>NC_133769.1:52464629-52608998 GCF_003597395.2 Chelonoidis abingdonii | reverse complement strand
TTGGCAGCATGCAGGAATTAATAATAAATAATAGCAAATGAATCACGGGCAAGGCACACAAACAAAGGTGAGTGATGTATATTTCCTTGATCATCACAGCTGCAAGGGTACTAATCCCATTGCTTCTAAATTTGACAACAAGAACTAGATATGATAGGGATGAAGAATATGTAACAGAACAAACAAATGATGTTCTTTATGATGTATGCTACCAAAAAAAATTGAGACCTCTGTATCTTCACATCTCTACAGAGGTGCATGAAGCAAGTAAAGAAGAAAAGGTATATTCCTCAAACTTCTATTTTGAGCAAAATTTTTCCTCACAGATGTAAGTAGTGAAATTCTGGTGAGTTCTGTCCCACCATTCTGAAGCACTCTTACTTATTTGTTACCCTCCATTTGGGTCTCACAAGTGCTCCAGAAATCTTCAAAGAAAAAAGAATGAGTTTTTTGGAAATCGCTAGGGGGGAGTGAAATTTCAAATGGTGACATTTAATTTATGGGAAAATCCAAGAAAGAGTTATCACTGTAAGATTAAAACAATGTCTGAAGCAAATTGGGTGTCCAGAATAGAAACAAAATGTAAAGCTAGCCTCCTGACAAACCTGACTAAGTTCTTAGGGCATGTGTATAAGAAGGGGGCTGTGGCCAGCAGAAGTCAAAACATATGTAGAGATGTCACACCTAAAAGAACAAATATTGATTCCTTGATATGAGTACACTTTTTGAAGAGCTAAAATCTAAGACAACATCCTCACTCTGTGCATTTATATTGCTATTTACAAGTCTCGCCATTATCCACGGTCCAGACAGAAAGGAGAGAGCAACCGAGGACATGTCATTAGAAGTTGTCTAGGGATGTGAATGGGAGACAACGGGACAGAGAAAGGGACACATTGAGCCCCCAATCCAAATCCCCACCCTGCCAAGCTCCACCTCCTATAACAATCAGACTCCCCCACTGAATCCCAATCCCCTTATCAAGACCACTCTCAGTGATCCCCTTGTACTCCAACCCCCGCCCTGATGAGCCCTGTGCACCCAGACCCCCACCCCACCAAGCCCATTCCCCCAGCCACCCAGACCCCCTGCTAAGCCCCATCCCCCCCCCTCACCCAGATTCTCCCTCTGAGCCCCAACCATGTTCACTTGGACCACCCCCCGCATAGTCCCATGGTCCCTACCCGGAAACCCCAAATAAGCCCTGTGCATCCAGACCCCGCCCCCCAGATCCCACACTGAGCCACCTGCACTCAGATTGCCCCACACAGAACCCTATACCTGTATACCCTACATCTGGATCCCCCCCCCCCACACACACACATAGATCCTGCTGGGCTGAGCCTGCCTGGTCACACCTGGTGCACCTGCTGTGGAGGGGCAGGGCCCCAGGCAATTCTGTGGCAGGCCCTGTCCCCTTGTTGTATATCAGGGTTCAGTGCATCTCACCTCTCAGTTTGTGTCCTGCGGGGGGGAAGGGGGTGGGCAGGGGTTGGAGGGATGAGTGTGGTGGAGAGGGGCTGCAGGGTGATCTCCCACCTCCATGCAGCCAGGGGCCTGTGCTCCCCATTGCCAGTCTGGAGCCTCCACATTTATTTACTGACAAAAAATAGAATGTGCAGAATTTTAAAATATTATGCACAGAAATTTCTTTTGGTGCAGAATTCCCTTAGGAGTACTATAATCTTTGACATATTTGAAGACTGTTGTCATGTTGTCCCAAATATTCTCTTCTAAGTTAAATATGCCCAATTCTTTTAACCTTTCCTCAAAACCCAGGATGACAAATGTGGGAAGTGGAGCATTCTCTGGCAAGGTGATCTGGCTGTAGACCAATTGATTGGGTGGATCCAGTCTGACCATTTTTAGACCACGTTGCAATTTTCTGTTAGAGGAAGCCTTTCCATCATGAGTAATGCTCACAATTCAAACACACCTTTTATTCTCAAAACCCTTTTCAACCCTTCCCCACCCCTCCTGAAACCCGCAGCCCTATCCCCAGCAGAGGTCTGACCCCATAAAAAGAGAAGTGCCAGAGACTCTAGGAAGGCCCTAGGGACTCTACTACTGCTATTGATTTTCTGTTTAAGGCACTCAAATCCTTCAGTGATGGGCAACAACATAAAACTCAGATCGATGGATGACAGCAGAGCACGAGCTTTGCTACAGTGAAGGGTAAACCAGCTTTGTGCTTCAAGCTGAACTCAGGATCCTAAGTGCTCTAAAGCAGTGTTTTTCAAAGTTCAGGTCGCAACCCAATACTGGGTTGCGGCACGTCAGGCACTGGGTCGCTCTGGTCAGCACCACCAGTCCCACCTGCGATGCTTCCCAGCTAAGGCAGGCTAGCGCCTACCTGTTCCAATACAGTGTTGCACCCCAGAAGTGCCAAGCAGCAGGTCTGGCTTCTAGGCAGAGGAGCGACAAAGCTCCACAGTGCCTCCCTCTGCACTCTGGCTGGGCCGCTGACCAGGAGCTGCCGGAGGTAAGCCTGTGCCCCAACCCGCTGCCCCAGCCTTGAGCTGCCCCTAAACCTAGAACACCTTGCTGCACCCTAAACCTCTCATCTCTGGCCCCACCCGAGCCTACACCCCCAGCCCAGAGCCCTGACCCCCTCCCACATCCCAACCCCATCCCTGCCCTGAGCCCCCCAAACCCAGAATCCCTTCCTATACCACAAGCTTCCCATCCCCCTCCCACACCCTGAACCTCTCATTCACAGCTCCACCCTGAAACCCTCAACCCTACACCCCAAAACTCTGCCCCAGCCCTGAGCCCCTCCCACACCCCAAACCCCTCATCCCCAGCTCCGTTGGGTCACGGACATCAACAATTTTCTTCAACTGGGTCCCCAGTAAAAAAGTTTGAAACCCGCTGCTCTAAAGATCTGCTGCTGCAGGGTTACTCAGACTGCTTTGAAACGTGGTGTGCCACATGGGAGCCGGGGCTGCACCCAGGCAGCCCCATTTGGGGCTATTTGAACTGAGACGCGCCACCCTAGCGAGCCAGGGTAGAGGACTGGGGCAGTTTCCCCACACCCCAAGGAGAGCACTTCCAACAGGTCAGCAGGAGGGAGCCCCTCTCCGACGGGAGGCGCCATTGTGGCAGGTCTGTGTGGGGGAAGGGAGAGTCGGTGCGCGGCCTCTCCCAGCCGTGCCGCCAGGGGAGCGGCACGGACCCCGCAGGCGCTTGCTCACTCACACGCCGCAGTCGGAGGCAAAGCCGCGCGCCCGCGGCAAGGGCTGTGGCTGGGCTAGGCTTGTCCCCCGCGGTGCTGCGCGCGCCGACACCAGCGGCGGTTGGTGCGGCCCCCGCCCTGTGGGATGGAGGAGAAGGCGCAGGCGCTCGCTCCCTCGCGGTTGCCATGGCCCCGTTTGACGTCACGGGCAGTGTGGTGCCCGTGCGTTGCGGCGCTGTGATTGGCGGAGACCCCGTGTGCGGCGCTGGGAGAGAGGCTGAAGCGGAGAGAGCAGCAGGGCTAGAGAGATACAGTCCGCGCCGGCTACCCGCCCAGACACACTCGCGCCGCCGCTTCCTCCTTACGCAGGTAACGGGGCCCATGGCATAGTCAGCCCTGCGGGGTGCCCGCCAGGGGGGAAGGAGCTGGTGGGGTGGCGGCCTCCCCCGCCCCAGTTCTTCTGCAGGCAGCAGGGCGGCTCCCCGCGCCGGGCTCCGCGGGCGAGGCGCGGGGGAGCTGGTCCCAAGGTAACTATTCTGCTGCTGCGGACGTGGCCGCTGCTGCACAGGTGAGGCCGGGTCCGCCCCTCCCTGCCCCCCTCTCTCCCCTGCTAGGTTGCTGCCTTGGAGAGGGGGAAGATGGAGTCGCTGGGGGAGGCGGGGGCAGCAGCGTGTGACCCGGGGCAGGGGGTCAGCGGGGGCTGTTCCTCTGGCAGGTGAGGCTGCTGGGCGGTGGCTCATCCCCGCCGTGTCGGGGCGGGGAGGCAGCGGGGCCGGGGCCGGGGCCGGTGCGACCCTNAAGTGAATAAATGAAGACTCAGCACACCACTTCTGAAAGGTTGCTGACCCCTGGGTTAAGCAAGCCCATGGATTGTTAGAATGTACAGTGCAATCATTTAACATTATAAGAAGGTCAGTGGTCCCTTGAAGCATCCAGTCTGGGAGAGTTTGACAGATGAGGCAAAGTGAGGGGGGATGGGGTTAGAGAGACCTGGAAGGGTTTGACAACTAGGCACAAGGGAAGGAGAGAGAAGATAGGAAAGCACTAGATTAAAACAATTTGAGTTTAATAGGGCCAACAGGCAAGACAGCAATTAAACTCTGCTGACTATGTGAGGGAATAAGTTCAAATATTATTAGAATTTCAGACTAGCTCTACAAAGCCAATAGGTTTCTATGACAGTAGGCGAGAGCGGAAAGGAAAAGGGGATATTATAGAAAACGAGAGAGAGAACAAAAGAACGGGAATAGAAAAATAAGAAAACTGGAGAATAGTTAGAGAGAGAGTCCATCCTGCCAAAAGAGCATTTCTTCTCAGTCACACAAGTACTGTCCCTAGAAAAGACAATTCAGATATCAGACTGTGTGCAGGCAAACATTTATTGCATTTGTATCAGATAAGAAACTCTTTAGCTTTAAAAAGCAGGCACTGCATATGACATCCACAGGTGTATTTAGAGTCCAGCATATCACCAATTATTTAATTGACATTTCTATAGCAACCATTAGCAGAATCCAGGCAGAGAGATGTCACAAATCTGTGCTCAACAATTACATTATCAATTTCCTTTGTTTTATATTTTCATGCAGTAATTCCAGGTTAAGAATACAGGGCCTGATTCTCCTCTGTTATTTGTATTGCAGTAGGACCTAGAGGTTGCAGTTGTAATTGTACAAACAGGTAGAAAATAGACATCCCTGTCAACAACTCACAGTCTAGGATTGCAATGAGATGCAACAGGTGGATAAACAGACCAGTGGGAATGGGGAGAGGACAAAGTAACAGTTAAGGTGGGTTTGTTTGCATACGTAAGTGGTGTCAGTGGTCATAGGTGGCATCCAGCACACCCAATGCCAAATAAGTGATCTATCAGCATCATGGCAAGAATAGCTTTTCTTGGAAAAGTCATAAATGTGGGTCATGTATAGTGAATGACTTTGAACAGACCTGGTTAATACTTATGCTAGACTAGCTGGCTTTGCCCAGTCTTTGCTTGACATAAGTGTTGCCGTATTAATTTGTCCTTATGTGAATTTGGTCAATAATGCTAATAGCTGCTGTGTTGGACAAAGGTGGTGATTTGATCACGAAATGTACTGTGTTGAAGGACATAGATAAGAAGAAGGTAATCAGTACAACAAATACACAAACAGTACTGCCAAAAAGTTGCTAGGGAAAAACGGAAAAGTCCTTATATGGAGTAAGGTGGTCACAGTGCAACAAATATGCCAAGTGGAAAAGAAACATAATGGCATGAAAATAGTTACGCGAACTGAAGACTGCACATACATATTGTATAGGTTATGCTTAATGTTGATTAGATGGTTATTTAATATGAAAAGGTATACATTTACTAGAGTGTAAGGGGGTAGTTGGAGACTCATAGGAGAAATCCATTGTGACCTGCCTAGGCCCCAGGAGAAGGTAGTTGGCCAATATCTTTTTCTGTATATCTGTCATTTGTTGCTGTAATAGTAATTGTAATTACATGGTATGGTTTTGGTCAAAATAAAGGTTTGAATTAACAAACACGAGTGTCTTGGGCCCGATATGTGGTATTCCTCACCCAACACTGTGAAGGACCAATTTAAGAAGATAAGGTGGTAGTTTTATGAATATTGGTGGGGAATTCTTTCTGTGAAGTAGCCCTGATATGAAACTGGAGTAATGGGCCAGGTCTACACTGCAAATTTAGGTCAACGTAAGTCACTTTGCCTTGACCTAGATGTGCATGACTCTATGCTCAAATTTGTCTCTCACCAATTTAAGCGCTCCATTATGGTGAGGCAGTAATTCCACCTTCCCAAATGGCATTGAGCCATGGTTGACCAACTGTGATCAACACGGTGCTAGTATAGACACTCCATGACCTATGTCAACCCTAACAGTCCTCCAGCATCTGTCCCACAATGCCCAACACTGAGTTGTGAACGCCACTGCCCAGGGATCATGGAGACCGGAAGCCACCTTCCCTTCCCATTTTCAAAAACCCAATAAGTTTTGAAATGCCTTTTTCCTGATTGCCCAGGTTGGCAAGTACACCCTGCGACTCTCCCTTATTCCAGATGCACTCTGGCCTGGGGTAGACAGTAGGTATTTGATCTCTTGGGCCTGTGGGGAGAAGAGGCCGTGCAGGCACAGCTCCAGAGCTGTCGGAGAAGTGTGGACATCTATGAGCAGATTGCAAGGGGGATGCCAGTGAAGAGGTGCCAGAGATCGGCAGCAGTGCCATGTGAAAGCAAAGGAACTGGGGCAGGCATACCAGAAGGCCATGGAGGCCAGTATACCTATGTCATAAACAGATAGTTAAGGGTTAATGTCTCTTTTACCTGTAAAGGGTTAAGAAGCTCAGTAAACCTGGCTTACACCTGACCAGAGGACCAATAGGAGGACAAGATACTTTCAAATCTTGGTGGAGGGAAGTCTTTTGTTTGTGCTCTTTGTGTTGTTGTTGTTTGCTCTTGGGACTAAGAGGGACCATACGTACATCCAGGCTCTCCAAATCTTTCTGAATCAATCTTTCTGAATTTCCAAACTTGTAAGTAATTAGCCAGACAAGGCGTTTGTGTCTTATGTTGTTTTCTCAACTTGTAAATGTTTCTTTTTGCTGGAGGATTTTACCTCTGTTTGCTGTACTTTGAACCTAAGTGGGGGGGGCCTCTGGTCTATGAAATCTGATTACCTGTAAGCATTTTCCTCCTGATTTACAGAAGATTTTTATTTTCTTCTTAATTAGCTTTCTTTTTAGAATCTGATTGATTTTCCTTGTTTAAGATCAAGGGATTGGGTCTGGACTCACCAGGATTGTGGAGAAAAGGAGGGGGGATGGTTAATTCCTCCTTGTTTTAAGATCCAAGGGGTTTGGATCTGTGTTCAGCAGGGAAGTGGTGAAGCCTCTCAAGGCAACCCAGGGAGGGGAAAGTTTTGGGGGGACAGAAAATGCCCCAAACACTGAAATTCTGGGTGGTGGCAGAGTTACTAGATCTAAGCTAACAATTAAGCTTAGAAGGGTCCATGCAGGTCCCCCACATCTGTACCCTAAAGTTCAGAGTGGGGAAAAAACCTTGACAACCTCCCTCTTTTACAGTGAGCTGTATGCCATATTTGGCAGAGACCTCACCAACACCCTTGAGAGTGCCATGGATCCCTCCAAGGAGCCTAGAATACAGACCCCTGCCCTGAACAGCAAGAAGTAGCAGGATAGGCGATATGC
The DNA here is from genome assembly GCF_003597395.2 of Chelonoidis abingdonii. Taxonomy (NCBI): domain Eukaryota; kingdom Metazoa; phylum Chordata; order Testudines; family Testudinidae; genus Chelonoidis; species Chelonoidis abingdonii. Next base: position 52,601,610 of record NC_133769.1, on the reverse strand, counting down.
TACAGGGGACTGAAGGGGTCCCACTATGCCACGAGCCAGGATCTGTTCAAGATTCCACCACAGTGCAGTCAGTCCCAGCAACCAAGCACAGTCGAGTCTGATTCGGGGGAATGAACCAAGAGCATGAATGCATTTCCCACTACAATGTTTAACTGTTCAGATGGTGCCTGCAGGGCACAGCAGGGCACAGGTATTGACTTTTCATTAATTTACTCATTCTAGAAGAAGTAGCCAGTGATACAGCAAACAGAGGCAGAATTGTTATCTGCTTTTTCATTCTCCTTTAAAGTCTGCATGCTCCCCTGTTGAGCAGTTTATGTACATAGGGATGTCTTTTGAATCCACTTGAGAGATCTTGAAGAAACTTTCATGGAGGTATTCTGCAGTCCTCTCTCATAGCTTTCTACAGATGGCAGCCTTATTTCTTCCTTCATGGTTGGACACTTTCCCAGTCTACTGCAATGGTGCCTGCCAAAGTCATCATAAACAGGTTAATGGCATACAGGCCCAGCCAGCTTTAAGACACCAGCAGCAGATGTACTCCCTCTTTCTTTGTTACCCTCAGGAGCGAGATATCAGCTAAAATCACCATCACCTGTGGAAAATAGTGTCAGTGCTCAGTGCCATGGGCCTGCACTCAGACCCATGGAGACAGAGGCTGAAATTTTAATGTTTTATGCAATCAAACAATTCCTTCCTCATTTCCCTGCTGAGCCATACTCACTATGGCTGGGGCTGGGGAGTGGTGCAGAGCTGAAGAGCCTATACACTTGTCTTGTTTAAAACTTTAGGGGAACAGAGGAAAGGAGTTCTGCAACTTCACTTTTGATTTCTGTTGTGACTACACATACAATGATACCTCTTATGTTATAGCTGCTGCCATTGTGACCTTACGGGGTTCCCCCTCCACACCTGTGGAATGCCTGACCCTGGTAAAGAAAAGAATGTGTTCAGTGAGAGCCCGAAAGCCAGTTTAAGGACCAGCAGATCTAGGGAGCTGCCATTCAGCAGCAGTTGTAACCAGCTTGCACTTCACTACCTATGACCGTCTGTAGACACAGATCATGGTAACCCCTGCCTCAAGGAGTCTGACAAGGAGCAGGCTCATGGCTCCTGATTGGCTCCCTGCCCTATATTAAACCCAAAGGTCATTCCAGGAAGTGTCCAGGTAACAGTATGAATCTCCTGTAGCTTCCAGGACCATTTCTGCTCTTTAAGTCCTGTTTTGGACCTTGGGTTGATTTGGACTTTGGCTCCTGACCCAGACCCTGGGACCGGAATTGGACTCTGACCTTTGGTATTGACCCTGGCCTGGAACCTATGAACTCTTCCCAGCCTCAGGCTTGATCCTGCTCAGACTCTTCGTCTTGACTGTCCTTGTCAGAATCCTGATGGCCAGTGCTGTAGCTGACTGTGAACAAATTGTTTAGAGGGTGAATATTGCAGACAGTATGGAGAGGGGAAGAGTGGCCAGGTGAAAGGGCCAGGAGTCAGAGAGGGAGATGCACCAGGATGTAAAGGGGCTTCCCCGGAAGCAAATATATATGCTGCAGACTCCTGCTGATCTATAGTTTCAACAGTCACAGGCTTTCCTTCTTTTTTAGTCAATGGAGAACTCCTTTTTAGCACCTCCTACACCCCCCAACATCCATATGGCAGTAGGGGTCACATCCTCACCCTACCGCTCCATGCAGGGGGACAGTAAGGAGAACCACAACTTCACATATGCTGACCTATGAGAGCTGGAGCTGATGTATATGAAGCTGAAACAGTCATGAATGTTCCTTCCCCTTTTTTTAGGTTTTGTTAATTTATTCCAGCAGTCTTTATTTTGTTTTTTAATTATGCATTGTTTTTTTCCACTGGTTTTGGTATGCAGTAAAATCTATTTTTGGTAAATAATTCATCTTTATTACTTTAGAGCATAGTCTGCCGAATGCCCAGCGCTAGTGAAAGAACCCACTACTTGTTGTTGTACCGGTGGACAAAACTCATAGGATCAGTGACACAAACAGTGTAATAATTATACATGAATAGCAAGCAACATGAATAGGTGCATTAACAGGCAGTGTTTTATATTCATTAGTATACATCAACAACCATACAATTGAAGGCCAGATAGAGCACAGTCCACCATAGCACATTGTGTCTCACTGTTAAAGTGTTCTTTCAAGGCCTTCCTTAGTTCATCATTGAGTTACTTTAATCACCCTTGTATCTGGCTGTTCAAACTTATCAGGCAGCCATTCCACTTCTGTCCTCCATCCTGGCGGCAGTTCTTGCCCCTTTGCCTCACAGATATTATATAGGACACAACGGGTGGCTAATGAACTATAACCATTGGGATATTTTTCCCAATGAGATTCCATCTTATGACTAAACAACATCAGCATCCCTTCAATCTGCCAGAAGCACATTCAGCTGTCATTCTGCACCTGCTGAGCGAGTAACTGAATCTTTCCTTGATGCTGCCGAGGTGGCTGGTGTACATGAGCCAGGGAGTAAGGGGTAAGGGCTGGTGCCAGAATAGGAATGTATGTGCTGTCTACAACCCCACTGCAGAGCGGGAACCCCACTGCTACAAATCCATTCACTATGTCCTGCACAATGCCAAGAGTCACAGTCCTGTGTAGCAGAAAATGGTTAATGGCCCTGCACACTATGGCCTTTCACATCCAGAAGTTCTGCAGCTAGTGCGTGTCCTCCCAAACCTTCATTATGATGCAATCCCACCAATCAGTGCTTGTTTCACAGACCCAGAAGCAGCACTCCATCATCTTTCCAGTTTCACAAGCATATAGGCCAGATTTTCAAAGTGACCTCTGATTTTGAATGTTTCTATTTTTGAGTTTCCTGCAACAGAGGGTCTGATTTTTCCAGATGTGCTGGGCAACTTCATATCTCACTGAAGTCAAGGGTGGGAAGGCATGACAGTTCTGTTAAGAAAGTGGCTCTGTAAACATGAGCGTGTCCATGCACCACCAGAAGTATCATTTTCACCTTCCTGACCACTAGAAGGAATAATTGCCTCAGGAAATTATGCGTACAAGAAGAATTTTTCACTGCTCTCTGAATATCACCAATAATACTTTACAGTGATTTACTGTACTTTGTAATTGGTTTTCTGAAAATTTGAATATTTTACTGCCATTGTGGCAACTCTCCACAGCATCTATAATAGTGACATTCTGCAGGATTTGATTAATGAGTTTTATTTTTTGCTCTGTCTAGAAGTAAAAAAGTCCTGTTTTTTTTTTAAGATACTTAACACTGGATTTGTTCAGTGAATAAGTAATTTCCTTGAGGGATGAGCAGCTGAAAAAAATCATGTGGAAAGTAATGCCACATTGGTGCCACATGCTTCTTTACAGCTGATCAGAGCTACAGCAATTATATCTGTGTGAGAGCATAATCCTTGAACAATGGAACAGAGAATAGGTGTCCATGAATATTAGAGGCTGTTTCACTGTGAGTGCCTTTGAAATCTGTTAAGAGTACGTGTTGAGAAACGTATATGACAAAACATGAAGGCAAGGCCAGCCACTAGTATACCGTACAAGAGCAGTGGAGAACAAGTTTCATAAAGCACAATGGAACTGAGGTGACGAAATCCAACACAGTAGTGGTACTTTTGCCCTAAAAAGTATGCAACTGGCTGAAGTTTTATTACCTCCCCTCCCTGCCCCACACAACTATTTTATGCAGTAAACTTTTTCGGCAAAACATACTTACCTTCACGGTGTGTTGTCTAGAGGCAGCAGTAACAGCACAGAAGCTAGCTCAATTTATTCTTAGCTAAGATGGATTCAGGTATAGAAACAGGTTAAAATAATAGGCTTCTAGAGTTTGGAAATGCCTTTTTGGTATTGTCTTGTTTGAGATTTACAACAAACTTGTACAAACTTGCTTCTACTTTGGGCACTAGGTTAATGGTAGTGTTTTCCATCAGCTCACGTGTCCCCTTTGTCCCACTGTCTGGAGTGGCTCACGACCATGGGTGCCAATCTCATGGCAGACTGTGAAAAACCAGGACATGAACTGGTTGTGTTCTATACCTAGATTTTACCAACCAAGTAACCAGCGTGAATTCCTCAGGCACTATAACAACATTCACATGGAGCCACAAACACTCCCCTTTAGATATTTGGATCTGTCTTGCCACCCAGGCAAGCCTGTCTCTGTGGTAGATGGGCCTTTACACCAAAATCACATCAATATTCAGGTTACTCCCAGTCCCAAAGGACCAGTGACTTGTGCCAGGTCAATTGTACTCAGATCTCAAACCAAAGACTACATTTTAGCCAATCCTGTAACAGACTAACTAAAAGTTTATTAACTAGGAAAAATATATAAATTATTTACAAGCTTAAATCAGGTAAACATACATACACAATTGAGATACAATCTTAAGTTCAAAGGGCAATAGAAACTTCTATAGTAAGCAAGCTTTTGTGTCTTTTAGGGCTAACCCAAGCCAAGCAGCTGGGGGATCTCTTGCTATGTTTAGGAATCTTTGCTCCTCAGAGTCCAGACAGCATAAAAAGACCAATTTCTCCTTAACAGGCATTTTTATTCCCTTTTCCCAGCATTCAAGCTGTGATGGGATGTGGACTTGTGCATGTACCCTCTGCTTCCCCCCAACTCCTGAAATCAACAGTCTTTTTTTCTACAATGGCTTATCTGATATCTGTAGACTTTTTTTTGCTGGGGAGAAGATAACACCTCTTGTGGTAAACTATCATTTCACACAGTCTCTCCTGACTGTGGGAGATTTACAGTCTTAGCAAACATTTAAACATTACCTTATAGCATGGGATACAAGTATTATAAGTAGGATTAATGCATGCAACATTCCACAAGCTTTCCATAAAGTCTAAACTAATTATTATAACTCTAATATCTATTTTAAGATTTCCAGCTATGCATCTGTCAGTGTTCAGTAAGGCCTGGGGCCTTGGCATGAGTTGGTCTGCCAGGGTCACACCCTTCTTTCTATATTTGTGGAGCTCTTTTATCTCAGAAAATGCTCAGTCCACATCCGTATGTGCCTTTGTGTCAGGCGTATCATCTGTCATAAGAGTGTGCAGTATATCTCCAGGTTGTGGAACAGTCTGGAGGGACTAGTCAAAGACAGGAGACAGGTGTCTGGCGGGATTTTTTTTTTTTCTGGCACTCATATGGCAAAGAGGTAGTAAAATTCAGTTGTTGCATCTCTTCTCTATTATTCTGATCCTGTGCACTGAACAGCCTGTGATGTTCCAAAGAACTGTAGTGAAAATAATTGTAACTAACTTAAGTATAAGTATAAAAAATAGAAGATCTCTCTGTTAATGCAGCGAGTAAATGACTAGAGTTTGCATAACTATGAACAGAGTTTAGCATTAATCTTCCCTTATCCACTAGGTTTATTTTCTTCTCAAATTCAAATATTTGCTCAAATCAGACATTTCCTTTTGTTTGATTAATAAGAATCAGAATAAAAAGTGGTAATATATTGAGGTGTTTAGCTGAGAAATGGAGAGATTGACTTTGGGTCCCATTTTATCTACCAGATCCATTAATAAGGTAGAAGTGGGAGTATATTGGTTCAGGAAGCTTGCATATGACATTAAAGTGGGAGATGATGCAAATCAATTGAAAACACAGGAAAAATGCAAATATGCTGTTCCAAATGGAGCTGTGACAATTTATACCACTTGCAGATTTGCCCCAGCTGGAACTACAGAGACTAAAAACATTGAGAAAAAATAAGAAAACACTTTCATTTTGGAAGAATGCATGCCACTACATCGGGGGAAATTGCAAGATACTGGAAAGAGTAATCGCGCTCCCCTAATGGTGTTCAGTAAACTACAGGAATATTCTTGTGAGAAGCTTTTCTTATTTGGTTTTAATTATGGTTTTTATTTAGTAAAGCAGGTAAGAATATGCTTAACTTTAAGCACATGAATAGTCCTTTTAAGGTAAAAAAGGGAGGAACAATGTAGATATTTCATAGGCAGATATGTGGATATCAAAAAAGAGGTTTTCCCAAAATGAGCAGAAAGATGCAGGAAGGAAGCCTTCCTCAGATACCTGGACCTAAAAGTTAAAACAAATAAAAGCAGAAAATCCTTGTTGTTTAAACATCAATAGCAACAACATAAACATAATTGTGTAGAGAAAAAATGGAAACTAGGAGTGAGGATGCAGAAGACCTACAACTTTACTGAAGAATAGTAGCAAGCTACAGGGGAAGGACATATATCCCTTTCAGCTGCAGCACCTATGAATACAGAAACTTAAGTGCCTCAGACACCCTTCTTAAGCCTCAAGGTCTAGTCTTCGTTAGTTCTTCTGCCTGAAGAATTGAGTAATTTAAATTCTTTCTTTTTCTCCATATCTGATCTATGTTTCTGTGGATAGCAGCACGAGAGGCAAAGAAGTTAAAGAATTTAAGAACAAATTTAGAATAATCTATTTTTAAAATAAATCTGCAAAAGATCAGCTCATGGTTACTTTAAATAAATCAAGAATATTCAAAAACAGGCTAAAAACTCAAACCTTCAAAGAACATCTATTCTAACTTATCTTGTTCCAGATATGTTACATTATTTGAGTCTAAACCTTGTACACTGAGGCTTACCATTGAAGTCAATTGGAGTTTTGCGAAAATAAGGACTCCAAGATTGAGCCCAAACAATATATGGGCAATATTTTTTTTTAAAAAACTGTGCATCTAAAATTAGGCACCTAAATCCATGTGGTTGTTGGCCTGATTGAAAAAGAAGACGTTGCCTGATTTTCAAATGGCCTGATTTTCAAAAGTTCTGAGGATACATTGACTCCAGTTAGAGCTTTCGGATGTTCAGCATTTTTGTCAATCTCGGGCTATATAGATTATATATACTAGGAAAATAGCTTGATATTTTCTTAATCAAAATATTTTTTATTCCTACATCATCGTATTAATTGCTGTAAAGATATCATATATGAAAACTGATAAACCCATAAGTATTTGCTCCCCTCCAACTCCATGTAGAGCTGTTGCATAATTTGTCCTGAGGTAGGAGTGTCATTCACCAGTGCTTACTGATACTGGGGCATGCTAAATAATTCTACCATGTTTTAAATCAAAATGTGTCTGGCTATGCAAAATTGCTTTCCCAATAAAATGAAAAGTCAGAAGAAATGCTCTGACTCAGTTGTGCCTAAACAAAATGACATTGATGAAACAGAGTTGAATAATTAGCCCCAAATTGATTTTTTTTAAAAAGAGAGCATTTAATGCTGTTAGTTTTAGAGCTATTTACATTCCACATTTTGTGAACTGAGACTGTGAGAATGAAAAGATGTTTTTTTTCGCATTATGAGAGCATCTTTATTTATATTCATAAATCTACCAGTTGATCAGGAGTTAAGCTTAAGCAGTTAACTCATGTTAAAGTCCAGAACAGAATAAAAAGGATTTTCAAGCATTGGAGAGAGAATTGTGGCATCCTTTACCTGTACGTCAATGATATGAAAAATAGAGAATGTCACATAAGTAGTTATGGACTCCTGCAGGCCATCTGATCTGAGCTGCCTATGTCCCCTGTTAGCTGTGACAAGGGACACCGATCATGGCTGGTGGGTACAGTAGGCAGGGGGAGGCTGCGCCTCCCCACACAGCCTAGTATGGCCCTGCCCATGCTCCATCAGGCCCTCTCCTGCCTGCTGTTCCCTTCTGTGGCCGAGAGCCCTGGGCAGGCAGGATGGGGGCCGTGGTGCGCAATAATCCCAGACTGGGGCCACCCCACTCCATCCGTCCTCCTGGCACTGGGACCAGGCTGGGCCTGGGGGTGCTCTGGCGGTGCCACCTGCCTGCACTCCCACCCAGCGCTGGGGCCAGCGGCCACAGGGGGCGGTGTGCTCCAGGCTCCAGTGAGGGAGCAGAAGGGGCAGGGCCTCGGGCTGTGGGGGGCAGGGGCTAGCCTCCCCCAAGAGTGCGTTCATCTGCCGCCCACATCTGACCTGATCTGCCTATGTCTCCTGTTACCAGTGAGAGAGCACACCATAGATGGCATGTTGTAATTAGATGTGGTCAAGTTTTTTAAAGGTTTCAGAGTGGTAGCTGTGTTAGTCTGTATCAGCAAAAACAATGAAGAGTCCTTGTGGCACCTTAGAGACTAACAAACTTATCTGGGCATAAGCTTTTGTGGGCTAGAACCCACTTCATCAGATGCATGGAGTGGAAAATACAGTAGCAGGTATAAATACACAGTACATGAAAAGATGGGAGTTGCCATACCAAGTGGGAGGTTAGTCTAATGAGACAATTCAATTAACAGAAGGATACCAAGGGAGGAAAAATCACTTTTGTAGTGGTAATGAGAGTGGCCCATTTCAAACAGCTGACAAGAAGGTGTGAGTAACAGTAGGGGGAAATTAGGTTTTCTAATGACCCATCCACTCCCAGTCTTTAGTCAAGCCTAATTTAATGGTGTCGAGTTTGCAAATTAATTCCAGTTCTGCAGTTTCACATTGGAGTCTGTTTTTGAAGTTTTTTGTTGAAGAATTTTCACTTTTAGGTCTGTTATTGAGTGACCAGTGAGATTGAAGTGTTCTCCTACTGGTTTTTGAATGTTATAATTCCTGATGTCAGATTTGTGTCCATTTATTCTTTTGCATAGAGACTGTCCAGTTTGGCCAATGTATATGGCAGAGGGGAATTGCTAGAACATGATGGCATGATATATCACATTGGTAGATGTGCAGGTGAACGATCCCCTGATAGCGTGGTTGATGTGGTTAGGTCCTCTGATGGTGTCCCTTGAACAGATATGCAGACAGAGTTGGCAGTGGGGTTTGTTGCAGGGTTTGGTTTCTGAGTTGGTGTTTTTGTTGTGTGGTGTGTAGTTGCTGGTGAGTATTTGCTTCAGGTTGGGGGGCTGTCCTGTTTCCTAAGGTCTGAGAGTTCTTCGGGATTGGTTGTAGATCCTTGATGCACTGGAGAGGTTTTAGTTGGGGGCTGTACTTGATGGCTAGTGGCATTTTATTACTTTTTTTGTTGGGCCTGTCTTGTAGTAGGTGACTTCTGGGTACCCTTCTGGCTCTGTCAATCTGTTTCTTCACTTCACGAGATGGTGACTGTAGTTTTAAGAATGCTTGATAGATATTCTGTAGGTGTTTGTCTCTGTCTGAGGGAGCGGAGCAAATGCCGTTGTATCTTAGAGCTTGGCTGTAGACAATGGATCGTGTGATGTGGTCTGGATGAAAGCTGGAGGCATGTAGTTAAGTATAGCAGTCAGTAGGTTTCCGGTATAGGATGGTGTTTATGTGACCATTGCTTATTTGCACTCTGATGTCTAGGAAGTGGATCTCTTGTGTGGACTGGTCTTGAGGTTGATGGTGGGGTGGAAATTGTTGAAATCCTGGTAGAATTCCTCAAGGGCCTCCTTTCCATGGGTCCAGATGATTAAGATGTCATAAACGTAGTGCAAGTAGAGTAGGGGCGTTAGGGGAAGAGAGCTGAGGAAGCATTCTTCTAAATCAGCCATAAAAATGTTGGCATACTTTGTAGCCATGCGGGTACCCATAGCAGTCCTCCTTACTTGAAGGTATACATTGTCCCCAAATCTGAAATAGTTGGGGGTGAGGACAAAGTCACAAAGTTCATCCACCAGGTTTGCTGTGATAGTATCGGGAATGCTATTCCTGACAGCTTGTAATCCATCTTTGTGTGGAATGTTCATATAAAGAGCTTCTATATCCAGAGTGGCTAGGATGGTGTTTTCTGGAAGATCACCAATGGATTGTAGTTTCCTCAGGAAGTCAGTGGTGTCTCGAAGATAGCTGGGGGTGCTGGTAGCATAGGGCCTGAGGAGAGGATCTACATAGCCAGATAATCCTGCTGTCAGGGTGCCAATGCTGGGATGGGGGATGAGATGATGGGGCATCCAGGATTCCCAGGTTTATGGATTTTGGATAGCAGATAGAATACCCCTGTTCGGGGCTCTAGGGGTATGACAATGTATATTTGTTCCTGTGCTTCTTCAGGGAGTTTCTTGAGCAGACATGTAGTTTCTTTTGGTAATCCTCAGTGGGGTCAGAGGGAAATGGCCTGTAGAATGTGGTGTCAGAGAGTTGTCCATGCATCTGATGAAGTGGGTTCCAGCCCACGAAAGCTTAAGCCCAAATAAATGTGTTAGTCTCTAAGGTGCCACAAGGATTCCTCGTTATTTTAACTTCATCTGTGTAAAGCTGCAGCTGCCTGTGTCCCTACTGGAGGAGGCTTGAGGGACTATCACAGAAGTACAGTGTAAAAGGGAGCCCAGGCTAGTGGATCAGGTGGGCTCAATGCCCCAGTTCCAGGTGGTATCCTGGGGGGAATCTGTCACTTTGTAGATTACATTACAAATATTTAAATACAGGGAATCTGACAATAAAAGTTTTAAATAAAGAAGTACTTACTCACACAATGTACTTTCAGGCTATGGAACTCATTGCTAGGTGATGTTGTGAAGGCCAAAAATACAAGTGGGTTCAAAAGAGGATTAGATTAAATTTCTGGAGGATACATCCATCAGTGGCTATTAGCTAATATGGTCAGTGATGCAACCCCATGCACTGGTTTCCCTAAACCTAACGGCCAGAAACTGGGATTGGAAGATGGGATGGGTCACTCAATAATTGCCCTGTTCTGTTCATTCCCTCTGAAGCATCTGGCACTGGCCACCATCAGAAGACAAGATAGCTGGACCATTGGTCTGACCCAGTATGGCCATGCTTATGTTGTTAAAGTAAGGAAAAATGGTTGGATTTAAGTATCTCTCTTAAGTGGCCTATCATACTCCCATTCTAGTTCTTGTAAGTTTATGTCAGACATCTGATTTTAGTTTAATTTGGGAGGTTTAATCATATATGGAACACATTATCATTAAACTAATTTAAAATAAAAGTCTTAAACTGCAACAAAAATTATGTTCAGCATATTTAGAGCTTCATCCTGAACTAGCTTTGAGTTAAACTTGCCTGTTTGCTGAGGGCCTGCAGTTGTATCTGAGTGCCTCTTCCTGCCCAGTTCCACCCCCTCCCACGAGCATGCCATGTCATCGCTCCTCCCCCTTCCCACAGCTGATTGTGGTGGGCAGGAAGTGCGGGGAGGAAGGAGGAGGCACTGATCTGTGGGGCCCACCAGTGGGTGGGAGAGAGCTGATAGGGGGGCTGGTGGGTGCTCAACACCCACCATTTTTTCCCCGTGGGTGCTCCAGCCCTGGAACACCCATGGAGTCGGCGCCTATGCATATCAAAATACTTGAACCACTTTCCTGCCCAATTTCTAATTACTATACCAAATATCAGTAGGCATCTAAAGGATGGTATTTCTGGGAGCTGCATCTCCATGCTGACAAATAACTGTTAACATTATAACACACCAGTCTCCCTCTTGGAAATATCAGGTTCAGTTATAATACTTCATGAAGTGCTATAATTGAAGATGATGGTGTGTACCACCTCTGTGGTAGTCAGAATACAACTTAATCACAGTCCTCTGACTATTCTCCCCTAAATTTTGAGAACAGGGAATGTATAGCCCAAAGCACATTTCATGGCTATTTAGTCCAGGTCAAGGATTTACAAGGACTCTGTGTGGTGGTGTCATTAAATACCACAGGCTAGTCAAGCCAGCCTGGGAGTTAGGGAGCTAAGAGGAATTACCAGGATCTCACCCTGGAAAGAAGCAAACTGAAGATTAACTCTGGATTCACTACAATGGATTCCTCCCTTTTCTTTACATTGAGAGATCTACGAGGAATATGGATTTTGCTGCTCAGCTCCTGTAATCCCTGTGTATTATTTTGAAAATGTAGGGGGTTGTGTTCAAACATACTTATGGCCTGGTCTTCCTGTGTAGCCCATCTGTAGTATTAGAATGTTTCAAAAAGTGTTTTGAAAACTTCTGGTATATCAATCAAAGTCAAACATTCCTTCAGATGCAATTTTTAAGTCGTGAGAATTTATCACTGCAGTTTTAAAAACTTGTTTAATGATCACACAGTACAGTTTATACTCAAGATTTCCTTTGTTTTTGTAATTACAAAAGAGGCAGTATCAGTATGATGTTGAATACCATAGGCCTGACTCTCCACTCTGCTGGGCTAGTCATTTACACCTGTGCAAAATGAATGCAGCTCAGAATGGTGGCATTATACATTCACTTTGCCCAGGAATCAAGAACCAGGTAAGCAGTCTTAAAAAATGAATGTGGATTTAACTGACAGACCAGCAGGACTTCTTCATTCAGATCTACAAATGATATATTAGCTTTCATTATAAAAAAATTGCTAGATACTAGGTTTTTTTTAAATATTGCTTTAACACATTCATTCAAGCTGTTCCAGACCATCAAGTACATAATCTTTTGGATCTCTTATAAATAACACACATTTTATAGCCTCTTTGTAGATTACAGTATAATATTTAAATGCAGGGAATCTGACAAAGGAATATTTGTGAAGGCTCAGTTAAAAAAAATAGAATTAGATAAATTCCTGGAAGATAGGTCCATCAATAGCGATTAGCCAAGATGGTTAGGGATGCAACCCCATGTTCTGGATGTTACTAAGCCTCTGACTGCCAGAAGCTGGGACTGGAAGAAATGGGATGGATCAGTCAATAACTGTCCTGTTCTGTTCCCTTGGAAGAATCTGGCATCAGCTGATTGAACAACTGGGAAATGTGATGGGAAATAGTATCAGAGGGGTAGCCGTGTTAGTCTGGATCTGTAAAAGCAGGAGAGAATCCTGTGGCACCTTATAGACTAACAGACATTTTGGAGCGTGAGCTTTCGTGGGTGAATACCCACTTCGTCAGATGCATGTAGGGAATGTCCAGGGGCAGGTATATATATATATATGTGCTAGCAGCAAGCAGAGATAACGAGTAGTTCAATCAGGGAGTGAGGCCCTGTTCAGCAGCTGAGGTGTGAAAACCAAGAGAGGAGAAACTGGTTCTGTAGTTGGTAAGCCATTCACAGTCTTTGTTCAATCCTGAACTGATGGTGTCAAATTTGCAGATGAACTGAAGCTCAGCAGTTTCTGTTTGAAGTCTGGTCTTGAAGTTTTTTTGTGCAGGATGGCACCTTAAGGTCTGCTATAGTGTGGCCAGGGAGGTTGAATCTCTCCTACAGGTTTTGTATATTGCCATTCCTGATATCTGATTTGTGTCCATTTATCCTTTCCGTAGAGACTGTCCAGTTTGGCCGATGTACAATAGCAGAGGGGCATTGTGGCATATGATGGCGTATGCTCCAAAACGTCTGTTATCTATAAGGTGCCACAGGATTCTCTGCTGCTTTTACAGATCCAGACTAACACAGCTACCCCTCTGATACTTGACACCATGCAAGGCCACTGCATTTAGCTGTATGGAGTGAAATCTATCAACCTCATGAAGAAACTTGCACAAATACAGACAGATATCGTCTTCCTTTCCAAATGAAAATGGATGGACATCATACCAAATGGACTAAAGGTAAAAAATCCACTGCGATCTACATACTACACAGACCACAGTGAGAGATTATGCCATACTCTATCAAAGAAATCTGAGGAACCACCTGATCAGGCATCCTATACAGTAAATAGGAAAACATCAAAAAAGAGCTCTCCAACTGGAGACTCTCATTAATAACCAAACTTCCATAAAAATGGACTTCGCTAAAATAAGACAGGAGATCTACGGTTTACTCACTTCACCTCTCTACAAAGGAAAAAGACTGTAGGCTGTCTAAACTCCTACCTGCCACATGGGGCCACAACCGTGGTACCCCTAACCCACCAGCAATATCGTCAATTGTATCCAAACACATACTCAGCCCAGAAGAAAAATTTGTCCTATTCGGGGACTCTTTTTCTGCCTGCCACCCCCCAACCAAATGATACAGTTCTGTGGCAACTGGAAGCCTACTTTCACCATCTCCGACTCAAAGAATACTTCCAGGACAACACTGAACAGTGCACTGATACAAGGTACCCTCCCACCAGCAGCACAAGAAGAAGAACTCCACATGGACTCCTCCTGAGGGTTGAAATGACAGTCTGGACCTATACATGAATGCTTCCGCCGACTTGCACAGGCAGAAATCGTGGAAAACAACATCGCTTGCCTCATAATTAAGTCGTGCAAAACGCAATGCTATCCACGCCTCAGAAACCACCCTGACATTATCATCAAAGATGCTGATAAAAGGAGGTGCTGTTGTCATCATGAAACAGGTCTGACTACCAAAAGGAGGCTGCCAGACAACTCTCCATACAAATTTGCAGGTCACTTCCCTCAGATCCCACTGAGGAATACACTAGAAATGCACCATCTACTCAGGACACCCCTACATTAACACCGGAACAAATCAACATACCTCAGAACCCGACCAGGGTTATTCTATCTACTACCCAAGATCCACAAACCCAGAAATCCTGGATGCCCCATCATCTCGGGCATGGTACTCTCACTGAAGGACTGTCTGATATATGGACTCTCTACTCAGACCCTTAGGCCACCAGCACTCCAGTTATCTCCATGACACCACTGATTTCCTGAGGAAACACATGCATTGGTCACCCTCCCAGAAACACACATCCTAGCCACCATGGATGTAGAGGCTCTCTACACAAACATCCCACACAGATGGAATACAAGCTGTCAGGAACAGTATCCTGATTGATGCCACAGCACAACTGGCGCTGAGCTTTGTGCCTTTATACTCATACACAATCATTTCAAATTTGATGACAATATAATCTCCAGATCAGTGGCACTGCTATGGCACCCGCATGGCCCCACAATATGCTTATATTTTATGGCTGCAGGAACAACACTTCCTCAGCTCTCGTCCACTCACGCCCCTGCTCTACCTATGCTACATTGATGACATCTTCTCATCTGGACCCATGGGAAGGAGACTCGGAAAAATTCCACATGATTTCAACAGCTTCCACCCCACATCAACCTCAGCCTGGACCAATCTACATGGGAGGTCACTTTTAGACACCACTGTGCAAATAAGTGATGGTCACATTAACACCACTCTATATCGAAAACTACCGACCACTATGCCTACCTTTCATGCCTCCAGCTTCCATCCCGGCACATCACATTATCCATTGTCTACAGCCAAGCACTGAGGTACAACCGCATCTGCTCTAACCCCATCGACAGAACCAACACTATAAAATCTCCACCAAGCATTCTCAAACTGGCAATACCCGCACGAGGAAATAAGGAAACAGATCAACAGAGCCAGGTGTGTACCCAGAAGCCTCTACCGCAAGACAAACCCAAGAAAGAAACCCAGGAGACTCCACTGGCCATCACATACAGCCCCCAGCTAAAACCCCTCAACGCATCACAGGGATCTACAACCCATCCTGGACAATGATCCCACACTTTCACAGGCCTTGGGTGCAGCCAATCCTCGCCCACAGCAACCTGCCAACCTGAAAACGTATTCTCACCAGCAACTGCACACCACACCATAGTAACTCAGCTCAGGAACCAATCCATGCAACAAACTCAATGCCAACTCTGCCCACATACTACACCAGCGACACCATCACAGGACCTAACCAGATCAGCCACACCATCATGGTTCATTATCACCTGCACATCCACCAATGTAAATACGCCATCATATGCCAGCAATGCCTCCTCTGCTATGTACATCGGCCAAACTGAGACAGTCACTCAGGAAAGGATAAATGGAACACAAATCAGATATCAGGAATGGCAATATACAAAAACCTGTAGGAGAGCACTTCACCTCCCTGGCCACACTATAGCAGACCTTAAGGTGGCCATCCTGCAGCAAAAAACTTCAAGACCAGACTTCAAACAGAAACGCTGAGCTCAGTTCATCTGCAATTTGACACCATCAGTTCAGATTGAACCAAAGACTGTGAATGGCTTACCAACTACAGAACCAGTTCTCCTCCTTGTTTCACACCTCAGCTGCTAGAACAGGGCCTCATCCTCCCTGATTGAACTAACCTCTTATCTCTAGCTTGCTTGCTGCACATATATATATTATAACCGCCCCTGGAACATTTCCCACACATGCATCTGACGAAGTGGGTATTCACCCACGAAAGCTCATGCTCCGAAACGTCTGTTAGTCTATAAGGTGCCACAGGATTCTCTGCCTCTTTTGATGGGAAATAATTAGTCAATGGAAGAAAATGTCAAAATCTGCAACAATATTATTCAGCCTTCCATGAAGATGGCTGAATACTTACTTCATGAAAAAATTGCCAACATTCACAGTAACTTATTTTCAAGGGATAATTCAGCCAGCTCTGAATAGGATTTGTATCCAGATCATTACTGCAGAATACAGTATGAAAACTGAAAATGAAAAAATCAATTCATATCCACATCAATCACTGTATTTCTTGCAGCCTTGATAGGTACCTAAATCCCTCTGTAGCTCTACTCAGTCTAAATGCCTCTGGGCACCTAAGCACAACATATGGATGCCACTGAGATCCTCAAAAGCCTCCTTCAGATTCCTCCTAACTCTGGAGGTGCCTAAGTTTCTGCCAGAAAACTCCCATAGGTGCCTAGGGTTCTGCCAGTGGGCACGTGCAAAACCTCCTAAATCCTGGTGCCACCAAGCTGCTCAACAGCCTAGCTCATGCCTAAACCCAGGGGAATTCTCAAGCTAGGCATTGCCCATCTATCCAGCCTACAAGTCAAAGCCATTATGTGTGCTCAAAGCAGGCATGGCCCTCTCAAGAGACAGGTGGCACAACCAGACTGAGAATTTTGGGGGCAGGCAGGCTGTGCTTGTGAGCACTCATGAGGGGTGTTGGAAACAGGTTTGAATTCCCATTCTGCCTCATTCAGTGCAAGGAAGGACTCAAACCCAGGTCTACTATCTCTGTGATGAGTGCCCTAAATACTGGGCTATGGAACATTCTGATCTGAGGCTCTCCATTTTACCTTTTGAAGCTGTTCCACATTGTATAAATGATTGAACAGTCATTGGGCCAGAAAGCGCAAGCAAGATACTGGTCCTATAGCCTGCTAGTTAGGGGCACTTCTCTAAGATATGAGAAAGTCAGATTCAAGGTCCTGCTCCAAGTGAAGTAGAGCAGTGATTTGAAAACTGGTCTCCCACCTCCCAGGTGAGTGCCCTATCCAATGAGCTATTGTCTATAATGGGGTAGAGGGTGTGTCCCTCTGGCTTTTTTGAATAATGCTGGCCTGGCTTAGATACCTAATTCCACAAGAGTGTTCATGGATGTAAATCATAAGTGAAGATACCTACTACCTTTCCCTCTTCTTGGCTAGCTTAGAAGGATTCCTGCTCAGCTTACTGGCTTTATAAGAGTAACTCTCCCCATGCATTGTATAGGGAGCTTTTGAGCCTAATTTAGATCTAAGGATTCACTGGAGGGTAGAATGCCTAAAAGTTGCGCATTGCAATGCATATTTCCCATTGTGGGTCTAGTCCACAGACCCTAAAACAGCAAAGCACTTACGGACATATGTCCCCTGAAGCATGTGAGTAGTACTACTGCTTTCATCGGGCCTACTCACATGCTTAAAGTTACACACATATTTAAGTTCTGTGCTGAGTGGACCTACAAAATGTCACTTTATTAAAACAAAGTTGTTACTAAATTGGGGCCTGATCTTCCAAAGACATATGAGTAACGTTGAAGCCAGTTGCTTTACTGGCATGAGTAAAGTTACTTAGGTGCATAAATCACTGGCACAGTCAAGGAACTATGATGTGATTGGAATAGCAGAGACTTGGTGGGGGTAACTCACATGACTGGAGCAATGTTATGGATGGGTATAAACTGTTCAGAAAGGACAAGCGGGGGAGAAAAAGTGGAGGAATTGCACTGTATGTAAGATAACAGTATGCTCCAGTATGAAACTGGAGAAAAGCCTTTTGAGGCTTTGGGGTAAGTTTAGATGTAGTGGTGGGCATCTGCTATAGACCACCAGGCCAGGAGGATGAGGTAGACGAGGCTTTCTTCAAACACGTAACAGAAGTTTCCAGGCCACAGGCCCTGGTTCTCATGGGGGACTTCAATCAACCTGATATCTGCTGGGAGAGTAATATGGTAGTGCACGGGCAATCCAGAAAGTTTTTGGAAAGTGTTGGGGACAACTTCCTGGTGCAAATATTGGAGGAACTAACTAGGGGCTGTGCTCCTCTTGACCTGCTGCTCACAAATAGGTAAGATTTGGTAGAGGAAGCACAAGTGGGTGGCAACCTGGGCAGCAGGGACCATGAGATGGTTGTGTTCAGAATCTTAACAAAAGGAAGAAAGGAGACCAGCAGAATGTGGTCCCTGGACTTCAGAAAAGCAGACTTTGACTCCCTCAGGGAACTGATGGGCACGATCCCCAGGGAGGCTAATATGAGAGGGAAAGGAGTTCAGGAGAGCTCACTGTATTTTAAAGAAGTCTTATCGAGAGCACAGGAACAAACCATCCCAGTGTGCAGAAATAATAGCAAATATGGCAGGCAAGCAGCTTGGCTTAACAGAGAAATCGTCAGTGATCTTAAACACAAAACAGAAGCTTACAAGATGTGGAAGTTTGGACGATGACTAGGGAGGAGTATAAAAATATTGCTCGAGCATGCAGGGGTGTAATCAGGAAGGCCAAAGCACAAATGGAGTTGCAGCTGGCAAAGGATGTGAAGGATAACAAGAAAAGTTTCTACTGGTATTTTAGCAACAAGAAGGAGGTGAGGGAAAATGTGGGACCCTTACTGAATGGGGGAGGCAACCTAGCGACAGATTATGTGGAAAAAACTAAATACTCAATGCTTTTTTTGCCTCGGTCTTCACAAACAAGGTCAGTTCCCAGACTGCTGCACTGGGCAGTATAGTATGGGAGGAGGTGAGCAGCCCTCAGTGGTGAAAGAACAGGTTAAGGACTATTTAGAAAAGCTGGACATGCACAAGTCCATGCGATCAGACCTAATGCATCCGAGGATGCTGAGGAGTTGGCTGAGGTGATTGTGGAGCCATTGGCCATTATCTTTGAAAACTCATGGTGATCAGGGGAGGTTCAGAATGATTGTGGAGTTTGTGTGTGAGTGAGTGTGTATGAAGGCTGCTAGGGGCAGTGTGCTGGGAGAGAGGCTGAGCCCTGAGTTGGGGGCGGGGCTTACCTGATTAGAGGTCCTATATAAGTAGCCAGGCACTCAGGCAGCGACACAGACAGCTGCAGCGGCACAGAGCCAGCAACAGAGCTGCTAACAGGGGAGTTTCAGTGGGAGTTTCCAGGGGAGGCTGCAGGGGAGGCTAAGGCAGGAAGAAACCAACAAGCCAGATAAGGGAGGGGCAGGGGTCTGCCAGAGCCCAGTGCTTGTTGGGGCCTGTGGTGCGGTGTGTGGCATGGATTGCCAGGCACAGAGTTGGAAGGCCATGAGTGAGACAGAGGCAGCAGTGAGAGACACACTGAGGATGACCGGATGTGGAAGCTGTGGCATGTACATGGTCCTGGAGGGGGCACCCTGAAAGAAGTTATGTCTGCATGAAGTCCGCCTGATAGAGCTGCTGGAAGAAAAGATAAGAGGACTGGAGATGCTGGTGGAAACTCTGGCTGAGTTTAGAAGGGGTTTGAGTAGATGATGGAACACAGACATGATGAGGCACAGGGTATAAGCTCAGACGAGCAGATGGAAGCAGGACCAAGAATTCTGAAAAGGACTTGCTGAGTGAGGAAAGTGGACGGTGGAAGCATGTGACTAGGAGAACCAGGCGGAGGAAAAGATGGGACAGCGACGGAGAAATAGAACTCAGGAACAGTTTGCTGAGTTTAAATGAAGATGGAGCACAGCAGGTGCTCGCTGAAGGAGAGAGGGCAAGGAAAAAAGATGAGCAGCTAGTCCTGCAGAAGGAGGGGAGGAGTCAATGGAGGCAACACCAGTATGAGCCCCAGGAGATGCGATAGGGCGAATATGAATCGAGAGGACTTGCAAGCCAGCAGGTGCAGGGGAAAGACCGGAGAATCACACTGTCACCAGGAAAAGGCAGGTCTACGTGATTGGAGACTCCTTACTGAGAAAATAGACAGGCCTGTAACTAGAGCTGATCGGGAGAACAGAAGGGTGTGTCTGCTGAGGTGCTAAGATACAGGATGTGGACCTGAGGATGAAAAGGATCCTAGCGGGAGCGGGAAAGAATCCGTTGATTGTCCTTTCATGTGGGAACGAATGATACGGCTAGTTACTCGCTGGACTGTATCAAGAGGACTATGCCAGGCTGGGGAAGACGCTCAAGAAATCGAGGCTCAGGTGATCTTTCAGTGGGATTCTGCATTCTAGAGAGAGGCAACGAAGGAGTGACAAGATTATGACGATTAATAGATGGCTCAGACAGTGTGCTATAAGGAGGGCTTTGGATGTACGGTCATTGCGAAGCATTTACGGACAGACGACTGTTCTCTTGGGATGGACTTCACCTTAAGTAAGAAGGAAATAGACTTCTAGGATGGAGGCTCGCCGACCTCATTAAGAGAGCTTTAAACTAGGAAGTTGGGGGAGATGGTTGGGAGATGTCCAGTGAGATCTCCACACCAGAATTTAACCTGGAGAGGGAAGTAAACAAAGTGAGAGGGATACGCTTGTGGACCGAAGAATTGACCCAAGGAGGAAAAGCGGTGTAGAAACTAGACTAACAGGTGATGGCTGGTAGTAGAATGTCTGTGCACAACGGGTAAAGAATGTCACTGACGCAACGCCAAAAATTAAAATGCTGTACACCAATGCGAGGAGCTAGGTAACAAGATGGAGGAACTGGAGCTACTGGTGCAGGAAGTGAAACCAGATATTATAGGGATAACAGAAACCTGGTGGAATAATACTCATGACTGGAGTATAGGTATTGAAGCTATGTGCTGTTTAGAAAGACAGGAAAGAAGGCAAAGGTGGTGGAGTAGCATTGTACATCAATGATGAGTTAACTGTTATGAAATAAGAAGTGAGGAATGGATAAGACAAGTCTGTCTGGGCAAAAATACACACTGGAGAAAAAGCTTACTAGAGCCTCCCTGAGATAGTGCTTGGGGTGTGCTACAGACCGCCGTGATCTGATTTGGATATGGATAGAGACTCTTCCAATGTCCTTCAATGAAGTAAACACTAAGGGGAAATGTGTGATCATGGGAGACTTCAACTTCCCAGATATAGACTGGAGGACAAGTGCTTGCAAGAATAATAGGGGTCAGATTTTTCTGGATGTGATAGCGGATGGATTTCTTCACCAAGTAGTTGAAGTACTGACAAGAGGGGATGATCTCCTGAGGTCTCTTCCAACCCTAATCTTCTATGATTCTATAATAAATGATTGCAAGATTACACTATAGTTGATCTTTTTATTTTGATTTGTATCTCTAGCCTAAATGCAGCCAAATACAGTTTTCTTTTTTTTCACATTAAGACTCAATCCCTGTTCTGAGATGTTCTATTCCACATTTCAACCCTGGGTTGAATTTTACAGACAAGTTATATTAAATCTCTGAAAATGGGTCTTTGTAATGAAAATGCTGACAGATCCTTATCTGTAGTGACTTTAGTGGGCACCACTTTAACAAAATGACCTTCAACTTATTTACTGAGAATCAGACCAGCTGACCACTTTTTAAAAATTCCAGTTAAACACTCAGTAATGCATGTGAATCAGGCCCAGATGGCCTTCCAATAAGTTTGTAATTTAGTTATCTGTCTGAGCAGACTTAAGAATTGATGTAAAATGCAAAATTTATATTAATTTTTTAAATGTTGAAGAAGCTGCCTGGAAAGAATCTTTTATTAGTTACAGACATAAATGTTAGGCTTGATTATTTTAAGCACTTCTCAAACCTTTATTATTGAATTATCTTGCTGGTCTTCATCTACATTGTAACCTTTAATTATCACTGATACATTGATTTCTACAAGCCTTTAAGTCATGATTGACCTGTATATTTGAAGGAGACATTTCCTTACTCTGAAAAGAGAAAGTGATTATATTTATTATTAAATCACAAAAAAAAAGCATCATTTAATGTTAAGGGTCTGACTTACATTCACAGAAGCAGAAAACATTGATAATAAAACTCCATCTTTAATCTATGCCTTTGTGTACATGGAGTAAGAAACATAACGGGTCAGATCCTCAGCTGGAGATCAGTGGAAGTAAATGGATTTGTTGATTTACACCATCTGAGGATCTAGCCCAGTGGCTGGGGACGGTGAATCAGATTCTCTATTCATTACCAGATTTGAATGTACGAATGTTAGTTTCCCATTCAGAAAAATGAAAACCAAAAAATCAAGCCTACTTTTAGAGATTGAGTTGAGGATGTATATTTGGCATTAACTGTCCTGCTAACATTTATTTTAATTACACATGCATCGTAAATTATGCAAGCACAACACATCTTCTTATCTTGTACATTCCTTTCTTCTGGGTCCTTCTATAAGAGTTCTGGTCCTTCAACAGCATTCCCTGGAGGTGTTGGTGGGGTTGCATATGCACTCCAGGACCAGGCACTCAAATGGGAGTGCTCAATAATACTCTGAAGGGGACAGTGTCTCAGCCCTTTAGCATGTCCTGTTGGATAGTCACCTTTCTGGGATTTTGGGGGACCAAACAAACAAAAAAAAAAGAAGAGCAGGAAAATAAACAAAGGAAAAGGAAATATACAATCAATCCCAGCCAGGCCACTGGCCTCTCTTCCAGTTTGGGGGGGAGGCTATTTTCAGCGTATTTATACACTTCTTTCATTTTCTAGTTATTGAACATGTGTCTCTCATTGGTATCTTTTCTATTTTAATAATGATTAAATTGCTATGAACTACATAATTACATTATCATGAATTATGGTATATTAAAATCATTGCAATCACCTACAAGCTATCTTCACTAACATCCCTGTTTAAAGACATTATGTCTTACTGTAGCTTTCTGGATAACTGTCAGCAATTTTATTTACATCTAGTTCCCTGGTATGGTCTTGGTGCACGTTAATGACAAGTATGTTATTCAGTTCTATCTGTCCCACTGATGACTAGAGATAGTTTTTAAGTCTTCTGAAGCTGGAGAAGGAGTTCAGGATGATACAGGCACAGTGAGAAGGATTCTTATAAACTTGCAGTACTCTGGAAACCTATAGTGCAGGGATCGGCAACCTTTGGCACGCGGCCTGTCAGGGAAATCTGCTGGGGGGCCAGGACGGTTTGTTTGCAGGTTTGGCTGATAGAAGCTCCCACTGGCAGCAGTTCGCCATTCCAGGCCAATGGGGGCTGTGGGAAGTGGCGCAGGCTGAGGGATGTGCTGGCCACCTCTTCCCATGCCAAAGGTTGCCGATCCCTGCCGCAGTGCTTTCCGTGTACTGCAAATGACTCCAAGATCTCTTTCTTGACAGGCAACATCTAATTTTGTATGTATAATTGGGATTATATTTTGCCATGTTCATTACTTTGCATTTAACATGGAATTTCACCTGTCATTTTGTTGCCAAGTCGCTCAGATTTGTGAGATCCCTTTGTAATATTTTGCAATCAGCTTTGGACTTAAATATCTTGAGTAATTTTGTATCAACTGTAAATGTTGCTACTTCACTGTTTACTCCTTTTCCCAGATCATTATGAATATGTTGAATAGTACTGGTCCCAATACACGCCCTGTGCTGTGGGCACAACTATTTACTTCTCTCCATTTTGAAAATGGACCATTTATTCCTACGTTTTAACTGGAGTGCTTGCCAATGCTTTCAGGACCGTCCAAGGAGCCTTAATTTAATGTGATGACAAGCTTTTTGTTATCTTAATCACCCTGCCTCTGTTTATAAACAAACTCCCTGCCCCCAGGGCAGATGCTGTAAGCAGCACAGAACTCCAGTTCCAGTCTGAGGCTAGGGCATGCCCTGAGAGCAGACTTCAGGTATAAAACTCCGGGGGGAGGGGAGAGGCAGGAACCACTATCGCTCATGGGTGCTGAGCACCCTCTATTTTTTCCCATGGGTGCTTGAGCCCCGGAGCACTCATGAATTTGGCGCCTCTGACACTTAGCTACGGTAAGAGAGAGGAGAGAAGAGCTCCTTGCTCTCAGTTCCAGTGCCCCATCTCACCCTGCCCAGAGCAGCCTTTACAGGGAAAGTCTGGCTTCTGCTCATATCCTGGGGCTAGAGGGAGCATGCTTAGTTACTCTGTGGGGATGGCGCATGCACAATGGTTAACACTAGAAGTGGTGAGAGGCTTGAGCATACTTAGTGAGGACAGAGGCTTTAGGGATTTCAACTGCTAAAATTAGGGTGACCAGACAGCAAGTGTGAAAAATCAGGACACAGGCGGGGGGTAATAGGAGCCTATATAAGAAAAAGACCCAAAAATCAGGACTGTCCCTATAAAATCAGGACATCTGGTCACCCTAGCTAAAATTGAACAAGTCCTTATTGAAGTGCTATTTTTAAAAGGCTTATAACTTGGTCAAATTTGAGCAGATTTTCATGGACTTGGCAAAAGACATGTCCTTGACACAAACTCCACTCTCTCTCCTGTCAAATTTCATGTCCCTGCTCCAAAGCAGGAAGACATTAGGGCAGTTCAAAGAAAAGGCTGAGAGAATTTTTTAACATAGTCAGAACAATGGATGTGTACTTAGTCTCATTCTCAGAAATGGCTGAACCATATTGGTTGAAATTTTCCAGAAACGATCAGCCTGAGGCAGACAACCAGCATGTAAAATTTCAGCCCAAATGCTAAAAATGTATAAGCAACAGATGTCGGGCTCCCTTGAGAAAAGGTGAAGTTACCAGCCCCGCATATAATAAATATATATATATATATTTCATAAATGAGTCTGAGCACCAAATTCACCTCTAGATTCATGTAATAATGTCAAAGGTGAATTTGTATGTAGTGTAGATGTAGCCATGCTGGTCCTAGGATATTAGAGAGACAAGGTGGGTAAGGTAATATTTTTTATTGGACCAGTAAAAGATATTATTACCTCACCTACCTTGTCTCCTCTAAAGGTGAATTTGTCTTATACACGAAGTTTAATCCCAGAAAGCAATCACTGTAGCTGTGCATAATTATCAGAATTAATGCCTTCTAAAGCAAAATATCAAAATTATAATATATTCTTTTTATGCTAATATACTCATAAAGAGAAAAATCTGCAGTAATGCAAAATATGAGACCTTTTCATGAAAAATATGTATGACTTATTAGGGAAGCTCCCTATAAATTAGAATTTGTATTCAAAGACCGAACAAAATTCAGTTTCTGATAAATGTATTTTATTAGCGACACCTGGTTCTGAATGACTGGCTCTGAGAAGCTGAGGTAATTATTTAGAAAATGATGACATCCTATTCTTAGGTTAATTGTACTTTTCATTGCCTTTAAAAGATCATGATTTTATGGTAATGAGATAACACTAATATTCTGAAATTCAGATCAGTTCCAAAGGAACTTCATCTAGAAAATGATAATATAAATAGGGAATAAAAGTTCATCTCCTTTTCTAAACAAAGCATGTTTTAATTTGTATAATTGATAGGTGAAATGTAGTCTTCACTATCTCAACATCCTCTAAAAATTGTCTAATATGGACTGTTCAGAATCTTCTGGATGACTTAATCTGGTTGAGGGTGAGATTTTGAAAAACTTTGAACACTGTCTTAACTCTGCTTCTAGTGATTTCAGTTCACCTGACCGAGAATCAGGTCAACACTGAGAGTTTTTGAAAATCTCAACACATGTGTACAGCGTGTATTAGTGATAAACGAAGCACCAAAAGTTCTTATGTTTGGTATGGATAAACAGCAAAAGTTTGAATGCTCTACATATTGTAGGTCTGAGACATGATCAGCCCCCCATCTCCCATATTAAACCAGCTTTGGGTGAAACTCAGGGAGTTCACCACTAAAATTGAAAAAAGAAATGTCTGCTGCTGACAAAACAGCCCCTCCTCAGGAATGTCCTCAACGAAAGTTATAACCACCAAGGTTTTAAAAATGCTGGGAAATTAGGGAGGATATGGAAAGAAATTCAACAAATGGTAAGATGAGCCCTGACCAGCGTTTTGTGCTGACCATCTGCACAAATAGAGAAGGTCACAATTAAGTCACAACTTGAGCATGAAAGATAAAATGTAAAGAACTTGGGCAGGAAGGAGGACACATGGATGCCAGTGCAAAATTGATTAACATTTTTGTTATTTAGGAGTGTGGGATAATGTGATAGATTTAGTAAATTTGAAGGAGGGAGCTAGTTTTACCTGTATAATGTAAATGAAAAACAATGCTATTTGGGAACCATTTCCAGACTGCAGTTCAACATCAAGCTGCTGGAAGTCTGACCCCTCTTCATGACCATGACATGTAGAGGCATCACTGGGAACCCTCAGATGAATGAATCCTGATTGGCCCTGGGTGAAATTTGTTTGTGTATTGGGAGTGGGAAGCATGAGAGATTTGTGTGGTATATTTATGCTGTGTGTGTTGCTAATAAATAGATTTTAGAGCACAACTGTGTAAGGCTCTTTCACTGGGAAAAGGTTCTGCAGACCTGTAGAGCCCTGAGCCCTGAGGGAAAGGGTGAGTACGTAAATTGATCAGGTTTCTTCCAGAGCCCCACGGGTAAGGATAGCTGCCTTATACCCTGAGCCGTCGGAAAGGAAAGGTTGGATGTGCTTAAACTGAGCCCTCAGTAGGGAACAGGCGGTGCCTTAAATTGAGTGGGTAACAATATGAGTGAATTTCATCCATGGTTGAATTCTGAGCTTTAAGCTAACTCTCAAACCCATAATTTCCCAATGCATTCCAAATGTGGCTAAATGAGTTTTCCTATGGCTGGAGTGAGTACAAACTTGCTCTGACTCAATACCATCTCCTGGGAAGTCTCAATACTTTCTTAGTATGCTGGATTGTATTTAGAAGCCCAAACATTTGAACTCTATCAACCGTTAGATTTTATTCATAGTAAGTCAAGATCTTTTGTTGTCAGTACACATTAGGACATGTCTGAGTCCTTGACAGTGAACCACTCCTGAGTGACATACACAAAGGTTTTTCTTGACAGTTTTAAAAGAAATCTTACTCCTCCTCCATCTGACTTCCAAAGTAATTTCTAGTGATGTTTGCAGAATTCTAACTTCTGTTGCAAGTGGCATCTGTAAGAGACTGATCATTAGAGGGCTGAAAATTCACACTCTTATGGAAGCTCATGGGAGTTATATGGGTTCAACCCCTCCTGATCCAGGCTTTATAGCCTAAAGTTTCTAATGTGGTAGTGATTTTGGTGTCCTCAGTTTTTGGGTGTCCAACTTTGAAATTCCCTTAAATGGTCTAATTTTCAGAGGGCAGGTTTTCAGCACTTCCTGAAAATCAAGCCCCTTCAAGGTCTATCAAATCAGGCAGCTGTACGCATTCTGCTCCGCTTCTCTTCCCTTCTGTTCAAGCTCACCGTTGTGGTTTTGAATTTCTTGCTATTGCCAAAACAGGCTTTTATATAGATTTATATGGATTGGCTGCTACTCGGCTAACAGCTTTCCACCGTTTTTCAGTCTAGAAAGACTTACCTTACTAGTGCCTCTGGCATTTTAGACACTCCTGAGATAGAGAGTGCTAGTGTTGGCCAGGAGTTGGCAAGAGAACTTCTGAACGGATATAATAGGAATACAAGAAAACAAATTCCTACAGTGAAAAGAGTCAAAGGAAACACCTCCATTTAAATATGAAGGAATCTCTGTTTAAAAATCGTATAGTGCTATTTTGGTACTGACTATTACAGTAAAACCACCAGTGCCATTGCTGCTATTACTAGGCCAATCTGCTCCCTGCTGCTCTGTGAATGCATAAAGTGGAGGAAGTGGCTATAGGAGCTCTTTCTCTTGTGCCCCAGGGTGGTTCATAATTGTTGTGCATGCAGTGTAGGGATCATACCTTCTGTGAGCTTCTTGGGATGCAAGACACCCAAAGAAGGTGGTTCAGGAGACCCTACATGCATTGCTTAGCAATTGAAAGAGTGTAAGGGTATGTCTACACTACGAAATTAGGTCGAATTTATAGACGTCAATTTTTTAGAAATCGATTTTATACAGTCGATTGTATGTGTCCCCACTTAAGACCATTAAGACAATTAACTCGGCGGAGTGTATCCACAGTACCGAGGCTAGCATCGACTTCCAGAGCATTGTGCTGTGGGTAGCTATCCCACAGTTCCCGCAGTCTCTGCCGTCCATTGGAATGCTGGGTTGAGCTCCCAATGCCTGATGGGGCAAAAACATTGTCGTGGGTGGTTCAGGGTAAATGTCGTCAGCCCCCCCTCCATGAAAACAACGGCAATAAATCATTTTTTGGCTTTTTTCCTGAGTTACCCATGCAGATGCCATACCACGGCAAGCATGGAGCCCGCACAGCTCACTGTCACCATACGTCTCCTGGGTGCTGCCAGGCGTGGTACTGCATTGCTACACAGCAGCAGCTCATTGCCTTTTGGCAGCATATGGTGCATTATGACTGGTAGCCATCATCGTCGTCTCCTGGGTGCTCTTTTAGCTGACCTTGGTGAAGTTAGTCGGGGGCATCTGGGCAGATATGTGTGCTGCTGGCTTGCCTCAGTGAGGTTGGCTGGGGGTTCCTGGACATAAATGGGAGACGACGATGGCCAGCAGTCATACTGCACCATCTTCTGGCGAGCAGCCAGGAGATGACTATGGCTAGCAGTCATACTGCACCATCTGCTGCCAGCCTAAGATGTATAAAAGAGATGGAATGGATCAAAACAATAGAGAGACCAGATTTGTATTCATTTGCTTCCCCCTCCCTCCCTTCATGAATAGTAAGGGGAGGGATTTCTCAATGGTTTGACCATTGGCCTACTAAACCCTGGGTTGTGAGTTCAAACCTTGAGGGAGCCATTCTGTATGCCAACCTTGTAAGCCATGTTGTCAGTCACCCCTCCCTCTGTCAGAGCAACAGCAGACAATCATTCTGTGCCTTTTTTAGCGCAGATGCCATAGCATGGCAAGCATGGAGCGCGCTCAGATCACCGCCGGAATTATGAGCACTGTAAAAACCACGTGCATTATCCTGCAGTATATGAAGAACCAGAACCTGCAAAAGCAAAACCAGGCAAGGAGGCGATGACAGCATGGTGACAAGAGTGATGAGGACATGGACAGAGACTTCTCTCAAAGTACGGGCCCTGTCAATGTGGACATCATGGTGTTAATGGGGCAGGTTCATGCTGTGGAACGCCAATTCTGGGCCCAGGAAACAAGCATATACTGGTGGGACCACATAGTGTTGCATATCTGGGAGGATTCCCAGCGGCTGTGAAACTTTCGCATGCATCAGGGCACTTTCATGGAACTTTGTGACTTGCTTTCCCCTGCCCTGAAGCACCAGAATACCAAGATGAGAGCAGCCCTCACAGTTGAGAAGCGAGTGACAATAGCCCTGTGGAAGCTTGCAACACCAGACAGTTACCAGTCAGTCAGGCATCAATCTGGAGTTGGCAAATCTACTGTGGGGGCTGCTGTGATCCAAGTAGCCCACACAATCAAAGAGCTGCTGATATCAAGGGTAGTGACTATCATAAGCATCTTTCCCAAATCTGGACCTTAGCGTCCAAAAATCTGGGTGCCTAGCATGAACCCTTCTAAGCTTAATTACCAGCTTAGCTTTGATCTCACTGCCACCATCCAAAAATTCCAGGGTTTTGGCCCCCTCTGGTCTCTCCAAAACCTTCCCTGGAGGGACCTCAAGACTCCGAGACTCTGAGTCTCACAACCAAAGAAATAACCCACTCCCTTCCCCCCTCTCTCCCAGCCCATGACTTTCCTCTCTGGCCTACCTGGGGTAGACCATGATGCAATTCCTCTACATGCACAATACCAGAGAAGCCATGTCATTTGCTCTATTCCACAAAGAGACAACACCCCAAATACAGGAAACAGAAAAATGTTCTATCCTCCCTCCCTCCACAAATTCCCTGTCTGCCAGAGTTGTCACCCTCTATAGACTACACAAAGAGAATTCCCTCCCTTTGTTCCCTTTAGTACTCCCAGAGAGAAAAATCAAACAGTCTTAAAAAGAAACTTTATATAAAAGAAGAAAAGACATAAAATATAATCTCTGCATCAAGTGACAAATACAGGGCTATTGCTTATAGAAAAAATAGAATAAACAGTCTGATTCAAAAAAATATCCAATTTGAAACATCCAGCAAGCTACACACATGTAAATACAACCAAACAACATAAAAGCCTATATTGTTTTTCTACCTGTACTTACAATTTGGAAACAGAAGATTAGAATATAGAAAGAACCTTCTCATAGCTGAGAGACAGACAAAAGACTCCGACCCCAAATTCCCTCCTGACTTTGAAAATCCAGTTTCCTGATTGGTCCTCTGGTCAGTGTTTGGTTCCCTTTGTTAACCTTTACAGGTAAAAGAAACATTAACCCTAGCTATCTATTTATGACAGTGACTCTGGGAAATGTGCAGGTCATTAGTTGATTTGCTGCAATGGAGTCCTTAACTCGGATAGGTGATAGATGGAACCATATCCCTATCTTGCACCGGAGCACCAAGGAAGTGAGTACATAAACCAAAGGAGTACTTTCAATGGTGCTGCAAGCACTGGTGGATCACAAGGACATTTCACCAACATCAACGTGGGATGGCTGGGAGGTACATGACGCTCGCATCTTCAAAAACTCTGTCTGTTTCACAAAGCTGCAGC
Source organism: Chelonoidis abingdonii (assembly GCF_003597395.2). Lineage (NCBI taxonomy): Eukaryota > Metazoa > Chordata > Testudines > Testudinidae > Chelonoidis > Chelonoidis abingdonii. Next base: position 52,570,879 of record NC_133769.1, on the reverse strand, counting down.
AAGGGACTTTTCTCCCAGACCAGAAAATACCATTGGGATGTTGAAATGCCTATAGTTATCCTTGGGACCCAGCCTACACTTTAATGCCATGGTTCATGAAGCCGTACACAGGAAGCCTGAACGTATCAGAGCTGTTCAACTATAACTGACAATGCAGAATGGTGTAGAATGTGCATTTGGATGTTTAAAAGCGCGCTGGCGCAGTTTACGACTCGGTTAGACCTCAGCAAAACCAAATTCCCATTGTTTTACTGCTTGCTGTGCGCTTTTAGTGTGAGAGGACTGTGATAATCACACTTCATCGTGAGTGTGGTTTTTTTTGCCTTTTTTGCTGGCCTCTGGAAGGAAAGATAGTGTGAGCATTGAAACATTTGCAGCTAGGCTGGGGGTGGCGAAAAAAAGAAGAGAGTGGTAGTTAAAAGACACATTTTAGAGAACAATGGGTAGACTTTTCATGGTAACCTTGCTGTTAACATACGCACAGTACTTTTTACAACGGTACATTTTGCCTCTTCTTGAGGGTATGCCAGTTTGGTGTGAGAGATCTTTCACGCAGGGTCAGGCAACAGAATTTGGCTTGCAGGCAGCCATGGTAAGACACAGCCTTTTGGCTTCTTTAACCTTCATAACATGTGGGAATGGTTTCAAACAACAGCACCCTCATTTCCCATACCAAGCAGCCATTGGGTGGCCATTTAAAATGGGATGGCCATTTAAAAGGAGGAGGGGCTGCAGTTTTTGGGTTAATGTGGAGCACAAACCCAGCTAACCGCCCCCCACACACACATACATCCAATTCTCTGGGATGATTGCTTCACCCCTCTTCCCACCACATGGCTAACAGCGGGGAACATTTCTGTTCAGCCACAGGCAAACACCTCAGCAGGAACAGGCACCTCTGAATGTCCCCTTAATAAAATCACCCTATTTCAACCAGGTGTCTGGGAGTGACATCACTCTCCTGAGAATAACACAGAGAGATAAAGAACAGATGCTATTTGAATGCCAGCAAACACTGGGACCATACGCTGCCATGCTTTGTTATGCAATGATTCCAGACTATGTGCTACTGGCCTGGCGTGGTAAAGTGTCCTACCATGGATGACGGAATAAGGCTTTCCTCCCTAGAAACCTTTTGCAAAGGCTTTGGGAGTACATCCAGGAGAGCTTTATGGAGATGTCCCTGGAGGATTTCCGCTCCATTCCCAGACACGTTAAAAGACTTTTCAAGTAGCTGTACTGGCCGCGAATGTCAGGCAAATTAACCATTAAACATGCTTGCTTTTAAACTATGTCTAATATTTACAAAGGTACACTCATCAGAGGTCCCTTCTCTGCCTGGTGAGTCCGGAAGGCAGCCTTGGGTGGGTTTGGGGGCTACTGACTCCAGGTCCAGGGTGAGAAACAGTTCCTGGCTGTTGGCGAAAATGGTTTCTCCGCTTCCTTGCTGAGATCTATCTTCAACCTCCTCTTCCTCGTCCCCAAAACTCACATCCCTGTTGCGTGCTACTCCATTGATGGAGTCAAATCACAAGGTTAGGATAGTGGTGGCTGCACCGCCTAGAATGGCATGCAGATCATCATAGAAGTGGCATGTTTGGGACTCTGACCCGGAGAGGCCATTTACCTCTCTGGTTTTTTGGTAGGCTTGCCTCAGCTCCTTAAGTTTCATGCGGCACTGCTGTGGGTCCCTGTTATGGCCTCTGTCCTTCATGCCCTTTGAGATTTTTTCAAATGTTTGGGCATTTCGCCTTTGGGAATGGAGTTCTGATAGCACAGATACATCTCCCCACACAGCGATCAGATCCTGTACCTCCTGTTCGGTCCACGCTGGAGCTCTTTTGCGATTCTGGGTCTCCCTCATGGTTGATGAGATCTTCATTCACCTGCAGATTGCCATGCTGGCCAAACAGGAAATGAGATTCAAAAGTTTGCCAGCCTTTTCCTGTCTACCTGGCCAATGCATTGGAGTTGAGAGCGCTGTCCAGAGCAGTCACAATGGAGCACTCTGGGATAGCTCCGGAGGCCAATATCGTCGAATTGCGACCACACTACCCCATATTAGATGTGGTAAGGTCAATTTCAGGGCTAATCCCCTTATTGGGGAGGAGTACCAAAATCGATTTTAACAGCCCTTTAAGTCGAAAATAATGGCTTCGTCATGTGGACGGGTGCAGGGTTAAATTGATTTAACACTGCTAACTTCGACCTAAACTCATAGTGTAGACCAGGGCTAAGAATGGGCACACTCCCCCTGTGCACCAGTGAATTGTGAAAAGAATTCTGCTTCAGGGAATCCTCCTGGAGCTCCCCCTATGCTAGTGTCACCCTATACAACACAAGGCTCAGCCTTAAAGGCAGAATTGTATCTTCACAAACATAAGGTTGGTACGTTCATATTTTTTAAAAGCTAGGACTAACAACAGTTCAGGAGGGACGGGGACTGCACTCATACTAACCAGTGGTGTGTGTGTCTAGTATTAAATTTGAACGTAATGAGCAGAGCAGATTCCAACATTACATCGTGGCATTGTTACATGATGCCAATTTTGTCTTGTCATTATACTATGAAGCCATCCCAGAAGAATCTGCTGACTGCAATGCTATCCCCAGAGCTTGGGAGCCAGGAAAGGATTGGACACATCTCCATCTGGCTGTCCCTATCCTGTTACTTGACTCCCAGCTCTGGAGTACAGGCTGCTTTGTGCTGACACCATGTGATGCTTACATTGCCTGTTATGATGGGGTGTCTGCCCCACACTGGCTTGTAAGGGGTTAATGGAGCCCTAGGGAGGTTGTTCAGAAAGCAGCCAATAGGAGAGGGGCTGTGATGAGCAGTCAGTCAGGGCCAGGCAGGCCAATATAGGAATTGCTGCAGGGCAGACTAGTTTAGGTTGGTCCCTGGAGCTCAAGGAGGGAGGATTGGCTGCCTTGAAGCAGAAGAAAGCCAGCACCCTCGACAGACCAGTGCTGCTAGCAGGGAGTTGGGAAGAGCTGGGTGGCTGGTAGTAGGGTGACCAGATGTCCCAATTTAATAGGGACAGTCCCAATATTTGGGGCTTTTTCTTGTATGGGTACCTATTACCCCCCACCTGCTGTCCTGATTTTTCACACGTGCTATCTGGTCACTCTAGCTGGGAGTTGCAGGTTGAGGCTCTGAGGCAAGGGCGAAGAAGGTGCTGGTGCTGTGGGGAAGTGTCCCAGAGAAATAGACTCAGAGGTTGGAGGGGGCGCAGCATGGGGCTGCCATCAACAGGGTCCCTGGACTGGGATCCAGAGTAGTGGGTGGTCCACCACCACCACCACTTGCCAGTGAGGAAGTGGCTGGACTGTTAGAATGTGGTTCTGTTCCCTGGAAAGCAAGAGCACAGAGTATGGCACAGCTGAAGGGCTACGTGGTCCTTGCAGCAACTTGGGTCTGGGAGCAGAAATGATGGCGGCTGAGACACCACTGATAGTCAGCATACCGATCTATGGGATTGATCCTCAGGAGCTCCAGAAGGAGGTGCTAGCTGGTGAGTCACACCCCATCACAGCTATAAATGTCAGTGGCTATATGGGGCTCTGTATAGTGTTCATTAAAGACAAGTATACAAGGAGATAGTACCTAACTTCCATTTATGCCTTTGAAAATCTCCTTCCATGTCTAAATCTCTGAACCTGTTTGCATTCACTCACTCTTAGTAGAATCTTAAGCTTTCTATGTACCAATACATACTACATGTGTATCTGAGTGAGAGAACAGTATACAGGCAACAATGAGCTGTAAGCCAGAACAATAGAAATCTGAAAAGGCTATTCACAGAACTGTCCAGAATCTAAGCCTACACTTTGAAGATTCTTTGCAACCTCTAGGGCTTGAAGATCTTAAAAATGTAAATTGATGCACTGTTGCTTTGTTGAATCTTCATGCTCTGGAGTTTTAATCATGTTTACAATGAGCAAAACGAGTTTACCACTTGATATGAGCCAGTTCAAAACAATTTTGAAAATGGTTTTTAAAACACTGGTCAGCAAAATCTTGTTAGCATGAAGGAGCATTACTTAGATTGCAAGCTCTTTGGGGCAGGGACTGTCTTTTTTTCATTTCTTTATACAGTGCTTAGTGCAAAAGGACCTTATACCTGACATATATAATTAACAATCAATATAATATTCTAGCTTGGATAGTTTTGCTGAAACAATATTTAAAGCTGAAATTTGTTTTTCAAACATGTTTCAAACTCAAATGTAGACAGGGCTGCATTTGCATCTAAAGAGACACCAGAACCACAAAATTCAGGTCTGAGTTTGGGTCCAGGTTTGGAACTCTTCCTCGTACCCAAATGTTATTGCAGGAATGCGGGGGGGGGGAGGGAAGGGGTGGAGGGGGAGAGCACTCTGAATGCCCCAAGTGCCTAAATGGGCCCCAAACACATTTTTAGGCTCTGGTTTGGGCACATTGCTAATCCTGACAAATGGGGAGGGCAGCAAGAATGGGTGAACTTTCCCCATTCATCTTAATGGGTTGCTGACTTTGGACCTTAGAACCTGAACTTCCAAGGCCCTCACGAGGATAAAGTGGGTGCAATGCTTATTGGTCATGTTACGAGAGCCAGTGAAGTCAATGACACCACTCATAGTAGCAAGTGTGATCAGGATCTGACCCTTAGGATAATATTATGGCTTTCCCTCCAAGGCCACAGAGGAGAGTAAAAGGTTGTAAGGTACCTCCTTACTCCCTTGTGTCGGCTATCTGCATCACATGTCATAGGGTAAGGGGGAGAGCAACCTCCATGGGACCATTATGTCACATCATGTGCAGGTGGATGGAGTCACTCTTCAACCTTCTTCTGCCTCCCCTCACCCCAATGAGCCACCAATGGTGCTGAGCTGGCACTGTAGGGGTAGTCAGCTTCTTTGCAAGTGGAAGATCAGTAGCAGATGCCTTGTCCTCACTGGAGCAAGGGGGAACCTCTGGAGGAACTGTGACTCTAAGCATTAGAGTTCCTTCCTTGGTCGGCTCCTGTGGCAGTGCTACACGGAAGGAAAATAAACTCTTAATCTAGCCTTCATGATTAAGGGCCAGGTGCTTCCCTCCCTGCATGGGCTGAAAAGCAGTGCAATTATATGAGGAAGTAGGCTGGGTGCATGGGCCCCCTCTCAGTCTGATTTCCCTTTAAAAATATATGTTTAAAACAAGATGTTGATGTAATATTCCACCAGCACTTGGCGGAAACATCTGCAGACTACTGTTAGCCACTGGTGAATGCTGTAAATGTAATGGTCAGTCTATTAACTTCATGCATATTTTATCTGTGAAAAGTAGTTATGTTTTACAATGACATCTGGTAGTTAATAACTAACAATAAGGCCAAGCACAATGTGTAATAACAAATCTTGGAAATTTCATGCACTTCGGAAGACAGTCCTCACTAGACCTGGCCAAAACTTGGGATTTGGGGTGTTTTATGAGAAATTTTGGCTTTTAGAAATGTGGGTTATTTACGAATAGGACTGAAACCAAACTTGACAACACTTCTCACAAATGGGAAATCCTTCCCTCCCCAAATTTCATTTGGGAAATACCGACACATGGTGGTTCTGAAACAAAATTTGTTCCCCTGGATGGGCAGCTGCTGAGTGAAACCAACAAGAATGTCAATTTCAGGCAGCGGCTGCTGCAGCTTCAGGACAGCCTTACTATGCAGACTGCCCTGAGGCTGGAGACCCCGGGGTTTCCAGACTCCTAGGTAGTTGCTTGAGTGGGCAGTCTGGGGATCCAGCTGGCCCAGGAATCAAAGCTCTGGAGTCTTGTCCCTGCGGCTGTTTGCATGGCAGGGCTGCCCTGACACCACAGACCCTAGATCTCATCCCAGGGTCTCCAGGCTCCCAGTTCTGAGGCAAGGAGCCTGAGAGCCCCCTGGATTTCCAGGCTCCCTGCTGTAGGGCAGAAAGCCTAGAGTTTGAGAATTCCGCCTAGAGCTGGGTCTCCCAGGGCTTCCAGAGCCATAGCAAAGGGCCTGGAAACCTTGGCATCGAGAAAGCTGCCTTGGAGCTGTGGACCCTGGAAACCCTGATGTCCCTGGCCCCAAGACAGTATATATGATGGAGCACCTGTCAGAAGAGCTAACAGGGAAGCAGGTAGATTTCAACCTGCTTTGCAGACAGGGCTTTCTAAGAACCCTGCGTGTAGTTTGTCAAAGCCAATTCCCATTTGCAAGAAATTTCAAGTTTGGCAAACTGGCATTTTCCAACGAGCTTTAGCCCTCACAGATTTTGTCAAATTTCTCTGCAGTTTCTAATTTTTGCCTGTTTATAAGGCTACATGTACAAATCAGAGAATTTCTTCTGATGACACTAGATCAACCACAAGAGCGCTGACATAACTGAAAAAGTTATTAAAAGTGTAAATGTGTATTACCTTTTATTGCTTCACAGTGTAAGAAAATATTAACATACACTGTTTTGAGACCTATCTAGCCATATAAGGTTCCACTCTTTGACATTTATCTTCTCTTGCGATGAAAAACAAGAATTCCCAAGTCCCTTGTGAAGATAAATGAGATCCCCTACCGGTTGTTGCTTATATCTTATCCAAAATTAACCTCACATAAACTGTATAAATACAATATATACTTTAGTCTGCAATGAAATAATTATGTGAATTGTTTAAGTAGAGTGTGGAGCAAATTTATGTGTGCCAGCCATGAAAAACACTCGTCGCTTACAAATGAGAAATATTAATTGATGTACTATTCAACCACAAGAACTTGTATACACTTGTCTGTTTTAGAATTAAAAACTAAATATTTGTACGTCACCAATGAGGGAAAGGGCATCCAAATGGCAAAATCTAATAGTGCTGCTCCAAGTTTTTTCAGCTCAACCATTTCAATAAGTGTACCACACAGTAACTTTGTGAATCATTCATTATTTGAAAGCTGCTGGAGTTGGTGTTAGGGCATTCTCAATGGTGAATACTAGCCCTGCTAGAGTGGTGAATACTAATCTCCTGAATACTGGCCATATTTAGGGTAAGCAGTAATATACTCTTATGCCCAGGATTTATGATAACAGCACACTCTTGTAGATCATGGTATTTTTATCTGCTGGTTGCTCCTATCCATCATCATGGGAACTTTCAAGGAAGCTCAGTCAGCTACTTTGGGTATGCTTTCACTTCAGAGTTAATATGGGTGATCAGCATCTGGGTCAGCTTAGTCCAAGTGTGAGCTGCAAAGCCCTACTCAAGTTACTATATCCTTACTGGTGCTGTACTCCTTCTCTGTGTTGCTAAAACTTCTGGAGACTTCCCAGGGTTCTTTGTGCTGCAGTAAACTGAGCCACTCTGATTCTTTCTTTTCTCCCAGTGAATTATGGGAGAGTTTGTCTGTCCTGGGTACAAGTGGGGAATTGTGGAAAGGCATGGGCGGAAAGGGGAGTGATTTAGCCTGTTTCCTCACTGTAAGTGGGCGGATTACCAGCTCGGGTGACAAAGATACCCAGGTTTTAACTCATATTGTCAACTGGGCCAGCTATCCTGGGTTTAAAGCACCACTAAACTCAGATGAAAGTTTTGTGTGTGAGTGGAGTTAGGAGAGTTAACTCTGCAGTGAAGACATGCCCTTGGAGGGTTGTGGAGTATTTGTTCTATAATCCTGTGGTGATACTTAGTTCTGTTCTTACTGGTGTAAAGTTTGTCTAGATGCCACAGTGATGAATGCCTTATAAATACTTGTAATTAATAATAAGCAACATGAGAAACCCTTAATAGAGGGCTCTTTTGACTAATAGTGCAATAACAAATCTACTCCTGAAAGGGGTTTAACTATTGATATAAATGATTAACGTTGATAGAATGAAAGAAGTAATATTTACTTTTAGTGTGACAACAATGCTGAGGTGATATGCATAAGGTGTCCTGTACTGAACATTAAAGCACTCAGATCTTTGGTTACTATAGTCCAGGGGTTGGCAACCTTTCAGAAGTAGTGTGCCGAGTCTTCATTTATTCACTCTGATTTAAGGTTTCACATGCCAGTAATACATTTTAACCTTTTTAGAAGGTGTCTTTCTATAAGTCTATAATATATAACTAAGCTATTGTTGTATGTAAAGTAAATAAGGTTTTAAAAATATTTAAGAAGCTTCATTTAAAATTAAATTAAAATGCAGAGCTCCCCAGAGTGGTGGCCAGGACCCGGGCAGTGTGAGTGCCACTGAAAATCAGCTTGCGTGCCACCTTCAGCACGCGTGCCATAGGTTGCCTACCACTGTTATAGTCTAAATGCATTATTTTAGGGAAAGTATTTAGCAAATCAAATATTTTGGCACAGGTAATACAAAAACCATGATTTTACTGTGACATATGGTAGAAAGGAAAAGAGGAATAAATAATATCTTGGATGAACAGTATTGGAATGAATCTCTAGATACGTATTTGCAAAGTGTTGCAGTTATATCCACCATGAATGTTTTTGCTTTGTACACAAACCTATAGTGCACCTGTATAAAAACTCTTAACTGGCATTTAGGTTAGAAATGTTTATAAAGTTATTCAGGTATGTTAAGATTAGTTAACTGTAGCAGATGAGTTAAATGTAATGGGCTAAATCTGGCCTCTGATTTCCTGAGCACAAGGACTGGTCCAGGCTAGTACCATCCGCTGCACTGGGCTCTTCAAAGTGGGAAGGGCAGGGCAATGGCCCCGTCCCCTCTCTACTGGTCAGGAGAGCTGGTCAGAGCTGACTGGAATTTTTTTTTTTGAATGAAAATGTTTATGACTAAAAAATGTCCGCTTCTTCCAAATGTGAGCTTTTGGGAACAATTGTCACCATTGGCACAGATTTTTGTTCACTGAGAACCCAATTTTCTGTAAACAAAAAAACACCCATAACCATTTTGATATAAAAAACACCCAGAATAAAATAATTCTATTCTGAGGCACAAAAACACCTTCAAAATTATTCATGCAAATGGTGTTTTCATTTTCCAGCCAGCCCTGGAGCTGAGTCTTGTCAGGGAAGTACTTGGATTCCCCTCTGGAGTAGGGTGATGCAGCAGCTCTTCTCTCTTCTACAGTAGGAGCTCTTCTCTCCTAGTGTCTAGGGGTATGTCGACAACGTAGTTAGACTTATGTGGCTGGCCTGTGCCACCTAACTAGTGCTTGCTGGGCTCAGGCTAAGGGCTGTTTAATTGCAGTATAGATATTCAGGCTTGGGCTGGAGGCCAGGTTCTAGGACCCTGCAAGGTGGGAGGTATCAGCCAGCTGTGGGTTTTTAATTGCACTGTAGACATACACTAAGAAGCACTGTAACTGGGTTAGGTACGGTGCCCTAGGAGGTCCTGCTTGAGTGGTGCTCCTCCAGACCCCACCTTACTGAGGGACTTTGTCTTAAAGCCATAGTTTTTCCCTAGGTGTAGTTGAACATACATTAAGAAACATAAATCATAATTCATAAAGGGCCTGACCCTGTGCTCACTGAAGTCAGGGGGAGTTTTGCCAGGAACTTCAACGGAAGTAGGTTCAAGTACTAAAGGAATGACTTATTTTATGCGTCCAGATGTCCGTCTCTTCTCTGATTTAAATAAAAGCGCTCTTTCAAGATTGCTTTGAATGCAGCCTTTCTTGTTAAAATCAGTAACGAGGCTCATCTAGTTAGGTCAAAATGTAATCAAGGGATTTTTGAATTGTCAGGCTTTTGAAAAAAATAACTAATTTTAAAATGGCATACAACCTGAACTAAATGTATTTTTATTCAGTATTAAGTGAGCGAGTTTCTTTCAATTTAGAGTCATGTCAATGCCTTTTGGATATACAGGTATATTTTGACAGGAGAGCAATTTCACTGCTATGTTATTATGTTTCTTCCTCAATAAACTATCACTCACCACTACATTCTTTTTAAAAATATCTGATCTTACTGCTTTAGATGATTGCTGTTAGTTAGTTTTGTGCATCTACTATTTCAGCTCAACCAACAAACTGGTGCAAGATTCAAATGCTCCTGTTCTTTGTTTGGCTCCCTGCCTTCTCTTATTTAGACATCAGCATCATTGTGCTATGTCGCGCCTCACTGCTCTAAGGTTAAAGCCTGTTTTGTGAAAGTGGATTTTCCATGCTCCTTTGTAACTGTTCTCCTGTTGGGTGTTATGGAGATAAAACTTATGCAGTCCCTTTTCCACTTACTTTATCATGCTTCATGTCTAATAACACAGTAGACAACCTGTTGGGCAACCTATTTATCTATGTCAATGCTGCAGTTTCAGACTCCTATTTTAAGGTGTGTACCTTCCTGAATTTCTTCAGGTCTATATGCCTAGAAATAACTTAATTTTATTTCAATTTGCTTTAGCTTTCTGAGATTTTTTTTTTATTTAAAATCCATTCAAGAATATTCTTTTGTGGAATATTTCAGTATTTTTCCAACTCAGGAAGAAATAATAGATCTTGTTCCCTAATTGAGATTATATTTTGGATTTCTCACTACACTGTCAGATTACAAAAGGTAGGATTTCACACATGGAAGTACTGGATGCCACAGCATCCAGATTGTTTCTGTATTGCCATGCAGCTGAGATTAACTAAATTAATTTAAATTTTTATTCTTTTAAACAATTTAGTTAAAAGATTCTCTCCTCTATGTTTCTTCTGCTGAGAAAATAATGTGCTTTTTCTAGACAATTACTCACTTGTGCTACAGCTTCCATAGTAGGACAAATCTTCAGTAGGGATGGCTGGAAAATTTTCATTTGAAACACCTTTTTTATTGAAAATTTTGTTTTGACAAAGGAAAATCTTTCACCAAGTGTCTGTATGGAAATGCGTTCAGTTTTCTATGACAGACTCCCCCCGCCATCTGAATGCCCCCGAAAAGAAATAGATTGATTCTAAGCCTCTACCAGAATACCTCATGGGAGTTGTACTTCAGATACTTCTAGCTTCCATTCTTCTCTGTGCCAGGCTCCCCAGACGGACTTCATTTCCCAACATGTGCCATGGCTGTCTCACTGCTATGATGCACAGTGGGGTGAAAGTAGGCTGTGGTGCATCATGAGAGATGCAGTCTAACGATCAGCACAGCCTACAGAGGAGAATGGGAGTATGAGGCACTCACACACAATTCCTACAATGCACAGCAACAGCATTTCAACATCAAAATATTTTTGGGTTTCATTGAGTTTTTTTGGAAAAAAAAAATCTTCAGGGAGGGAGGAACCATTTTCTGACTAGTTCTGCTTTTTTGTCCAGTTCTGCCCTCAGTTATATGGGTACAACTCCTGCTGTACTGAGCATCTGAAGGTACAACTGGACCCTCAAGTTACTTGGGACAGTCTTTCTTTCTTCCAAAAAATCGTATTCTGGGGAGCTATAGAGCAGGATGCATTGAACTTCCCTTTTGCTGTATTCTGTTCTTCTGGAACATAAATTTAGAAGGAGCTATCAACTTGTCCTATCTCCTGAAAACAAATTAAATGTTAAAACAAACAAACTAACAAAAGCACCCTTTTCTCTTGGTGTCTGTCCTGCTTCGAGGAACATAGTTCTGGATCATCTTACTTTAGAGCCTCTTTCTTTCAAAAACTTACTTTAGCTTTTTCATTCCCGTACTATTACTTTAGTCACAGATTATTCTATTGAAGGACTCCTAATCCAGTAGCTCAAAATGTCTTCTCTTACAGCTGTGCTATAGTCCGGATCTATTGCATTATGCAGTAATTTACTTTTAATCTTTATCAAGTAAAAGCCTCTATAGGAACACTTTGTTTACCTGGCTCTATAGTATAGCTTTATTCAATTTCAGACAATCTGAGAAATAGCAGTTTTACCAAATTTCAGTGTGACACCTCAACAATGAACACTCAATATAGTGGTCTAGCAGCTCATAACACATTCCATTCTTTCTCTCTAGAGACATTTAATATAATTTCTAGACTGCAGTCAGATTGTGAGGACCATACTGGACAACTTTATTTTTAGCATCAAATTTTTTAATCTTCATAATGTCAGGGGACTGAGTTCAGTCCTGGTGTATGTGGGTTGAAGTCAAAAGAGTTGTGTCTAACTCTATCAGGGCTGAGTTTAACCCTAATAATTTTTAGCACTATACCACAAGACATCTGAGTTTGACTTGTGGGTTTGGGGGGTTTACTGCATATATGAACCACTCACTTGACCTCCTGAGCTAAAGAACACTGGCCAAAGTTTTCAAACTTGGGTCATACGTAAGTTACTAAACCCATGTTTAGGCACTAAAATAAGAGATCTTTTCCTTTAAGATTTTTTTAAAGTAATCTTAGTGCTTGTGAAAGGCTGACTGAAGTCCTTACAGTACACACTTAACAGGTACATCCTGTGCAACATCAGTTCAGTGCTCTCTACACTGTCCCTCTAATGCATTTCAACCTTAACCAGGAGGAACCATCTGTAGGAGAAAGAGGGCAGTTGAATCTCCATATTTACATGCAATCCTTGATTCTTTCACTGGGATTGGCAAGTGTGGTGGTGATTTTTGAGTTGTGCACACCCATCTACTAGGAAATAGACTACAAATATTGTTTAAGTATTTTCCTGTGGGCAGGGCTGTACTTCCACTTTGTTCTATAAAATACAGTCAACTCTTAATAAACACTAAATCATAATTGGGCAATATTAATCACTTTTCTCTACATTAAAGATCTTTCATTGGCACTATATAATTGAACTCAATGCAAGCTAAATCTGATTGATGCAGCTAATATCAGTGCCACCATTAATGGAACAGATATCCAAGCCCTTTGATTGGGAATCTATTCAATACCCTTTTAGGTTAGGCTCAGTAACCTATTTTGGCATGTCTTGCATTATGAAAAGAACCCTTAAGTAGAGAACTGTTGCATTGCTAAAGGATTCCTATTGTAAAAATGTTACCGTATACCACATACAAACACTTAATCAGAATCTAGCCTTGGTCTTTATCAAATGTCATGCAGAAATATTTCAGCAAAAGGAAGTATTAAATCCTATATCAGACTTGTCAGATCTCTCAAACTCTCTCTGACTGCACAGATGAACCTTTTTATAGTGAGAAACATACATATTTTCCAAACATTTACTGTTTGTGAGATTACATATTTTACACATAATCGTGAGGCATACGTATAAAGATTTTATCAACTTAATTGGTGGTGTGCACATTACTTGGAGATGATGAAGCCATGAGTAAATTGGACAGATCATCCCAAATTAATGCTAATAAATCCTATGTATCACAACACACCATCATGCATAGGCTTCATCTTATAGACACTATTTAAGAAACATTTTAAAATTATACAATTTTTATACTTTTTTTTATTCCTCTTCTTACAAAAGCCACGCTGACTTAGTAACCACATTACCAGCTGTGGAAAGAAAACATAACCAAAATTTAGAAACCTCTAATAGCTTTCTTATGCATTAGAGTGTCAAGGTTTTAAGGGTCTGATATCTCAATCTACCAGAAAAAGAATCAAGTTATTATTGCTAATTCTTGTGATTAATTGGTGTTTTTTCATTAAGCTCCTGCTTCTGGAATCATATTACCCCAGAATTTGAGCTTTGATTTTAAAAAAAGAGTAATATTCTAGTCCTCCTGGTTGGCTTCTATGTGCCTTATACTAATTGACAGATAGGGAAGCATGCCTGGGTTTCTGATCAGTTAGAACCCACATTTTCTGACTCCTATCCCATACAAATGCCACTGTACTAAAGCTACCCCTAGCTGAAAGGTTTCAGGGTGGTACCCACACTAGTCTGTATCAGCAAAAACAACAAGGAGTTTGTTGCCCTAGCTGGAAGGTTTGTTTTGAAATGTGACTAGTGATTTTTGAATGCATCGATTTTTCTCAGTGCCAACTTGAAACACCTTAAAGGGGTCTCACTTTCAGAAGGTTGTTGCATGGCACTTTTTGGCACCCTTTAGGTGAACAGCAAATTAACTAGTAACTTCTGAATATTAAAGCCTAGATTAATGGGAGCAGGAGGGAATAAAATGCTATAGTTTGTAGGATGACCCTTGCAGCTGCAATTTTTCAGAGAACAGAGTCACAACAGCCCAGTACAGCCATTTAGAATGAACCTGAGATCTTTTTAATAATTTAACAATGTAAGCAAAGAAACTGCTGCAGGAATGGTTATTTTCCTGGTAAAATACTTCTGCTGTTTCAGCATTATGCTTCTGATTCATGGATAACATTTTTAAACAGGAAAAGGTAATGTTGTAATTGATTTTTATGCTGATAGTTTAGGGCTGCAACATGAAAACTATCAGGCATAATTAGGCAGCCCTGATTGAAAATAATAAAATAAACAAACATGATATTAAACAGCTCCACATTAACTTCCACATTTCACTGGCACCAGCTTCATTGTGATAGAGCACTTTTGCTTTTGAATGACAAACCTCCACAAAAGTCAAATTAATTTTTTCACATTGTTGTAATGCTTTCTCTTAAAGTATTTCTGCAGCATCTTTTCTGTTTCCAAGCAAAAGGTTGGACCTGGATTTATTTATGGAAAATGAGAAGTGCCTTTCCCATCCTCTTTGACATATATTCCAAATTCCACCATATAAATAGAACCAACGTCCTCTTTCTAGCCTGAGAAATTTTCAACCAGAAAAATAATTCTTAGCATTGATCCTTTGCCTCCCCTACCCACAAATGCCAGTGGGTATCATCACATCCTTCATTGCAACCTTCTTTCCTCAGAAGAGTAAGAATATGGATGGGATAACAGCATGCTCTGAAGATCTACAGAGTCAGGGTACTTCAGACCAAATCTGGGGTGACAAGATCTCACAGGTGAGGCGCCCTTATACAAAATACTATGTGGGAAACCACTGATCACAACTGCAGTGGTATAGCATGGTGGAGAGATGGCATTTCAGGTTGTAAGGTTCCAAAAATGCTCAGGCTTTATAGGTAAAAATGAACACTTAAAACTTCATTCAGAAATCAGTAGGTAGTTAGCACAGAGCCTTGAGCTCTAGTGTAACATTAACCCGATGAGACACGCTATTCTACAAGCTGACCACTACTGCTTCACCATACATACTTACAAAAACTATAGCCCAGGGTAATGTGTGTTTGTGGTGTGAAGAGAAAGGCCAACATCTAAGATAAAACCCCTGCAATGTCCTGGTCACCACTGCTACCTGCTTATCCTACAGTTGACGGGAATCCCTACTAGCCAACACAGTTCTCACCATAAGTAACAAAAGCAGTCTTACACCTTGCACCAGAGGAATAGCTGTAATCTGAGCCCTATCCTGCCATTCTATCTAGGTACTTATATGACCCCCATTTCCATAGTATCTGAGAGCCTCATAACCTGTGATGTAGTTATCTACACGCAATCCCTGGGAGGTAGGGAAATATTACATATCCAAAGCATAGCTCCCAGGGACTATAGTTGCAGCTGTGAGTACTCGGCCCCAGAAAATAAGGAGCTCACAATTAGTGGTCACTTTGGAAAAGTCTAGTCTAAATGACCTGTCTTGCATCACCTAAAACTCTGTGGGAATGAATGGGATAGAATCTTGTTCTCCCAGCATTCAAAAGCCTTAACCATGAGACCATCCTTTCTCTTTTGGCAATCCGCTTCCTCATTAACTACATGCCTTTCAACTTCTGCAACAATGAGGCAGAAGTCCTACAGACAACAGCCTCTTTTATTATACAATCCTGATTCAGACCCAGAGCATGGTCTGCCCTGGGCAATTTTAATTCTGGCATTTCCTAACTTTTGGGTACTTGACTTTACAATCTGTACATTCTTTTAAAGTAATTTTTGCGTGTGCTATTTCATAGTTTATTAAACAAGCAAACGGATGGATTCCATCATGAGATATCATTGACACCCATATAGGTCATCAGCATGGTTGGAATCTTTAAATCCACCACAGATCTCTGCCACTTGAGCTAGCAGTTACTGGTAGCAGTAGTAGGTTGCCATTCTGTATATGGACTGCACTAGAAAGAGATGAAATACACACTTTGCCAGTGGGCTTCACAGATATTTGCTGCCAGCAGAGGAACGATGAGGCTGAGAACTCTTGGGTTTCAATTTTGGTTTTGGAGGGAGTGTGTTGTAGCAGTTAATGATTCTTCTGCCCTGTTCCTGTGTCTTGTGAGAAACAAAGGTTTAGTTTAGTGAAAGATCCAATTGGCTCTCAAATAATTTGGCTAATTTACCTGAACTCTTGAGGATTCTGGCCCAAACTGTTACTTTGAAAGAAAAACAGCTGCTGTATACTTTTATGGTTTTTATTAAAAGTTAATAAACAAGCAAACTTCAAATCAAATAAGCTTATTGCTGTGGATAACGACTATAAACTTTTACTCAATTAACTAAGAATTAGACAGTACCATTATTAAATCAAGGATACAACTGAAATCAAATCAACAGATTTACAATGGAAATCAGATTAACTCAGCCAATAATCAAATTATAAAGTTAATACAGCAAAGAATAAATGTTCACAAGCGTGGTGCACCCCACCCACTGACCAGAACTGGAATTTTTGCCCAACTGCCCCTCTGTCCTCTCCTGACATAGAGGTGGCTGGGCCAAATCTGAGCGGTACTGCAATCCTGTCCACCTGCTTGGCCCCCCACCTTTGCAGTCCTTCCAGCACACATGGGTACCAGGCACTACCTGCCCCCAGGGAGAAACATAGCAGGGGGCACTAGGAACCCCCAGGGGGCTGGGGAGGACTGGATTCAGGCTTTTGGTGCTTCCTGAGGAAGCAGAGATGTAGAAGTAGGATGGGTCTGCTGTGCCCAGAACTGCCTGTCCCTACTGTGTGGATGGTTCTTTTCAGTCTGACCACCCCTCTGAATAACAGCTTGGGGCAGGGAATCTGCAGGGATTGGTTGAGGGCAGTGTTGGGGGAAGAGCTCAGGGCCGGGTGTGGGGCAGCAGGAGGGGACTCTGTATGGACCTCGGTGCAGAGTCAGCATGAGAACGCAGGACTGGATATAGGGGAGTGGCAGGGGGAGAACTTGGGGCAGAAATGGGGAGTGTGTGGAGGAGAAATCTCTGGAACTGGGTGGGCCCCTTGTTAGGAAAGATCTGATTGTGCACCTGCTAACCCCAAGAATTGAAGGAGGTAGATGTCCATTTATTTCCAAATCTCAATTACAGGACCTTGCCCATGGTAAGGAAATCAATCGAACTGATTGAACATTTTAGATAGTTTCCCTTTCAGTCCATGAAGTAAGGTTAGATTCCTCCTAAAGTTACCACATGTTTAGAGACAATCCTGTATGCTCCGCTGTCCTGAGTATATAATTTTTGATTCGGTAATAACACCTATCACTTAGCTAGTACTTATCAGCAGAGCTCAAAGCACTTTGCAAAGGAGGTCAATATCATTACCCCCATTTTACAGATAGGCTCAGAGAAGTGCCAGTTTCTTGCCCAAGGTCTCCCAACACACTTCTGGCAGAGCTAGGAATAGAACAGAGCTTCTGTGCTCTAGCCATTAGGACCACACTGCCATCAGCTTTCACTTCCTCTTATAAAGTATAGCTTAGTCTCACTGATGCTTCTCCCTAAAGCAGGTATACACTCAGATGATTTTAAAAACAGGACTGGCTTAGGATTTTAAGTTTACGGAATTATTACTGTGTCTTTATGTGCACATGCTAGGATTCAAACACACTCATTTGCATTCACAACCCAAAAGAATTAGAAAAAAAAAAGATTATAAGGGATGTCTCCCTTTCTTAAAAGAAGAAAAGATATGTTAAGGTAAAGAAAAAAGGTTCAAACTCCATGGCTTCCATGATCTTTGAACTTAACGAATAGTCACTGTCATTTGCTCACTCTTTCATCTTCATGTGTCCCTAAAAAACATGGGATGCCTCTTGGCAACTGTCACATCACCCCTTCACCAGTCAAGGAATTGGGAAACTAACTTTTACTGGCTTTTACTAGGTGAAGGGTCATGTCTTACTCCTGGCCACTGTTCATCCAAAAGCAGAGAGCTGTTTTAGATCTTGTCATTATAAATTCTATTTAAGACAAAGAATATTAAAGTATATGCCATGCCAAAAATATCATTTGGGTTATTCTTTGTCTTCACGCCCTCCTGGCTTCTTATCCCAATTCTAATCTCCTTGCCCACCCAGTCACAACCTCCCCCTGCCTCATCCCACAAACCACTAGTCCCAGTCTCCCCCTGCCCCTGCTTCTTGTCCCAATCTACTTCCTCATTCTCTCCCTTGTCCATCTGTTGTCCCTCTCTGCACTCAAATCAGATGTTTTCATCTTCTGTGGTGCCGGGTCTCCAACAGGGGGAATTTTGAGAGCACAGGAGAGACAGGAACAAGAACAATGACTCTGCACCTGGGGCCAAAGCCACTCAGAGCAGCCAGGAGCAGCAACTGGAAGGGAAGTCCTGCTCAGTGCCTGCAGTCAAAGTTTGGCAGTTATAAGCAAGTGAAAACAAGATTTTATAATGGAAAATATTGAGCAACCTAATCTTAACAATTAGCCCAACCCTGCCTATAATAGAACCATATGGGAATCTCAGTAGAGAGTAGGAGACTGCTGATGTATGCCACTTACATTACCTGTTGTAGTTGTCCCTCACTCTCAAGTGGGGTGGGAGACCACTCCGACTTATGGCATCAGGCAGCAGTAGTCGAGCACAGGTACCCCTTGGCTGGGGACGAACAACGGGGAGTCTATAGCTTGTAGCCTCCTGGCAGGGGCAAACAACTGTTAACAGTCTGGAGCTCTTCCCCCTCCAGGCAGGGCAGAACAATAAGTAGTCTTTTGCCCTCAGCATCCTGGCTAGGGCTGACAGCACTCAACAGTTTAGGGTTCTGGCCCTCTAAGTGGGGCAGAGTAGGGTGCAGATTTTGGCCTAAGCCTCCGAGCTAAGGCAACCAGCAAACACAGTTTGGGGCTCCCCTGCCTTCTGGCTGGGGCAAGCGAAAAACACAGCACAGGACTTCCGGCCAAGGGGGAGTCAGTCACCACCACACGGGTGGGGCTGGTGGCAGAGAGCATGGGGACCCAGGCCCGCCCCACTCCACTGGGTCCCAGCCCAGGGGCATAACAGTAGTGGATGTTTCTTCCATTGCGTCAGCAGGGATCCCACTGAAACACACAGACTTGTTCTCTTGCAGAAAAGCCAGACTACAGTCAGATTTCCCTGGGCTACTTCCTACCACAATCTGGGTGTAGAGCTCCATAGTCATTAGTTCTCCATCTCCTTGGAGTACATGGCTGACAGCAGTCCTGGCATCCTCTCTCCAGAGTTGGTCTTCTCCAGGGGCAGGCCACTGCGCAGCACAATTTGTGCTCCAGAGTTCTGCAGTAGATTGGTGATGTCTGCCTCATTCCATGGCTCTGACTCAACTGAGTTGCAGGGCCCTCCATTTATACTTTCTGCCCCATCCTTGTACCTCTGGTGAGGGGGATGGGGCAGATTCGGGCAGATTTGGGTGAGGGGCAGATTTGGCTCTGCCCACCAGGTGGAAGGTCATGGTCCCTTGCTCTCTAGTCTGGAGAGAGGCAACTCCTCCTGACTGCACCTGTCATTGCACAAAGAAAGTAAATTGAAAAAGAGCCAGCTTTGTCCATTTCATAGTCAGGGAAATTACACAATTCCTACTGCTTATCTCTAGCTCCTGGGGAATAGCTCAGTTTTAAGGCTAGTCTTCCTGTAAAGATAGAAACAGTTGATAAACAGCTGATCTGTCATACCATTAATGTTCAAACAAGATGTAAAACATTCTCTCACTCCCACTAATCTTCTATTCATCAACAAAACTAAGGAAGATAAGGGTTACAACATTAGACATGACAGCATTTAAAGATCTAAATATCTACCTGGTTCTATCTACCAGTTTATTTATCTGACAGTCTCATAAAATTTCTCATCTTTAAATCACTCTTGCTGCAACAGAGCTGTTCTGTTTATTGAGAACAAACATTGCAATGATGAATTCTTCAGTAGGATTTGTGCATTGACATATTACTTTGTACTGTTACTAAATTAAAATTAATGATATAGGCATACTGATTTGCTGAGCAAATCCAGACATTGTCAGATACTCAGATGCATTAAAGAGTCCTGTTGAGCTGAACAAACTGGGAGTCGGCCTGTGAGCAATGAATCCATTGAACTTGACCCTCCATGCTTTTGAGAATGATCTGCTTTCTGAAAAGTAACAGATCGCACTTTCGGGAACCATGGCAGTGCTTCTTAGATAGTTCTTTCCCTATTAGGGGGCATGTTAAAAGGAAATGATTGGGCCAGACATGACAGCTCAGAGTAGTATTCTGACAACTCCTATAACAACAGAAAATTTACTATAGACTCTTTAGTATAAACCAGGGCTGTCAAGCAATTAAAAAATTAATCATGATTAATCATGCACTTAAAAATAATAATTGCATGATTAATCATGGTGTTAAACAATAATAGAATTCCATTTATTTAAATATTTTTGGATGTTTTCTACATTTTCAAATATATTGATTTCAATTATAACACAGAATACAAAGTGTAGAGTACTCACTTTATATGTTTTTTATTACAAATATTTGCACTGTAAAAATCAAAAGAAATAGTATTTTTCGTTTCACCTCATACAAATACTGTAGTGCAATCTATTTATCATGAAAGTTGAACTTAGAAATGTAGAATTATGTACAAAAAATAACTGAATTCAGAAATAAAACGATGTAAAAGTTTAGAGCCTACATGGCCACTCAGTCATACCTCTTGTTCAGCCAATCACTAAGGGTATGTTGATTTTATAGAAGTCGATTTTTAGAAATCAATTGTATACAGTCAATTGTGTATGTCCACACTAAGGGCATTAAGTCAGCGGAGTTCGTCCTCACTACCATGGCTAGCATTGACTCACAGAGCGGTGCACTGTGGGTAACTATCCCACAGTTCCCGCAGTCTCTGCTGCCCATTGGAATTCTGGATTAAGCTCCCAATGCCTGATGGGGTAAAAACGTTGTCGAGGGTGGTTTCGGGTATATGTCATCAGTCACCCCTCCCTCTGTGAAAGCAACTGCGACAATCTTTTCACACCTTTTTTCCTGGGTTATCCATGCAGATGCCATACCACTGCAAGCATGAAGCCCGCTCAACTCACCGTCACCGCTCCTGTTGTGAGCATTGTAAACACGTCACGCATTATCCTTGAGTATATGCAGAACTGACCTAAGAGATGCCAGCACGAGGAGGATTTTGATGACGATATGTACACAGATGTTCCTGAAAGCATGGGCTGTGACAATTGAGACATCATGGTGGCACTAGGGCTGGTTGATACTGTGGAACTCTGATTCTAGGCCAGGCAAACAAGCACAGACTGGTGGAACTGCATAGTGTTGCAGGTATGGGATGATTACAGTGACTACGAAACTTTCGCATGCATAAGGCCACTTTCCTGGAACTCTGTGAGTTGCTTTCCTCCACCCTGAAGAGCAGGAATACCAATGTGAGAGCTGCCTTGACAGTTGAGAAGCAAGTGGTGATAGCCCTGTGGAAGCTTGCAACGCCTGACTGCTACTGGTCAGTCGGAAATCAATTTGGAGTGGGCAAGTCTTTTGTGGGGGCTGTTGTGATTCAAGTAGCCAACGCAATCATTGACATTCTGTTATCGAGGGTAGTAACTGGGAAATGAGCAGGGCATACTGGATGGCTTTGCTGCAATGGGGTTCCCTGACTGTGGTGGGGCGATAGATGGAAAGCATATCCTTATCTTGGCCGGACCACCTTGCCAACCAGTACATAAACTGCAAGGGGTACTTCTCAATGGTGCTGCAAGCACTGGTGGATCACAAGGGGTGTTTCACCAACATCAACGTGGGACGGCCGGGAATGGTGCATGATGCTCACATATTTAGGAACTCTGGGCTATTTGAGCAGCTGCAAGAAGAGACTTTCTTCCCAGACCAGAAAATTACTGTGGAAGATGTTGAAATGCCAATAGTTATCCTACTCCTTGCTCTCATGGCTCATGAAGCCATACACAGACAGCCTGGATAGTAGTAAAGAGCAATACAAATATAGGCTGAGCAAGTGCAAAATGGTGGTAGAATGTGCCTTTGGACATTTAAAAGCTTGCTGACACTGTTTGCTGAGTAGATCAGACCTCAGCACAACCAACATTCCCATTCTTATTGCTGCTTGCTGTGTGCTCCATAATATCTGTGAGAATAAGGGGGAGACATTTATGGCAGGGTGGGAGGTTGAGGCAAATCGCCTGGCTTCCGATTTTGAGCAGTCAGACACCAGGGCAATTAGAAGAGTACAGCAAGGTGCACTGCGCATCAGAGGGGCTTTGAAAACCAGTTTCATGATTGGCCAGGCTTCGGTGTGACAGTTGTGTGTGTTTCTCCTTGATGCAAACCCACCCCTCTGATGATTTTAATTCCCTGTAAACCAACCACTCTCCCCCCTTTGAAATAAAGTAACTATTGTTTTGAAACCATACATTCTTTCTTTATTAATTAAAAAAAAAAAGTGAGATAACGGACAAGGTAGCCCGGGTGGAGTAGGGAAGGTGGGAAGGACAAGGCCACATTGTTTATTGTAGCCACACTAAAAATCAAACTGTTTGAACGACAGCCTTCTGTTGTTTGGGCCATCCTCTGGAGTGGAGGGGCTGGGTGCCCGGAGCCACTCCCCTGCATTTTGGGAGTGTGGGTGAGGTGGATATGAAACTTGGGGAGGAGGGCAGGCGGTTATACCGTGGATGCAGCGAGGGTTTGTGCTCTTGTTGGCTTTTCTGCAGCTCCAACAGATGCTTCACCATGTCCATTTGCTCCCCTATTAGCCTTAGCATTGCATCCTGCCTCCACTTTTTGCGCTCACTTAATTCTTTCCTGGCCTCTGCCACTGAATGCCTCTATGCATTAAGCTGTGCCCTATCAGTGTGGGAGGACTGTATGAGCTCGGAAAACATGTCATCGTGTGTGCATTTTTTTCGCCTTCTAATTTGCGATCATTTCAGGGACAGAGATGATAGGGGGAGCATAGAAACATTTGCACCTGGGGGGAAATAAAATGGGAAAGTAAGATTTAAGATGATACATTTCTGAGAACAAAAGGGAGACTCTTTCATAGTGAAGCAAGCAATTCACAGCAGACAGCATATGTGCTTTAGGTACAAGGTCACATTTTGCCTTTTATATTGAGTGCCTGCCGGTATGGTAACACATCACACACGGCTGGGCAACAGAATTTAGTTTCCAAGCAGCCACGGTAAGCCTTTTGGTACGCGGGATTGGCTTCTTATGCCTGCATAACATGTGGGAATGTTTTCAAACTGCAGTGCTCTCCTTTCAGAGAGCAAGCAATGGGTTGGGTCTCACATTTAAAAGGAGGGGCTGCAGTTTTTGGGTGGATGTACAGCACACACCAACCGCCACCAGATGTCCCTGGAGGATTCCCGCTCCATCCCCAGACATGTGAACAGACCTTTCCAGTAGCTGTACTGGCCACGAATGCATCTCAATTGTTCAGGCAAATCAGACATTAAACACTATTCCTCTTAAACCCTGTACTGAAGTTACAAATGTGCACTCACCTGAGGTGCCTTCTTCACCTTCAGGTCGGGGATCCCGCCTTGGGAGGGTATTGGCTTCAGGGTGATGAAAAGGTCCTGGCTGCCAGGGAGAACAGATTCTCTACTTGCCTGCTGCGCATTCTCCTCCAACTCCTCCTTCTCATCTGCAAAATCCTCCTCCCTGTTGCATGAGACTCCCCATTTTCAGGTGTCCACGGACAGTGGTGGGATAGTAGTAGGGTCCTCCCCTAGAATGCCATGCAGCTGAGCATAGAAGTGGCATGTATGGTGCCCTGGCCTGGAGCAACTGTTTGCCTCCTTTTGTCTTTTGGTAGGCTTGCCTGAGTTCTTTAACATTCATACGGCACTGCTGTGTGTCCCTGTTGTAGCCTCTGTCCAACATGCCCTGTGAGATTTTGGCAAATATATTTGCATTTCTTCTTTTTGCTCGGAGTTCGGCCTACACAGATGCTTCTCCCCATACAGCAATCAGATCGAGTGTCTCCCTTTTGGTCCATACTGGAGCTCATTTGCTATTCTGGGGGGACTCCATGGTTACCAGTGCTGCTGAGTTCGCCATGCTGACCAAACAGGAAATGAAATTCAAAAGTTCCTGGGACTTTTCCTGTGTACCTGGCTAGTGCATTAGAGTTCAAAGTGCTGTCCAGAGCAGTCACAATGGAGCACTCTGGGATAGCTCCTGGAGGTCAGTACTGTTGATTTGCGGCCACACTACCCCAAATTTGACCCAGCAAGGTTGATTTTTAGTGCTACTTCCCTCGTCAGGAAGGAGTACAGAAGTCGATTTTAAGAGCCCTTTAGGTCGACGGAAGGGGGTTGGTTGTGTGGACGCAGTCATTTTAAAATCAACCTAACCCAGCTAAATTCGACCTAATCCCATTGTGTAGACCAGGCCTAAGACAAACAAGTTTGTTTACTTTTGCAGGAGATAGTACTGCCTGCTTCTTGTTTACAATGTCACTTGAACATGAGAACAGGTATTCACATGGCACAGTTGTACCCAGTGTCGTGAAATATGCACATGCCAGATGCGCTGAAGATTCATGTGTAACTTAATGCTTCAACCACCATTCCAGATGACATGCATCCATACTGATGATGGCTTCTGCTTGATAACGATCCAAAGCAGTGTGGACTAACGCATGTTCATTTTCGTCATCTGAGTCAGATGTCACCAGCTGAAGGTTGATTTTCTTTTTTTGTGGTTCAGGTTCTGTAGTTTCCACAGTGGGGTGTTTCTCTTTTAAGACTTCTGAATGCATGCTGCACACCTCATCCCTCTCAGATTTTGGAAGGCACTTCAGATTCTTAAACCTTGGGGCAAGTGCTGTAGCTATCTTTAGAAATCTCACGTTGGTACCTTCTTTGAGTTTTGTCAAATTTGCAGTGAAAGTATTCTTAAAACTAACATGTGCTGAATCATCATCCAAGACTGCTATGACATTAAATATATTGCAGAATGTGAGTAAAACAGAGCAGGAGACGTAAATTCTCCCCCAAGAAGTTCAGTCACAAATTTAATTAACACATTTTTTTAACGAGCGTCATCAGCATGGAAGCAAGTCCTCTGGAATGGTGGCCGAAGCATGAAGGGGCTTATGAATGTTTAGCATAGCTGGCACATAAATACCATGCAGTGCCATCTACAAAAGTGCCATGTGAAGGCCTGTGCTCACTTTCAGGTGACATTGTAAATAAGAAGCGAGCAGCATTATCTCCTGCAAATGTAAAGACGCTTGTTTGTCTTAGTGATTGGCTGAACAAGAGGTAGGACTGAGTGGATTTACAGACTGCAAATTTTACATTGTTTTGTTTTTGAGTGCAGTTTTGTAACACAAAAAAACTACATCTGTAAGTTGCACTGTCACAATAAAGAGATTGCACTACAGTACTTGTTTGAGGTGTATTGAAAAATACTATTTCTTTTGTTTATTATTTTTACAATGCAAATATTTATAATAAAAGTAATATACAGTGAGCACTGCACACTTTGTATTCTGTGTTGTAATTGAAATTAATATATTTGAAAATGTAGAAAAACATCCAAAATATTTAATAAACAATAGAATATCAATTGAAATTTAACAGTGCAACTAAAACTGTGATTAATCATGATTCATTTTTTTATTGCAATACATTTTTTAAGTTAATTGCTTGAGTTAACTGTGATTAATCAACAGCCCTAGTATAAACCCCTTTTTCTCTCTTCACTCTTCCAAAAAAGTCTCCATCTTTGGGCTCTTGAAGTATTAAATTAGAACATAGGAATTGATATACTGAATCAGAGCAATGATCTGTCTAGTCTTGTCTCCAACAGTGGCGAGAACAAGATACGTTAGAGGAGAGTGCTGACAGTGCCCTGAAACTGACAATTATGGATTCACCTGCCCATATCAGAAGTTACTTCCTAATCCCCTTTTAGTTAGTAGTTGAATTGTGCCCTGAAGCATGAGGATCTGTATACAAAACAAAACCAACAATGCTTTTTTTTAAAAAAAATTTGTTTATCACTTTTAAACATGTCTTTCAATTTCATTAAATGTTTTAAAATATATGAAATCATCACTGAGAAATTTTGCAGATAACACAACGTTTAGGGAAATGATAAAAAATGAAGAGGACAGGTTACTGATTCAGAATGATCTGGAGCACCTGTTAAATTGGATGCAAGCAAACAATATTCATTTTAATGTGGCTAAATGTAAATGTATCCACCTAGGAACAAAAATTTTAGGCCTTACTTACATGATGGAGGACTCTATCCTGGGAGCAGTGAATCTAAAAAAAAGACCTGGGGATCATGATGGATACACTGGTCTACAATTTTTGAGAAGTCGTCTGCTTCAGAGATAAAATGTGGTATTTATTATGTATTTTGATGTGCTGAATTCAAATATGACAATTAAAACAACTGATTGGCTACTGTTTCTAAGATATTTAAGTTTTTACATTTTATGTCTATGTATATTGTGTAGATAGTAGAGTTTTAATCATAAATTGTAAACCTAGGTCTTTTCATGTGTTTATGGTTGCTTTACATGATAATATTTCACCTGTCCTGTTTATGTAACACTTTAAAAATCAGCAAAAGGGTTATATAAATAAAATTTATTATGAAACAAAAGGCAAAAAACTATTATGTACATAGTTTAGTCCTATTCAGTGTCTACTCGGCGCTTCTTGGCTTGTCTCTTGTATTCATTAAATGGAGCATCTCTTGTCACTGTCCAGCAATAGTCTGCAAGCATTGATGGGCTCCATTTGCCCTGATAGCGTTTCTCCATTGTTGCAATGTCCTGGTGAAATCGCTCGCCGTGCTCGTCGCTCATTGCTCCGCAGTTCGGTGGAAAAAAATCTAGATGAGAGTGCAAAAAATGTATCTTTAGTGACATGTTGCAACCAAGGCTTTTGTATGCCTTGAGGAGGTTTTCCACCAACAACCTGTAGTTGTCTGCCTTGTTGTTTCCGAGAAAATTTATTGCCACTAACTGGAAGGCTTTCCATGCCGTCTTTTCCTTGCCACGCAGTGCATGGTCAAATGCATCATCTCGAAGAAGTTCACGAATCTGAGGACCAACAAAGACACCTTCCTTTATCTTAGCTTCACTTAACCTTGGAAATTTTCCACGGAGGTACTTGAAAGCTGCTTGTGTTTTGTCAACGGCCTTGACAAAGTTCTTCATCAGACCCAGCTTGATGTGTAAGGGTGGTAACAAAATCTTCCTTGATTCAACAAGTGGTGGATGCTGAACACTTTTCCTCCCAGGCTCCAATGACTGTCGGAGTGGCCAATCTTTCTTGATGTAGTGGGAATCTCTTGCACGACTATCCCATTCGCAGAGAAAACAGCAGTACTTTGTGTATCCAGTCTGCAGACCAAGCAAGAGAGCAACAACCTTCAAATCGCCACAAAGCTGCCACTGATGTTGGTCATAGTTTATGCACCTCAAAAGTTGTTTCATGTTGTCATAGGTTTCCTTCATATGGACTGCATGACCAACTGGAATTGATGGCAAAACATTGCCATTATGCAGCAAAACAGCTTTAAGACTCGTCTTCGATGAATCAATGAACAGTCTCCACTCATCTGGATCGTGAACGATGTTGAGGGCTGCCATCACACCATCGATGTTGTTGCAGGCTACAAGATCACCTTCCATGAAGAAGAATGGGACAAGATCCTTTTGACGGTCACGGAACATGGAAACCCTAACATCACCTGCCAGGAGATTCCACTGCTGTAGTCTGGAGCCCAACAGCTCTGCCTTACTCTTGGGTAGTTCCAAATCCCTGACAAGGTCATTCAGTTCACCTTGTGTTATGAGGTGTGGTTCAGAGGAGGAGGATGGGAGAAAATGTGGGTCCTGTGACATTGATGGTTCAGGACCAGAAGTTTCATCCTCTTCCTCTTCCTCGTCTGACTCAAGTGAGAATGATTCTGGTGCATCAGGAACCGGCAGTCCTTCTCCGTGGGGTACTGGGCGTATAGCTGATGGAATGTTTGGATAATGCACAGTCCACTTTTTCTTCTTTGACACATCTTTCCCAACTGGAGGCACCATGCAGAAGTAACAATTGCTGGTATGATCTGTTGGCTCTCTCCAAATCATTGGCACTGCAAAAGGCATAGATTTCCTTTTCCTGTTCAACCACTGGCGAAGATTTGTTGCACAAGTGTTGCAGCATATGTGTGGGGCCCACCTCTTGTCCTGATCTCCAATTTTGCAGCCAAAAT
This sequence comes from Chelonoidis abingdonii, assembly GCF_003597395.2. Classification (NCBI taxonomy): domain Eukaryota; kingdom Metazoa; phylum Chordata; order Testudines; family Testudinidae; genus Chelonoidis; species Chelonoidis abingdonii. The sequence continues at coordinate 52,542,570 of NC_133769.1, read as the reverse complement.
AAAGGTGATAGGCTTTCTTAACCATAGTGGTTATACTGCGCTTTTGTGATGCAAAAGTCACTTCACCACAAACATAGCAGAAGTTATCTGCACTGTTCACACAAGTACGAGGCATCTCTGCTCACTTTGGCTAAACAGAAATGTGTCCCTTTGCAAAATCAAACACTGACAAATAAGAGAGCACGACACTGTATGATTTCTAGAGCTGATATAGGGCAATTTGTTCAGCAGAGTGATGTAAGCTTCGTTATGATTGCATCATCCATGACTTCTAGGAATAACATGATGCAATTCATATCATGTATGACGCAATACCAGCTTCAGATTGCATCATTCATTGTTTTGCCTAAAAAGCAAGTACTGTCCAAACCCAGTCATAGATTTATTCATAGATCCAGTCAAAGATGTATTTTAGTAATTTCTGGTTTAAATTGAGATCTCTTCCCTTTATAAGTCACTTATCCTCCGCCATTCCGAAGTCAAGGGACGTATATACTGACCCAATAGCATATCTTGAAAACTGGAGCCAATCAACAATTTTAAGCATCATTTTCGTTCTCAGTGACCCAGAAGTAGTAAAGTTTGACTACATTTATTTCAGAAGCATTTTGGCTGTAGAGCAGTGTAATCAGATGAACATGAGCCCCTAGTAAGGAGACTGCAGTGTGCACTGGATGTGCGGGAGTCAACCCGTTCTTACCTGCTGTCCCCATCATAGGTGCAGATTCCATGAGTGAGTGTTCTGGGGCTGGTGTACGCACGGGGAAAATTTAGTGGGTGCAGAGTATCCACTGGTGCCAAGCTCCCCTCTCTGTCCCCTCCCCCCACGCCTCTTGTGTGCCAGCAGCTGGGAACTTATCAGCTGCTCCCTGTCCCTCCTAGTGCTTCTGGAGCACTGCGAACAGCTGATTTGTGGCATTCAAGCTCCAGGAGGAAGTGGGCGGAGCAAGGCCGGGGCACACTTGGGGATGGAGGTGGGGAAGAGGCAGTGTGAGGGTGAAGCAGGGGCGGGAAGAGGCGGAGTGGGGTCTTGAGGGACTGGGTGGAGTGGGTGCGGGATCTGGAGCAGAAGTGGGGGTTTGAGCATCCCCCCCTAGCAGGATGATAAGTCGGAACCTATGGTCCTGATAGTGCCCCAAACTTTTGGGTGACCTACGCAGCCGTGTATGCTACGTATGCCTACGGATGGCCCTGCATACCAGTATATCCAGGTTTCCTAGCGCCTTCCCCAGCTGCAGGTGCTCTAGTCCTTTGTTTGTGGTGCACTGTGGGAAAACTTTGCTGTGCATCCCATGACACTTCACAGGAAGTTTTTGTAGTCCATCAGCACTTGCAGATGAGCAGTCTTTTGAGTCTTCATGCTTCCAGCAACCAAAGCCAGCAATGTGGAGGAATCATCATTTGAAGAATTTGCCTTGCTTGAGCTTCCACTCCTTTGTCAGGAAATGAGTATAGCATCCATTATATGCTGGTGGACATTTCAGTGATGTTTTCTGACTTATTGAAGGCAACTGTTAGAGGAGGAGGGTGATACAGACATGGCAGACTCAAACTGGCTGATGCACCTCCTGATGCTTGATATAGCCGTTTGATGTCCTCTATGAAGACTGGAGCTTCTGGAGCAGGGTCACAAGCACAGGCTAGCAGGATCACATCATTGTGTGGACCTGTGATGACCCAGCAGTGGGTCCAGAACTTTCGCATGAAGATAACTACACTTCTAGAGCTTTGTGAGCAACTTGCCCAAACCTCCAGCATCTGGACACACACTTGAACGCAGATATGCTGGTCCAGATGTGGGTAGCTATAACCATATGGCTATGACTTCAGTGGAACCAGGATTTCAACACCTAGATGGATAAATGAAACAGAAAAATCAAGTAAGAGTCCCATGTGAATACTCACATTGACAAATTCAAAACTTGCTTTTCATGAGTATTTTCTAATATTGCCTTAAAAGCTTTTCTGCGAATATTCTTGCTCTAAATCAGTGTGGAAAGTATATACAAAAAAGGCGTAAACATAAGTGAAGTGAATTAATTTTTGTATTCAACTGAATAGTCACAAAAACATTTTTGAGACATTTCCTTGTCTCCTAGAGCAGTTATAAGGCTTAATAGTGTAAAATATTGTTATACTAAAGGCCTAAAAGACATCAGACCAAATCCTTATAAACAAATAATCTAGGATTCCAGTACAGGGAAGGATAGGCTAAAATAGAAATCATCTGCCCATGGCAATGCCATAGGACATTTATTCAGGAGTCTGTTCCTCTGTGGAGAGGAGGATGCAGAATGTTCAGAATAAAAACAAATGCAAATGAAATTGACAGCATGCAGGAGCAGAAAGTAGCCTGAAGATCCTAAGCATGCGATGTGACACAAATTTATAGAATCCTCAGCACTGCAGTAGAGCTTCTCTCCAGCGGGACAGATGGTAGGAGATTCAGCAGTCAGATCTGGTTAACCTGAATTCATTTATAAAATCAGTATTACATATATCCCTTTAGACTGGTTATCCCTTTAATCTTTCAGATACTGTGCCCAGATATATTGATAAATCAGGCCTGTCCCAGCCTTATCTGACTCTTTCATAGATAAGGAAGTTGTGTTTGGGATGTCCACATAATCCCACTGGGCAGACCTAATAATTTTATCACTTCCACTACTGGAAGAAACAGAGGAGGCATAAGAAAACTCCTTTTAAAATGACTGTTTCACAATAAACCTATTTGCAAAAATGTTACCTTCAGTCAAGGCTTGCTTTTTTACAGCAATTTTATGCAATACTAAAAGGATAAACCCCAAATGTTGTTAATGTGAATATCCTTACTTGTGTCTATATGATAGAGTTGGGTAAATACTCTGGGAATTTTCCATCCCAGTGAATTTAAAATGGAATCCCCTTTGGCCATGCTCATGTTCCCTCCACCCACCCTTTTTTGTGGTCTCTTTCTGCAGATGTTGAGTGATAGAAAATAATACTCACAAATGGTTGAAGAAACTGATTTTGAGATTTAGTCACATGAATGGTCATGGAAAACTTGCCTATCTGAAGCTAGTGATTTTTAAACATGCATAATGAGAATGGTATTTTTCAGTACAGGATGAGTGAAACCCCCCACCCCCTAGCTGAGGTGCATAAGCAATCACATGTGCCAGATAAAGTTCTGGATTGCTCTTTCACAACTAAGGGCTGGCCTACGCTACGGGGGGAGGCGGGGGGGAGGGGTGACGGTGTCAATGTAAATTATGCAACTTCAGCTACGTGACATAGCTGAAGTCGACATACTTAGAGCTACTTACCGCTGTATCTTTGCCACGATGTGTCTCCCATCGATTCCCCTTGTGCTTCTCATTGAGGTGAAGTACCGGAGTCGACGCTAGAGCAATCAGTGGTCGATTTATCGCATCTATACTAGATATGATACGTCTACTTCTGCTGGATCGATTGCTGCCTGTCAATCGGGCCAGTAGTGTAGACAAACACTAAGAGTACACATATCATTATTGTGTGGGAATATGAGGACACAAAATTAAATTTAAACTCCACACCGAGCCAATAAATTGTACAGTAGCCTAAGTCTTCTAGGAATGATGCCTTGGGCAAGTTTATGTAGTCCAGAAGGGAAAAGATTTAACTTTCAGAAATTCCCTATAGGTGCAGAAGATATGATCCACCTCTCGTTTACATGAGTTTTAATCCAGTGTAACTGCACCAACTGCATCAGGTGTAACTGCACTACGGGTGCAAGTGAGAAGAGAAGCCAGCCACCCTTTGTGAGTCCTAAACCAAACCCAAATAGTAATCCTTGTCAAACTCCTCTTCTTACACAGCTCCTCTCTCTAGCCTTTCCCTACCACCAGACACAAAGCTTTTCCCCCCTAAGAAGGTACTTACACTAACAACTTATATATCTGAATATAAGAATTTCATGGCTAACTAAGGTGTCCGGAGTGAATTGCTACCACTTGCGCACTATGGGAGGGAGCCTTACTGTGCCCACCTGGGGAAACCCTCCCCCACTAGCAACTGTTGGCAACACAGGACCACTCCACTCTGAGCTCCACAACCCTGCTCTTTCCCAGTACAGACTGGCAATTTACACATCTGGCTTTATTACACTCAAGTTCCCAGACCTTTGTCTTCTGGACAGCCACAATATAAACCAATCTACTGCCTCTGTGAAAGCAACGCACCCCACTTCACTGGTTTCACCTCAGTTTAACACTCTCCTTAGCACAAGGCACTTCAATGAGTCTATAGTAAAACCAAACTGAAGTTTATTTACAGAGCTTGATCTAGATTCAAATAAAAGCAAGTATAAGGATTTGGAAACTTAAGGTTACAGGTAAAAGAAAAACATAAAACACAACCTATCACCTGCCCTACACTTATAAATAAGTTTCTTTCCTGTCTAATGAGGATTTCTCACTCAATGATCGGTCTTAACGGTGCTTGTCCTTTCCAGAAAGCTGGGATCCATCTTCCATGAGACACTCCCACTGGCAGGGACTCTCCTGTGATGGATAACATCTTGTGCACTCTCCTTTTCTCTTACACAGTTACAGATTATTTCTCTTAGTCCAGTGTGTCACCTAATCACAGACTTTTCTTGAGGTTCTTTTGTCTTTGTAAATGCTCAGGCCTGTTCCTGGCTCCATGATGTTAATTGTTCTCAATGTTGATTGAGTCAGCTCTGAGACTCCTGCGCCTCAGGTGACAAGTTTCACTCTCAACAGTTTTGGAACACAATATCCTACATGTTACATAACTCTACAGGTTTTCTCCCCATATAAACATTGCACAATAACCATGACAATCACCTAGTTCGTAGCTTTTGGCAGAGGTGACACATGACCCCCCTTCAGTGAAATATTAAGAAGATGGTTGGATACAAACAACCCCCCTACTAAACCATATCCCCTGAGTCCTGAACTTACCAATCTGGATTCCACCACGTGAGGGTCACCCTGTCCCCATTACCAGGCCTGCTTACTCATACCCATGACTGTGTGTAGCCCACTATATGAGCGACGTACCCTCACTGCCCCCCTACTATATCTTGACCCCACCCACCGTACACCCCGCATTGGGGACATTACAGGCTGTATGTATTATATGCTGAACCATAACCAATTGCCAGCGTCCCCCCATACTCTGTATGTTTCCCCCGATGACCAGTGACTGACACATCAAACTCTTTGTATCACCTTTATTTAATATTTTCTAATAAACTTTTATACCTGCTGGGGCATGTCTGGGCCTGTCAGCAGGGCCAGCTCCAGGCATCAGCGCAGCAAGCAGGTGCTTGGGGCGGCCTACGGAAAGGGGCAGCACGTCCGGCTCTTTGGCGGCAATTCGGCCGCGGGTCCCTCAGTCCTTCTTGGAGGGAAGGACCTGCTGCCAAATCGGTGCTGAAGAATGAAGCTGTGGCAGTAGAACTGCTGCCGAAGTGCCGCCAATCACGGCTATTTTTTTTTTCCCCCGCTGCTTGGGGTGGCAAAACCCTGGAGCAGGCCCTGCCTGTCAGTGTCACAATCTCAAATAGATTTCTGACAACCCATCACCATTTTATTCCATACACAGGCTGACATTTCTAATTCCTTCTGCTCAGTGCCATTCTGTCCAGAAAGCCCTGGGATGGGAACAAGGATGCCCGAAGACCCCCTCTGCCTTCCCACAAGTCTTAGCAGCAGAAGAGGAAAAGATGCTCTGTGGGATAGCTACCCAGAGTGCATCGCTCCAAATACCACTGCAAGTGCCACAAGTGTGAACACACAACAGCAGTTTCCCTTCAGTGCTCTCTGAGCGGCGCTGTAAGTGCCGGAGCTGTAACTCTGCCAGTGTAGACATACCCTTAGCCTGGCACCTGCCTGCAGGAAGCTGCTCTAGATAGTATCTCCGAATTTCAGTCTAAGCAATAGACTAGACATTAACAGAATCTCTTTATTTTAAAGGAAGAAAAGACCGGACATTTAAGAGACAGGGAAGCTTTGTATGCCACAGTCTTAAAGAACTGCACCTTTTTTATTGAGGAGGTAGAAACTCTGCAGGGGACAAGGACCCAGCCAGAGAATTTACTCTAGTCTTCACATTTTAAAAAAATCTGGCTCTTGCTCATGGGGAAGAGAAAAGGATTAAAAAAAAATCTTACTTCTGACCTAGACACCTGTACAAGGAATTTCACATTTGGTGATTTAAGAATGTACTGTTTGAACTGCTAGTGCTGTCTTTGCTACAGTGTGAGTGGGGTCAAAACAGTCAAGATGTTACAGAGCTAAAAGAGAAGGGGGAGTTATGCTCAGTAGCACTTCATCTGAAAGGACTGGGAAAGAGTTCCACTGATCACTTTATACAGTATATAGTCTCCAGTTTACTTAATGTTCTTCTTGCTTAGGTAGGAATTTATCTCTGTTCATTCCTTCGGAGTGTTAATAGTAGAGCTGGTTGGAACATTTTCATCAAAATGGTTTAGACTAAAAATGATGTTTTAGTCAAAATGTGTCAATTTTGACAATTTTGTGTAGGAAAAAACCTGAAATGCAGCATTGTGATAATATTGAAACATTAAAACATCTCATTTTGACTTTTTTCAGAATGGAACATCTTAATTTTTTTTGTTAGTTTTGAAACAAAAATAATCATTTCTATATATTTTTGATTTGTAACTTTTTAAAATGTTTCAATTGCTTGACACTTTTTTTTTTATCTCAGTTTGTGGGAAATTTCAATTTTTTTCCATCTTGGAATGGAAAAAAGTTCAAAATCACAATTTACTGCTACATGGAAAATCCAGTTCCCATCTGGCTCTAGCTAATAGTGGTAAAGGAAGTGTCACAAAAGAGGTGTTTCAAAATAGTTCATCTCAGAAAGGTGTTGGGGGTTGGTTGTCCAATTAAAATTAATTTCTGCTCTTAATTTTCTGACTTAAATAGAGATGGAGCATGGACAAATTTGGTCCAACTGCATAGTACAGTAACTCCTGGAACTACACACACTTACATCTTGGCAAGGGCAAGGATGTTTTCTGAGCAGCAATCTTTAGGCTTTAAGCAGGACAAATGGAGCTACCAGAAACTTGTGGTGGGAGGATTCTCCAGGAGGATAAATCTGGTACCAGATCTTCACATCACGACTGTTTTGTTTCCCCAGGAAACTTGACAGGGAATTTCAGAGTATCTCACATATCATGATAGGAGTGACGCTTGCAATGTAATGAGGTTACAGAGAGTTTACAAGTGGAAAAAAATAACACAAGGAGTGGGCAGTCCACTATGAATGGTTTTATTTAAATTAACTAGGAGGAAAACTGAAAGGAGATATAGAAGTGAAATGCAAATAGTCCACTACTATCAAATCCCACAATACCCGTACTGAATAGATCCAGTGGCAAAAGGACTAACTCCCATCCAGCACCCATTCGGGTTAGCTTTGGATGCTGAGTTCTTCATTATAAGAACATAGTCTTAAATGCACAGTTGTTAGGTGGCTTGTATACAGTGGGGCTCATTGCTTCATGCCAAAGACTCTAGTGATAAACTAAAAGGATGTATGCAGGAGCGATAGGATGGAGTTCTCTTAGGAAACATTGAATCTCTGGGTATCACTGAGGCTCTGGAACCTATTCCAATGACTATTGTCGGACATTACTCAGGACCCTTAGTTTCCTGATTTCTGGCTCGTGAAGGGATGCTGGTGCTTTCTGAGAAAGCAGCATAAGACAGACACTTTCTCCTTGTAAGTGTCTCTCCTCTCTTGATTCAGAGCCAGGTCTCTAGTCTGGAATTTTCTCTGGGTCTTTGCCAGAAGTATAATCCCTTATGTCAACAGCCAGGTCTGCTTGGCAGGACCACTCTGAGTAGACCTTGCAGTCAGTAAGCTGAGAGACCTGGCTGAGCCCTATACTTCCTTGGAGTTCACCAGGCTGACTCTTCCAACCTTCAGGACTGCCTCGCCTCAGTCCGTTACTCCCTGGGGAAGAAATACATGGCTTTACCATGTTCCAGATATTTCTAGTGATCTTTCCCAGACTACACTGACTGCATTCTGAAGAAATGGGGTTTCATTGCTAAGGAGTTTGAAGCTAAAACCTATGCTCCAATCCAAAGGCTCTGGGGACATTTTGGAGTCTTCCCTACAAGGTGATCTTGGTGGAACTGATGAAAGCAAGGGAATTTGGGACTTACCAGAAATGCAGATCATTGCTTATGATTTTTTTTTATCTTCTCTGAATTTGATTGCATTCCTTTTAGCTGTTGGGTATAGCATCTTTTCACTTAGAATTATTTTCTTAAGTGTATCCAGGGGGCAAGACAAGGCTTTTAGTGCAGCTATGTTGCATGTTTGAGTGGTACTGTATGAGGGCATTCATTCAGTGGCTCATTTAAGAAGAAAGCAGATGTTGACATGTCAGAAATGTAAGAACATTTTTTGTCTATAGTCAACTGCTTCAATCAGTTCAGACAGGCTTAATTCACCTTTACATTTCTGCAGACAAAGGGAGAACATTCACAAAAAGCAGAGAATTTCTCCAGAACTCTTCAAATTGCTTCCCTGAATCAGACCATCTCTCTATGTTTATTATTAAAAAAAGTTTGGGGTGAAACAGGCACTGGAATCTGTTGTGTTCAATTGATTTTAACTGAATGCATTCTTAAAAATACACCAGCAGTGGCTTTAAGTTAACATGATGTAAAGATCAATTGTCCCCATATTTCCTCAGAATAGTGATGCTTTCCTTGTGACCACTTAAAATCTTTCATGTTCCACTCACTCCCTGCTCTCATCATTGTTAGACTAACATTTTATACTTTATCTGTCTGTTTGCATAATGCTGGTAAAGTAATTTGAACTTCTCTTTCTGCATGATAATAGAAATGTCAAAAGTATCCATGTAACATTAGGCTTTTTTCTCCAAATTTAATGAGTCCCAATGTAAAACAGATTTGTTTTGCTTTGTAGCCCACTCCTAGCTGCACAAAGTTGCATTTTCTAAATTATTGTAATGTTTGGGGATAATTAATGAGTAATGTGGCCTAACTGCATACTATGTCTCATATCCTTATTTACATGCATGTAAACGAGTAAGCCAAAAATGAAGTTTACAAGTCAATGTAATCATTTCAGAGTTGCATACTATTAAAAACAAACAAATAAGCTGACCCCTGCTAAGTGTTTGTGCTAATGGTAGAAGAGGGTACAGGATTCTTCTCTCCACTCCAACCTTTTTCAGCAGCAACGTGATTGACAGGCTATCACTCAGCTGGCACATCAGTCTCAACACAGTGTGGTCAGGCCCCCCGGATCACTAGTGCATATACCATAGGATGCTGCAATTGCTAGGTGTGTGCATGCACTACCTCTTAAAGCATCAGTAAAGTGACACATTCACCCCTCTCTCAGTGTGAACCATATTGGCCTGATGGCTCTGGCCCCTTCTAAGCAGCAAGCACCCCTCTACTCCCCCTCACAAAACAGCTCTGTATTTGAAAAAGAGTATTTTACTGAACCTGCTGGCTCATTACAAAGCACTGTTACCCCCTGTAGTTCAACATCCACCCAGTAGAAGGCTCCATAATTCTGACTGTACAGAAGAGGGAAATCTAAACTGAATGTGTGTGTGTGGGCTGGGGGAGGTCAGGTTCAGAAGCGAGTCAGAGGCTGTGTGAAAGCAGGAGCAGTAGGCTGGAGATATCAGCCTGGGAGCTGGTTGTACGTGGGAGGCTGAGCAGCAGGCAGCCTGAGAGCTGTCACTGAAAGTCAGGCAAGGGAAGCAGCCTTTTGCCTACTGCCTGCAAGGGGCTAGCAGTTTCATCTGCAGGACCACCCACGGCAGTGGCCTGAGTAGCCCCAAGGGTGTGGTGTTGTGCTGATAGGGAGACGGATGTCTCAAGGCCCAGCAAGGAGTCAGATGATAATAAAACCGTTGTTCACTGTTACAGCATTAAGCAGTGAGATGTGGTCTGGGCTTTCATGCCAAGCTCACTTAATATATATAAAAATATATGGAGATATACCTATCTCCTAGAACTGAAAGGGACCCCAAAAGGTCATTGAGTCCAGCTCTCTGCCTTCCCTAGCAGGACCAAGTACTGCTTTTGCCTCAGATCCCTAAGTGGCCCCCTTAAGGACTGGGCTCACAGCCCTGGATTTAACAGGCCAATGCTCAAACCACTGAGCTATCCTTCCATTGTTGCAAGGAGTCTTAAAATCTTTAACCTTTCATTCAACACCCAGAAAAAAAGAGACAGTTACATGCTTAAAGCAAGTATTAAGCAAGGGTTTCATTTTAATAAGTTCACTTGTTCTGTTTCCCTTGAGCCGCCTAGAGCCTTTTATAAGTCTTTTTATGTGGTATTAGCCATTAATTTGGAGGGGAAAGAGAGAAAGTTTAGATGGTCTGGAGCTGTTGTTGGAAACTGATCCTGTTTCCTTTTGACAATACAAATACACAAAATGGGAGAGGAAAGAATTACCAAGATAGAAAATGTAGCTTCTGTCTCTGGTGCGGACTTTTATTTGCATCCTTGCTATTACAGAAATATAGCCCAGCACATGACCTTATCAACTCCACCAGAGAGGTCCTTTGGGGCCATCTGCCTGTCCCAAGTCAGGATAAAGGAGGAGGGTTGGGCGTGGGGCTAGCAACTCCACCCCGTAAAAAATCAACTTGCTACAGAAACGTCAAGAGTAGAGACAACAGAGACTCTTACCCTGGAAAAAGAAGGGTCTTCAACTCGAAGATGCATGACGCTGGGTGGTGAAAGCCATGAGGAAGCCACTAAGCTGATTACCCTTCTTGCAACCAGGAGGATTACCATAGGCACATGGAACGTGAGGACCATGTACGAGTCAGGAAAGGTGGCGCAGGTTGCAGCAAAGATGAGGAGCAAGCGGAAAAGAGGCCGTCCAAGAAATACCTGGCAACCTGACCTTCAGGCTGATAGCAAAAAATGGGCTATACCTGGAACCAGTTAGAGCAAATGGCCCAGGATAGAGGACTCTGGAGATCTGTGGTTGGCGGCCCATACCCCGTTTGGGGTGATGGGCATGAGTGAGTGAGTGACATGACCTTATCAGCCACTTCCAGAACTGGCAAACATTTACTGGTGTCAGGCTGTTTGAAGCATTGCTTTTAGCTAGCCTTTCCGCTCACAGCCTCACTGTGCTGTTGCAGAAGTTTGTCTTGACAGCTAAATCAGACTCTTATTAGACAGAAGACAAAAAGGAAGAGACAAGGAGGGGAAAAAAGCACAAATAAGATGGGGAAGGAAAACGACACATCAAAGTGGGCACAGCAGTAGGAACTACAGGCTGACATGCCAGGTCATGCTCTGGCTTTAGCCAAAGCTAGTGGAGGTGGTGATGTTATCTAGTTCCCTCTCTAGCCTGGTCCAGTCAGGGTGTCTTCCAGGGTCAAGCTTGATTAATGGCTGAGGTGTTATGGTGGATCATGGGTCCCAAGAGATGATGTGAGTCATAGCCATGGTTGTATAACTCACTTCTTATAGCCCATGCCAGGGCCACCCAGAGGAGGGGGCAAGAGGGGCAATTTGCCCCAGGCCCCGGGCCCCACAGGAGCCCCCACGAGGGTTTTTTGGAGCCCCTGGAGCAGGGTCCTTCATTTGCTCTGGGGGCCCCAGAAAACTCTCGCGGGGCCTGGGCCCCCAGAGCTTCTTCTGCTCCGGGTCATCGTCAGCAATTCAGCGGTGGGGGGGTCCTTCCACTCCAGGACCCGCCGCCGAAGTGCCCTGAAGACCCGTGGTGGGGGATCCTTCCAGCACTTTGGTGGCGGGTCCCAGGGCAGATCTTCAGCAGCAATTCGACGGCGGGGGGTCCTTCCGCCCCAGGACCCATCGCCGAAGACCCTAGGCCCCCTGAATCCTCTGGGTGGCCCTGCCCATGCATCCCATAATTAAGTCCAAGAAGAGCTGGCAACCTCATCCTATTAAAATTAATCAAAACACATTGTGTTGATTAACTATAAACATTTTCTCTCATTTCCAAACCTTTTCATCTGATTGTTATCCCATCCTGTAATTTTAGCAGGAACCTTGAAGATCCCTTATCACAGTTCTCGTAACTTCAGTAATGTGGTTTGTACTAGGCTCTGTATTTGCTTACTTCTACAAACAGCTTTACATAGCCTGCTGAGCTGGGCTTCTTTCGCCTTGGACAACTTAAGTGTACAGGCCTCTGCACAACAGCTCTTGTTCTTGTCTCCAGCACTAAGCAATCCATAGAGACTGGGTTAAGAACTGGTGGTTTGAGCCATTTTTAACTATTATGTCAATTGTGCCTATGGCATCTGCACCTCATACTTTTTGGCAGCCTTGGTAAAGCACTCGTGTGTTACCTAAAGTAAGTTAGTGTTTATAGGAACCTGCCTATGTCTAGAGACTGAGGGACCTAATGCGCTGAGTGCTTTCAACACTTGCCTCCAAGCTTACAGTGCACAGAAATTGCTATTAAGCAACCAACGTCATAGAGGAAACCAATGTACTGCAACACTCACATCAGTTCCCTGTGTATTCAGTTAGTATTTTGCACTGTGTGAGGTACTCCCAAATGTTCAGCTTAAACCTGGGAATTCCCTGCACTGTTCTGAATGAGGGGAGAAAAAAGAGAAGAGAAAATCCTATGGGATTTTTACTATCAATTTGACAGTTTTCTAGTGTGCTGGGACAGAATCATAATATTTAGTATTGCTTAGGTGAGTTAATGGGAACACTCTATTGCCTTCATAACAAGAAAGAGGTTTAAGTAGAAACGGGAAGAAGCATAAAGAGATACTGAGCCAAATTCAGACCTGTTGTAAATAGGTTCAACTCTGCTGAGTTCGGATAGCTATTCATTTCCCATTTATGGAGGCAGTTACTGCAGAGAACTACAATATTGCTCAATGTATTGATTTTTGAGACATTGGATCCACATAATCTTGGCTGCAGTAGCTTCACTTATAAAATGTCTTCCACACTGACCTATTCGGGTTTATCCTGAAAGACCCCTGCACAAATGCTCTACCTGCCACTCACCCACTGCACAGCATAACCACAGAGCTTGAGGAGCACAGATGGTCTTATGTTCAGATCTCTAACCAATTTCTCCCAAGAGCTTTAAGGAGAGTACGGCAATTTTGTAAAATCTCCACGTTTTCCAGCTGATGGACCTGTAGCTGGGGCACGTTCATAGACTCTTTTCACAGCTACTTGAAAACTTCATTGCTAATATAAAATATGATTTCAATTTTGTCAACTGCATTTGCGGCAGTGCTATAGTCTAATTGATGACAAGATTTCTTAAAGTTTGCAGATATTTTCCTTATGTCCTGGAGATATTCTGTATGTTTTTTTTAAAAAATGCGGTATTTATTCATAAAAAGCTATGTCAGACTCAGTTTTGCAAAGAATCAAAGAGCGTCTGTGCGGGAGTGCCTGGGGAGAATTTTAAAAACTAAAGCATGCCTAGAATTAAAGCTTCTGGTTAGACAGGTTAGCCTAAAATGCAGGTTAAGCATCAAAGCTTTCTGTACACATGATAAAGGATGAGCTATTTTCCCCTGCAGAAAAAATTCCAGAACGAGTAATAAAATTTGATTAATTTAAATTTGTTTTGTTACACTTCTATGTTCAAGCTTGATAAAGATCCACTGATTCCTTGGTTATGTTTATATTGTCGAAAAGCATATTGATTTCTTTCCTTATCTGAAAATCAAATGTATAATTCTGGAAACCTGCAACCATACCACCTTAGGTCAGATCTCATCATATTTCCCAAGCTTAACAGGCTCAGGTCTTGTTTAGTTATTGGTGGGAAGACCTCCAAAAATATCTAATGGATAGAGGCAATGATATTAGTGATTCAGAAGGTGGCACTCTTCCCCATGAGTGAAATAATCTTCTTAAATAGAAGTAGGGGACAACATATTGCTGGAGGTGCGATCTTCTGGGTGACAGGGCTCAGCTGCCCTGAAGGTCTCTTCCTGTTCATATCTTATGTTCCTAAAATATTCTTCAAATAGTAACCTGCAGGACCAAGGAAGGGATTCCCCTCTCCCCAATTTACTCTGGGGTTGTTGTGACTTCCCTGCTTCTTCCCTGCCCTCTGAAGCATTAGAAATGGCCACAGCTAGAGATGGGATGATGGGACTCTGGACATGCTAGGCTGGTGCTCTGAAATGTTACTAATAATTCTTGCTTTCTCTCAGGTGCTTGGCTGGCTGATTCTTAGTCACATGCACAGGGTCTAACTGATCGCTATATGTTAGGTTGGGAAGGAATGTTTCCCCCAGGTCAGATTGACAATGACCTTGGGGTTTTTTGCCTTCATCTACAGCATGGAGTGTGGGTTGCTTGCAAGGATCATCTGTGTATATCTTAGTTAATTCCATGCCATTTAAGGGCCTCAGCTATTGGCCCACCTTGATGCCTCCTGTTCTCTGCCTGTGCCAAACAATAGTTTAGTCTCCTGAGGGCTGTAGTCTTTGGTTGCTGGGTGTAGTGTGTGGGTGGCTGTGTGGAGTTGGTGACCTGTGATATACAGAAGCTCAGACTAGATGATCAGGTGGTCCTTTCGGGCCTTAAACACTTCAGTGGTGAACCTTTGAAAGTGTTCATTCAGGGTTCATTTCTGCAAAGTGCTGAGCAGTCTAGACCTGAAAAAATGAAAATTGATGAAAACGAGATTACTTATGTGCTTAAAGTTAAACATGTGCTCAAGTGTTTTGCTGGAATGGGGCCAAAGTGCTTAGTACCTTGCAGGATGGAGCTCATAATTCCATGTAATTTTTCATTAGACTAGGGTACCTAGCCTTGATGTTCTGGCCAATTTCCAATTTGGGTGATATTCTGCTTACTTAAATTTCTCCGGCAGTTCATTTGGATTTTTATTGTTATTGTTTGTTTCTCGTAGCACCCGCAATGTGCTAGACACTGCACAACTACAAAAAAATCAAAAGGCACAACAATCCCTGGCCCAATGCTTTGCACTGAAAAAAGAGACCAAACAAATAGACAGAGAGGGAGGGTAGGAGAAAGGGGAGCAAGAAACATGTAAGGCAGGCAAGAAGTGATATACAGATGGCCTATATTTCCAAAAGAGATGAGTGATATTGGATGTCTTCACTTGCTGGGTGCTCAACTTGAGACACCTCATTTTGAGAAAATGCTTTTCACCCACCCTCTAAAATCAAACCCTTTTAAGGTGCCTCTAGCTGGACAACAAAAATCAATAGTCACTTGGAAAATTTAGTCCACCTATACGTAAAGACAAACACCAATTACTGTACAACTACGCTGTTATGGAATTTGAGAGAATTCCTTTGACTCTCACTATATGGATGACTTTGCAGGTATACCATAGGCTGATTCATTTTTGAGAGTAGATAGCCTCTGCTTAACTGGGACTGATGGTCCTGGGGAGGGTACTGTGGTCTAGAGAAAAGATTATAGCAATGGGATTTAGATGGCATCCTAACCCTGGTTCTGTCACTAACTCACTGTGAGACCTTGGGAAGTCACTTCACCAGTCAATATGTTTCACTATCTCTGAAATCAGCATAGTATTTACCCATCTGCCCGTGTTATGAGAATTAATTAGTTAATGACTGTGCAATATTTTGAACATGTATATTTTTATATAAGTGCCAGTTTCCTACAGATAGGGAGGTTATTTGCTGACCTTGTATACAGGCTGTGGGGCTTGTGAAAAAAAGTCCACTATGGGAAAATTTGGTGTTATTTACAGACTGTAAAAGAGGATTTTTCTCATTTATTTTATGTACTACCCATCAAAACGTGCTTTTAGTATCTTTTGTGCAATGGAATTATTGGTTTATAATTGTACCTGGGGCTGTCAAGCAATTAAAAAAAATAATCACAATGAAAAAAATGTATTGCTCAATTAATCACTCTGTTAAACAATAATAGGAATACCATTTATTTAAATATTTTTGGATGTTTTCTACATTTCAAATATATTGATTTCAATTACAACACAGAATACAAAGTGTACAATGCTCACTTTATATTTATTATAAATATTTGAACTGTAAAAAACAAAATAAATAGTATTTTTCACTTCACCTCATACAAGTACTGGTGCAATCTCTTTATCATGAAAGTTGAACTTACAAATATAGAATTATGTGCAAAAAACCCTGCATTCAAAAATAAAACAATGTAAAACGTTAGAGCCTACAAGTCCACTCAGTCCTACTTCTTGTTCAGCCAGATGGTCAAACAAACAAGTTTGTTTACATTTGCAGAAGATAAATGCTGGCCGCTTCTTGTTTACAATGTCAATTGAAAGTGAGAACAGGTGTTTACATGGCAGTGTTGTAGCCTGCGTCGCAAGATATTTACATGCCAGCTGCGCTAAAGATTCATATGTGCCTTGATGCTTCAACCACCATTCCAGAGGACATGAGTCCATACTGATGATGGGTTCTGCTCGATAACAATCCAAAGCAGTGCGGACCAAAGCATGTTCGTTTTCATCATCTGAGTCAGATGCCACCAGCAGAAAGCTGATTTTCTTTTTTGGTGGTTTAGGTTCTGTAGTTTCCACATCAGAGTGTTGCTCTTTTAAGACTTCTGAAAGATGCTCCACACGTCATCCCTCTCAGATTTTGGAAGACACTTCAGATTCTTAAACCTTGGGTTGAGTGCTGTAGCTATCTTTAGAAATCTCGCCTTAGTATCTTCTTTGCATTTTGTCAGATTTTCAGTGAAAGTGTTCTTAAAATGAAAAAATATGTGCTGGGTCATCATCTGAGACTGCTATAACATGAAATATATGGCAGAATGTGGGTAAAACAGAGCAGGAGACATACAATTCTCCCCCAAGAAGTTCAGTCACAAATTTAATTAACACATTTTTTTAACAAGCATCATCAGCATGGAAGCATGTCAAAGCATGAAGATGCATATGAATCTTAAGCGCATCTGGCATGTAAATATCTTGTGACACCAGCTACAATAGTGCCATGCAAACACCTATTCTCACTTTCAGGACATTGTAATTAAGAAGTGGACAGCATTATCACTCGTAAATGTGAACAAACTTATTTCTCTTAGCGATTGGCTGAACAAGAAGTAGGACTGAGTGGACTTGTAGGCTCTAAAGTTTTACATTGTTCTGTTTTTGAGTGCATTTGTAAGCTGCAGTTTCATGATAAAGAGATTGCATTACAGTACTTGTATGAGATTAATTGAAAAATACTATTTCTTTTATCATTTTTACAGTGCAAATATTTGTAATAAAAATAATAATATAAAGTAAGCTCTGTACACTTTGTATTTTGTATTGTAACTGAAATCAATAGATTTAAATATGTAGAAAAACATCCAAAATATTTAGTAAATTTCAATTGGTATTCTATTGTTTAACAGTGTGATTAATCATGATTTATTTTTTCAATTGTGATTAATTTTTTTAGTAAATTGCATGAGTTAACTGTGATTAATCAACAGCCCTGACTGTAACTCCTGCAGTTTTTTTGGCAAGGTAAAATTAAAAGCACCTGGCATTTTCCAGACTTTTGAACCTTTAATTTTCATCCATCTTTTCCTTATCTTGACATACCACAACCACTGTGGACTTCTTCTTGTCTTATAGACAGGGACAGCTCCAGCACCAGCAAACCAAGCAGGTGCTTGGAGCGGCCAACGGAAAGGGAGGTGGCACATCCGGGTCTTTGGCGGCAATTCAGCGGCAGGTCTCTCAGTCCATCTCCTCCTCTTTGAGCTGCTGCTGAACTGCTGCTGAAGAGTAAGAGAGGGAGTGAAGGGCCTGCTGCCGAATTGCTGCAGAAGAATGAAGCGGCATGATCAAGCTGCTGCCGAACTGCCGCCGATCAGCTTTTTTTTTTTCCTCCGCTTCGCCGCTTGTGGCAGCAAAAAAGCTGGAGCCGGCCCTGCTTGTAGAATTACTGTGTGCTGTTAAAAAATCTGTTTTGTTCCATACCCACTCACAGTTCCCCGCACTCAGAATAGGGGCAAACCTGCCCCTAGCTTATTACTGTTTTGGTAATACATATATCTTGTGCATTTTCAGTCCAGGTTTCTCCTCATCCCAACTTTTCTTCTGTTGCACCTCTGCCCAGTAATCAATGTATTCCCTGGTATAAACTATATGGAGCCATGGGATTCTTCAACATGAAAAGCATTACAGAGTGCACACTTCTTATCTTTAATTCAGTGATGTTGCACAGGTTTCATAAAATATTTTTAGTTTTAACACTTTTCTCTTTTCAAATTAGAAACATTTAATTTCTTGAGATGGAGAAAAAATCTATGAAGAAATAATTTCTGCTCTGGACAGCACTATCATTTTAAAGTGCTGTTGCATAAATAAAATGGCTTCACATGAACGCTAGACTTGAAGGGCTCTAAAAATGATTAAATGCATTAACAAAATGGAATGCTCAGCACCTGACTAAGACTGCAAAGCATTTCAAATATTGGCGAGAAGTGTTGTATGTGTTTATTTTGTTAAACTTGGAGTATCAAATAACGTGGTCTTGTGCATCTTACAGATTGCATTTTGTTTTGTTTCCTTACAAGTGGAGCATCAGTGCACGTAAACAAAACAGTTCTACTCAGAAAAGCACATAGCTCAGAGCGTTCTGTCCCATTTTCAGTGACCTGGAAAGCACAAAGAGCGCTGTGCTACAAAAAATGGCTTTACTAAGATATTTGTAGACAAATAGTACCTTCATTATCAACATAAATTAAAAACCTATCAGTTTCCTTGGAGAAAGCTATTACCAGGAAAATGAGAGCATGGAGCTCTATCGTACCATCGTTTCATTTGGGAAATGTTGAGAAGCAGCAATGATAATGAATTTGAAAAGCAGCATCTCTGTCAGTGGCAGGGTAAAATAGTAATAAATTAAAGACTGAAAAATAATATTCTCCAAACAAACTGCTTGGACAATGGCTCACAGAGTGAAACTCTTATTACAGAAGATGCCCCAGCAAATGCATTATTTTATTACATTATTTTCCTGTGCAATATTACACAACATAATGAGAGACAAGGCGAGTGAGGTAATATCTTTTATTGGACCAACATGTGTTGCTGAAAGACATGCTTTTGAGCTCCACAGAGCTCTTTAGGTCTGAACACAGCTACAACAACAGTGGAAACTGTTAATAATAACAAAGTATTATTCTAACTATGGAAAGTCAATTGAAATAAATTATCATATAGTGTCAGAGACATGGGTCTCAAACCTTGGTCAACAGGGCTTTTACAAGCCGGTAAGCTCCAACCTGCCAACTGTCACCAGAACTAAATGTTGAAGTCTGACAGGGCTCCATTCCTGGGGTCTGAGAGGCAGAACTCTGGGTTCATGATTGGTTCTCTGCTTGTATTAAAATTAGGGTGACCAGATGTCCCGATTTTATAGGGACAGTCCCAATTTTTGGGTCTTTTTCTTATATAGGCTCTTATTACCCCCCACCCCGTCCCAGTTTTTCACATGCCTAATACTGAGCACAGGAACAGGATGTTGTCCATGCAGCTGGGTTTTCCAGACTTAGGACTGCTTCCCTTGTGCTACGTACTCCTAGTCAGGGCCAGTGAAACCATTTAGGCAAACTAGGGGGCTGCCTAGGGTGCCTAGTGGTTGGGGGTGCCTAAAAGCCCCCTCAGGCGAGGAGGTGGAGGTGAGCTGGGGGGGGGCGCGCGGGGAGGGCTGCCCACAATAACAAGGGGGGGGCGCACAGGGGAACTGCTCCCCATTCCAGCTCACCTCTGCTCTGCCTCCTCCGCTGAGCACACAGTCCAGCTCTAAGTCTCCTCCAATCAGCGCTGCAAGCCTGGGTGGGGAGGAGAATTAGAGCAGTGCCGAGGTGCTCAGTGGAGGAGGCGGAGCCGAGGTGAGCTGGGGCAGGCTACTCAGGCAGGCTTAGTTTCTGCAGGCGGTCTCTCCAGGCAGAGTTAGCTGCCCGGGGGGCGGGAAGTCTCCCCAGGCAGGGTTAGCTGTTGGGGTGCAGGGGGAAGGTGGGAAGTCTCCCCAGGCAGGGTTAGCTGCCAGAGAGGGGAAAGGGGGGAAATCTCCCCAGGTAGGGTTAGCTGCCAGGAGGGGGAAGGGGGGAAGTCTCCCAAGGCAGGGTTAGTTGCCATGGGTGGATGGGGGGGAGAGAAGTTAGCTGTCATGGTGGGGGGGGAGTAGCTGCTGCAGGGGGGGCTCCCCAGGTGGGGGGCTGAGTTAGCTGCCGTGAGGGGAGGCGGGGTTAGCTGGGGGGGTGCAAGGTGGAAGTTTCGCCTAGGGCGCAAAACTTCCTTGCACCGGCCCTGCTCCTAGTGCCTGATTCTGATCTTCTGGTAACTTGACCTTTACTTCCTCCTGAAACCTGACTCAGTCTTTCCCTCTGGCATATATCAGATTCTGATCTCCTGGTATCTGACCCGGCCTGGCTCCTGAATGCCATGCCGACCACTAGGTCAGACCGCCCACATCCTGGTTGTGACACATAACCATTAAAATGAATCCAGGGGTATGACACTTCTCTTTGCTGCTGTATACATGCTCTTTTCTTTGAAGTCTGATTAATATGGCCAGCCTGCTATATACCTCGGCACTTCCTCTTCACTCCAGTTCAAGTCCATCTAACCCACCTGCTGAATGACTGCTCACTGGCTTTCAGAGCAAGATATAGGCCAGGGAGCAGATGGGTGCAGCAGGCAATAAGGGTTTGAAGGAAATGGAAGCTTTGCCAGTGAGAATCTAGGGGAGGAAATAGAACTCGCATGTGGCAAAAAGACCATTCAGTAGATAGGATGTGGCAAGGATGGCATATTTGCCAGCATGAATAAATGTGAGGCAGACAAAAGAAAGTGGGGTTGTCATTTGGGGAATAGGACCAGAGCACGGATGGGGTTGCAGTCATGCCTATGAGAATTAAGGTGAGGACAGTCAGGTAGCAGAGTGCAGGTAAAGCAGTGCAGTTTAGAAAAAGGGCTTATCATTTTTCTTGCAATGATTATCTCTGCATCATATAATACCATCCATTTTTAACCAGAATTCCCCATTGGTGGTGGTCTTTTTAAACACTGACCACTCAATCTGACTTCAGAAGAGCATTTTATTCATTAGGCATGAAAACAAATGTGGCAGAAGAGGCACATTTCCAGAAGGGTGGAATCGCTTCTGAGGCTGCAATTTATGCCAGCAAAACTTACATCTGCAGTTCAGTTCTGAGTAGCTTCCCTTTGCTTACCAGATTGCTAGAAGGTAAAAATCAATGTTTTTAGAATTACAGGTACTCAGACTGAGCACTCAGTTCAAAATGTGAACTAAATTATGTCTGCATACAAGGTGGGTAGGCCTTGGTCTGGCTGGAAATATCCATCTGAATGACCAAACACTCAGTTATAATTTGTTCAGTTTTTTCAGTCCAAAGACAAATATAACTCAATATCCAGTCCTCAGATTTTGATGACCTTTATGTAGCAATGTTCAGAAAAAATTATTCAGGATGGCACTAGTATCCTGCAGCTCAGTACTTTGCTCTTATCACATGATTAATTGCAGAAGATTCTTGTTATAATTATTTGCATTAAAATATGTAAGAATATTAAGACACACATCAGAATAAATTAGCATAAATAAAATAATACAATCTCATGAAGTTTAGGAGAAGAATGGTATTTTTAATTTCATAAACCTTACATTAACAATGTTCTGAAATTAATATGAGAAATTATAGTACTTGATTTAAATTTAAAATTAAACAAAATAAAGATCTATCTTTCTTGCATTTTGCCTGTAGAATGATTGAGATTTTTTTTAAAGTAGTATTTAGAAGAAAGTTGGCTGTAAACCCTTACACAATGCAAGTTTTGTTATATTAAACATATATAAACAACCAAAACATAAATGGCTCATTAGTGCTTCCTACCAAGAGCAAGTGTTTCTCATACACAGATAGTCCTACTGAAGACTAAGGCATAGCACACAGAGAAAGTTTAGCATAAATAAAAGTTAAGTGATATAGTTTTAAAAGTAAACCTGATATATTATGGATATATGGTGCTGGAACAATGTCACTGAAGATATTGGAAGGCTAGTTAAAGCAATGCTATAAAGTTATATAAATAGGAATGCTGTAATATTAACATAATAAAATTAAGGACTACTGTATTTTAAAATTAATTAAAGTGTTATGAGCTGGATTTAAGGGGTTGTGGGGGAGGGATAGCTCAGTGATTTGAGCATTAGCCTGCTAAACCCAGGCTTGTAAATTCAATCCTTGAGGGGGCCATTTAGGGATCTGGGGCAAAAATCTGTCTGGGGATTGCCCGTTTTGAGCAGGGGGTTGGACTAGATAACCTCCTGAGGTCCCTTCTTACCCTGATATTCTATGGTTGAGTTGAAACTGATGTGTGAATGTGCTCTTCATTTAAGGGAGTTGTAAGAGACAGTTAAGGGGCCACATCTAAAACAAAGTATATTGGAGTTTGCATGGAAACTAGCACCATGTGGGCAGAGGGTACTGTTCTGACCAGGGGTGTGTGTACAGAAACAGAGACTCTGAGGTAGAGCAAGACAACCATGGAGCAGCTTATAAGCTTGGTGTGACACTGGGAGAAGCCCAGAGAAAGTTTGTGGGGTGGAGGCTTTGGCTAAAAGAAGCTAGGGCTGCAAACTGAGATACAGCTCCATTTTGGTTTTGGTTCCCCCTGTCCTTGGAGAAGCAGGAAATTGCACATTCTTTGTTAATAAACAAGAAAGAATCAAAGAAAATACCAGACTAGTTAAGATTTTCAAAACTGTCTACAGGATCTGTGAGTATAATTTGGAGAAACAGTACAGCCTCGTGGACAGGGCTCTGGCTGAGAAGTTGGAAGACACTGGTTCTATTCCAATGGTGTTAATGACCTGCTGATTTGGGAGCAAGTCACTTCACTTCTCTGTTTCCCCTGCCTGCCTGCCCTTGTTTGTGTTAATAAGCCTATGATCATACAAATAATGAACAAAATATGCTAGTCAGTGCTAATTAACATCTTTAGAATTTACATAAGAGGAGCAAAGGAGGAAGAATGAGATGAGAAGTTGGAGAAAGTGTGATGCAGTATTGCTTTTGGCTCACTTTCATGGTCAGCAGCCATAAATCCTGTGATATTTACTGGGGCTGCACAGAATTTTTTTTTTTAAGTGAAAGCTTTATTCTACCTTTTTTTTTTTTACCAAAGATTAGCCAAATTATACAAAGCCTATGTTACACTGTCAGCATGGCTATTTAATCACTGGGACATTCTTTAACTACATTTGAAAAAGAGTCCATCCCCAAAACAAAGCAAAGGAAGCAGCACTTGTCGATTAATCAAACTGTTAAAACAAGGCGGAAGAATAACATTTACATTAATCATATACAGTATTTTTATTTTGACTCCATTGAAATCCATAACAAGATGCAAGGCTCATAATCTCCCAGACGGTGAACAATTCTATCTCCCCCAAGCAAGGTGATTGCAGTGTTTCTGCTGGGGATGGGCAGAAAAGGGCTTTAGAACATAAGTGGCCTCTTGATCAGAGGCATGGTCTCTGAGAACCAACAGCACGGGAGAGAACTGGGGAGTCTTTCCAGGGTAGGAACATGAAATCTGCTTTGATGACTCCGCAGTCTGTACCCTACTTCAGTACTGTGTGATTTATGCACATCATAAATGCCCCATCTGTAAAACCAGACAAAATAAACAGAACTGGCAGGCAGTGTACTTGTGTAGCTGCTGGTGGAAGAGGTAGACAGCATGTGATCGGCTTTATAGTGAGAGGCTATCTGCAAGGCCTAACAGCTAGGGGAGACCCCCTGCTCTGCTAGGAGGTGGAGTAGAGAGGGAGTAGAGTAGAGAGCCAGCACTGTCATGGAAACTCCTGAAGATCTTGTATTTCTCTCAGCAGGTTGTTTCCTCTCAGGGGCAGCTCCAGGCCCCAGCACACCAACCGCGTGCTTGGGGTGGCAAGCCGCAGGGGACGCTCTGCTGGGGCCGCGAGGGCGGCAGGCAGACTGCCCTCGGCGGCTTGCCTGCAGAGGGCCCGCTGGTCCTGCGGCTTCGGAGGACCTCCGTGGGACGAGCGGACCGTCCGCAGGCAAGCCGCCGAGGGCAGCCTGCCTGCCGCGCTTGGGGTGGCAAAATTCCTAGAGCCGCCCGTTTCCTCCTCCTTCATTTTCACATGACCTGCATCTCAATTTGTTGGTAAGATACAGACCTCCAGGAGGCAAATTATTGTCTTGAAAGGGAGCTGAGGACGAGGCCCTTTCTTAGTCCTGAGTAAAGCAATAAATGGCCTAGCAGATTTCTTCTTGCCCGGGTTATAGGCTTCAATGATTGGGATCTCTGGGCTTGTTTACTGAAATAAAAGCCTATGGAATATAGTCCAAAATGTCAAATGGTTTACTTAAATCCATTCTTACACACCATGCATGGAGTGAGGGAGATGAATCTTCCCCATCCTGTGTGAAAGAGGGGTTTATATGATTCTAAGGCACATCTCTTCCTCTGACCCCCACACGGGTCTCATTGCATGTCAGGAAAGTCGCAGGGGGCCAGACAGGTTGAGGGAAGAGTGGGAATCTCTTCTTACGTGGTGCTTACAAGAAACAATTAACACCACCTGAGGCTTTATGGGAGTCCCAGAAAAGCCATGGCCAGAGGGAGACTCTGGGCAGGCATTAGGGATCAGAGTTCTATCTAGGTATTTATATGGCCCTCATTATAGTAGTATCTGAACACCTCTCAGTCTGCAATGGATTTATCCTCAAAGCCCCCCTAAAAGGTAGGGAGGTATTATCCCAATTTTACAGGTCAAAAATGAAGGTCTGTGGTAGAATACCTGATTTGCTCGCAGTCACACAGGAAGCCTGTAGCAGAACTGGGAATGGGACTCAGAAAACCAGTTGTTTTTATGCACCACTGCACTAGGCCATGCTTCCTACCCCTGTTGATCTGGCTTCCTGTTTTCCCTCTACAATTCATAGAGATCCTGGCCTGGGGGCAGACTCTGAGGCCTACTCCTCTACTCACCATAGAATGATGTTGAGTATCGCCATGAGTGGAAACTTGTGGAGATTCCTCTTTGTGCAGGTTTTACCATGAAATGGAAGGGACAATCCAGCCTCTAATTAAGAGGGCTGAATTTCAGAGATACTGACTCCTGTAGCTCCCATTTCAACTCATTACTTCAAAGACGATGGTTTCCACAGACCTCTCAGAGTTTTTATTTGGATGGTATTATGTGATTTTTGTATTTTCTTTGCAGACCCACAAAAAACTCAATTTATAAGTAATTTCAGGGTGGCTGACCAGCAGAGTACAATTTTCTGTTATTCAAATTGTAACCAGTTCTTGACTTCCCTGAAGTTATTTACAGCTAGATTATTGATATAACAGAGTGGGCTCATGAAAGTTAGAGAATATCCTCCATAGCAACTCCTTTTCCATCTAATACTTGTTAGAGTAGGTGATAAACTGCCTTGCCTCAATGCTATTCCAGGGCTGAGACAGTACAATAGTTTTGGCAATATCAGCATTTTAATGAAAACAGATCTGACAGATAGATGGTGCACCAAAGAACTGGAAAAAGGTTATCAAGTAGCTTGGGTTTATGAAGAGTGGCATTTTAAGCATGGCTTTGATGCATTTTTTTCACAAAGTACATTAAGATTCATCTCAGTTAGGGGTACTAGCTACCCTGCCTTGCGTACAGATGAAGAATCTCACAGTTAGCGTGTTCAGATTTATAATAAAGTGAAGGTTTCTGTGCAAGGTCATTACACAGCTGTCAAGCCAGCCATTAGACTCCTGGACACTGCATGCATTTATTTTGTAGAAAACTGAATCTAGCAAACACCCAAAATACCATTAGCCTAAAAAGCTATTTGATTAGTCCACTAAACAAATAAAGAACAATCATTCTCTTTGTAAATATGGAAACAGAAGTTGTACAGAGGACTGCATTCTAAATAACTGTGGCCAAAGAATCCCTTTCTGTGGTACCTATAATATCCAAAAATATACTTGACCTGCAGGAGGAAATGGACATATGCAAAAAGACTCCATATCTCCACCTTGGCTATTGAACCACTGGCTATCTAACTTAGAGTTTTTTGCTGCCCATCACTGTAGTATCTGAGCGCCTTGTTCATAAAATCAATAATGAAAGTAAAATCCCTAGTGTGCTTCATAGAGTTTGTTATTTCTCCCTTTTGGGGGTCAGAACTCTGCTCGGGGTGGGTGTGTTTCTTGAAGGAGTAAGAGGGAGTTGGTAGGGATTTGCCGTGGTCTGAACCCTGAGTTTGAGGCATCCAAGATGTTGGCTGACCTCACATGGTGTTGGAGGTTCCTATTTTTTCAGTTATTTTGCCCAGGAATGGGAGGTTGAAGATGGGAAGGTAGTTGGAGAACTCTTCAGAGTTGAATGTTGGCTTCTTGAGGATTGAGCATACTATCTCATTTGTCAAGGAGTTTGGTAGGTGTGCTTCTCTGAAAGATGCATTGATTATTTCCTTCAGTACTGGGCATAATTATTTCACTGGCTTTTAACAATCAGGAGGAGCATAAATCCATTTTACAGGTTGTGGATCTAATATTTTTCAGGGCTTCTTGAACTTAGGCCTGTGGGAGGGGGCCCAAACTCAGTCAGTGATGGTGGGATGGATAGTACAATCTGCTCAGGGTGGAATTTTATTTCCCAATTACATCCATATGTATTCAGTTGATCTTATCATTGAAGTATCACCGACAGCTCCTCACAGCAGTTGATGTTTGGGTCTGGTGTCTGGGCCACGTAGTCTGGGTTGATTAGTCAGTTCACTTTGCAAAATAGCTCTATAGTCATGATTCTGTTGTGTTGATTGCAGAGGAGGAGATGACTCATTTTGCTTCCTTTACTGCAGTGGCATAGTCCTGTAAGTGTTATTTTACTGCTGGCAGGGGCATTCAGAGATGACACGCTAACTTTCTGCCTGGACACTTCATGTGCGGTAATTCAGCTCTGAATCACAGTGAACTTTTTGGTTGGGGTGGAGAGAGTGGACGGCCTGGGGCCAAGACATCAGTGGTAGTGGACATCAGGGGATTGTACTATTGAATCAACTTAAGGGTGATTGGGCTAGTTATTTGGGTTGCTTGTTCTCCAAGAGTGAGAGGAAAACTTAGGGAGTTCAGGTGCCTTTGGGGGCAGACCAGGTTTGGCTGCTTGCCATCCACATTGGTAAGGAAGGGTCTGATCCAGTGGTGAGCTGGAGCCAGTTCCCACTGGTTTGCAGGAACTGGTGGTTAAATTTAGAAGCCCTTTTAGAACCGGTTGTCCCATGCAGGACAACTGGTTCAAAAAGGGCTTTTAAATTTAATAACCTGTAAAGCTCCAGCAGCTCCCCACCCCAGGCCCCAGCTCACCTCTGTCTCCTCCCCTGAATGTGGGAAGCCTGGGAGCGCTGAGAAGAGCAGTGAGTGTGGTGGGAGTGAGGAGGACTCCTGGGAGGAGCAGTGTGGTCCAGTTCCCTGGCCCCGGCCGGGCGGTGTGCCTCGGCCCTGGCTCTGGCTTTGGTCCCAGCCTGGTGGTGTGGCCTGGCTCTGGCCCCGGCTGGGCGGCGCATCCTGGTCCTGACTTCGGTCTCAGCCAGGTGGTGTGCCCCAGCCCCGGCTCCAGTCCCAGTGGTGCGGCTTGGCTCTGGCCCTGGAAGCTTGGCCCACCTCTGGCCCCGGCCCCAGCCAGGCGCCCCAGCTGGGCGGCGCGTCCCGGCCCCGGCTTCAATCCCGGCCAGGTGGCATGCTCCAGCCCCGGCTCCAGTCCCAGTGGTGTGGCCCAGCTCCGGCCCTGGCGGCGCGGCCTGGTCCCAGCCCAGCTCTGGCCCTGGCCCTGACTCTGGCTGGCCAGGCAGCATAGCTCCAGTCCGACCCCATCTGCGGCCGGGCACCCCTAGCCGAGCAGTCTCGGCCTGGCACAGCACTCCTGGCTCAGCCTCCAGCGCGGTAAGGGGGCAGGGAGCAGGGAGGGAGTTTTGAAAGAGGACAGGGGAGTTCAGGGGTGGGTGGATAGGGGTCTTGGTGGATAGGGGTCAGGGCAGTCAGAGGGCAGGGAACAGGGGGATTGAATGGGGGCAGGGGTTCCAGGGAGCCATCAGGAATGAGACAAGGGATTGGATGGGGCGGCAGGGGGCAGTCAGGGGACAGGGAAGAGGGGGTGGATGGGGCAGAGGTCCCGGGGGAATGGCATTCAGGAACGTCGGGGGTTGGATGGGACAGGAGTCCCCTGGAGTGGCGGGTGGCACAACCCCCCTAGTGGGGTGAGGAGGAGGGAACCAGTTATTAATTTTTTGGCAGCTCATCACTGGTCTGATCTCTGTCAGGATGAGGTAGTGGTTCACTGGCAATGAAGATCCAGCACACTATGCAGGTAGGACTTCCCCAATATGTAGCTGCTGTAGCTCCTCTCCACCCCACTCCCCCCCAAAAACCCACACACTTTCAAAAGAGGGAAGCATTCCCAAGAATAGAGGGGTTCTGTGTTGAAAGTAATACAGACTAGAGCTATATTGCCATTCCTTGTATTCTGCATAGCAATCAGCCTGTCCCAGCCTGGGTCTTCTCACAGCATGAATCCTGGCCTCACAGAGAGAGCTAACCATGGGGTTCTAGGAAGTGGGAGAGTGCAAAGAAGAGCATGAGCCACTATGGGGATGAGGAGCCATAGAGCTCAGAACTGATACTCCTTCCTCCTCTTCCTTGACTTGTCAATCCACATTTAACACTGTTAACTATGCTTTCCTTCTTTGAAATCTTGTCTTCCTTTGGTTTCCATAACTCTGTGCACTCCTGGTTCTCCTCCTGTCTCTCTAATCACTCCTTCAGTGTGTCCTTCATAGGATTCTCTTCATCTACCCTCCATCTTTCTATGGACATAGCACAGGACTCAGTGCTTGATCCTTTTCTCTCTCTATACCTTATCTCTGGCTAATCTCATCCGCAAACAAAAATTTAACTATCATGTCTATGCAGATGACTCATAGATCTACCTTTCTATTCCAGACCTGTTTCTTTCTGCTCTTTCTCTGATATGTCATGTACTGCTAGCTTCTCACTTCCAATAGTCCTGGTGAGCTGCCTACTGGCAGCCAGGGTGTGAGGACTGCCTGGGAACCCATGGGCCCAGTTTCAAGACCTGCAGACTCTTAGACTTGTGTCTCAATTACTGCAACATACTTTTCCTCTGACCTTGATACATACAGTCTTGCCCCAGTTATATCTAGTCAGAATGCTGCTGCAGACAATATTCCTAGCCCATCACTTTGGCCATGTCACACCCTCTCTTTGTAGTCCTCCACTGACTCCCCCTTCTCTTTTGCATCCAACACAAGCTGCTTGTCTTCACTTTCAAGGCCTTTTCCTGCCTAGCCCCACTCTCCCATCTCTCATTTACTATCCAAATAGTTACTCCCATCACTTACTGGCCCGTGATGCCAGCCTTCATTGTCCATTTGTTAAATTTTCAAACCAGCATCTTTGTGCTTTTTCCCATGCTGCCCATCATGGTTGGACAGAGCTGTCTGTAAACATTCACAAAGCCACCTCATTATCATCCTTCTAATACTTCCTTAGAACATTCCTTTGTCGGGATAACTACAATAAATTATCTTCTGGTATGCTGACCGTACTGCCTGTCAAGCTGAGAGTACAACTATCATGCTGTCCAATACTGCCACATTGTTTCCTTGTGATCCCCTAACTGTTTGTATCCATCTGTTGTCTCCTGTCTCTAGATTGTTAGCTCTTTGAGGCAGGAACTATCTTCTATTTTTTCTGTGTTTGTACAGCATCTAGCGCAATGGGTTCCTGGTCCTCGGTTGGGGCTTCTAGGTGCTATAGAAATAGACATAATAATAATGATTCCAGGATGGACAGAGTGTGAAGATGACCTGGTACCACCCTCTCCTTACCACCCCCATCTCTTTCCACCTGGAGATGGTTGACTCCACACATTAGTCTGGGAAGCAATATCTGGCCATGTGCGTTTAAATTATAATACTAAAGAGCATGTGATCCATGGCTAGTGTGCACTAAAGTGTAGCAATTCTGTTACTTGGGATGCTGCTATGCCACTTTGCCACTCATAATCAAGATACTCCAAAGGGTTGCAAACTTATCATCCTTTTAATGTCCTCTTACTACAGATTTTTCCATGTTCATAGTGCCATACCCATCTTCCAACACAATATCCACGGTGTTACCATTTCCTCAGCGGGTGTTTCTAGCCAGGCCCATTGCCAATTGGCAAAAACGTTTGTTTCTTTTCTCATTACTAGTTGGCAGGATGAGTATTAATTTATGCAGCTCAGTTTTATAGAAACATGGTGATGATCTCAGCAGTTTCCATCCCTTTTTACTACAAAGTGGAGCATATGGCCCAATGTAAGGATGCTTCCCTTCCTACCTCTTCAGAGTGGGGGAAGAAAGTGTCTCAGATTGTAGTTGTGCTGCCCTTATCAGGGTACAGACAGTGCAAGTTTTGTCAGCATATCAGTTGATTAGCTCAGAGAGCCAATCAATGCATTTCCATCTCATGAATACATGGCCAAACTTACTTGAAAACAATCATTTTTTTTATAAATCAACCAATGGTTGATTGGTGGCTTCAGCACAACCACAGACCAACTGGTGGAAATCTGCTGTGCTGGGCAGGGACCAAGCTATGCCACAGCATACAAGTTTGTTTGGTTGTAACGTGGGAGAGGCTGGAACTAGTGGATCTACCACCCATATACCTGCAGAAATGGGGAGGGAGCCCTTTGGGTTTGCAACCCACATTCCCACACTGCATGAAACTATGCACAGAAAAAAGCCACTCTCTGTGGTGCTACTATATGGGCGTGATCCAAAGTCAACAAATATCTTTGCGTTGCCTTCAGTGGGCTTTGGATTAGGCCCCATGTGACCAAGAAGTGGACAGCGGAGAGCATTCTGAGTGAAAGTTATAGCACAGTATGTGAAGAATATGTGTATTCCACGTGAAGTGCCTACAAAAGAAATTTGGAATTTTCTGTGGATTTTTTCCCTCCACTGATTATTTTTTAAAACTTATTCTTGATTATGATCAGCATTGCTTTATCAGCTATGTTAAGTTCCCACCAAAAGCTGGACTCCTTCACTAGGAAGAACTACCTCCCCAAAATACAAATCTGTTATATAATTAATATTATAATATTATATATTATTAATTATATGATGGAATTTGATGCTGAAAGCAGTGATAAAAAGCCTTTATGCAATACTTCCAGAATGTTTTTCTTTCTTTCAAAGCAAAATTATAACATTATTAATTTAAAAATAAATGGCAGAGTCTTGTTTATAGAGTCTAAAGACAAAGCCAGAGATGGTTACACTGACACAGACAGCTGTATTTAGGCAAAGTTAAGTTCTTTGTAAAAACACCCTAACAGTTCATTCAAAACATGCTGGTGGATTCAAGAGGGCTCTCATTTCCCAAATAATTAATGCTTTGAACCAGCTTTCTTTCTCCAATATGACAGCAGTTTATCCCTCGTTTAAAAGATTGCAGTTAGCAGACGCTCAGTATAAGTATCATTTTAAAGCTCACATTTTAGCTCTAAACTATCAGGTTTGGGTAAAAATTCCATGTGGTTGCAGAGCTAATGGACTGGTATTTGAACAGATGTTAGCAATTTCTTTATTCAAGAAAATGATTCAGAGATGCAAATAGTGTGAATTAAAGTATTGACTCTGGAAGAGATAAAAATTACTTAGAACTCTGGGGTAAGATAATAGACACTCTAGAATATTTTGAGAACCTAGTTAAAATTTTAGTCACATTGGAGGTAGTTCTAAAGGGGTGTCCGAATGATTTGGTGGGTTGTCTGTAAATGGGCCTGATTTTTCAAAAGCACTGGGGACACAACAGTTCCCACTGGGGAAATCAGGCCATTCAGGTAGGTCCCTAAATATGGACTTAGGAGCTTACTTTAGCCACAATATTCACATGGTGCAGTGAAGTGGAGATTGTCTGGAATGCCTGATAACAAGGGAAAGGAATGAAGTACAGCTGTATTAGATGGCAATTGAGGTAGCCTGGACTTAGCACTTGAAGTGTCCTGTAGATCAGGCCTAAGACTTTGAATTAAATTTGAGATGGAATGCAGGATTTTACTTTAAAAACAGAGGTCTCTAGCACTCAAGTTAAAAGAGTAATGGATACATTTTCCCTTTGTGAGAGCTGAGGTAACTGTAGTTCTCTATCCTATAAGCTGGTTTATACTAACCCAGCACCACATAAACTAGAGCAGTCTTCAGGTTAATTTATGTCACTGCAGTATGGGCCCCATAGAACCTTATGGCAATGGGGGATTGGGCATAGTGGAACGGAGCTCAGCCACTCCCCACATCTTCCCCTAACATGACCCTTCCTTCCTATGACATGCACCCAACATGAGGGGAGGGGAGAGCAGCTGTGCAGGAAAGGGCTGTGACACCGTTTTTTTCCCCAGCATTTTCCCGCTCGCAGAAATTAGAATGTACTAAGATTAGGGTTTAATTTCTGTGTGGAGCAGCCCTAGGGAGTGACATAATCACACACCCCTGAGAGGTCTGACATTCCATCCAGCAGAGGACAGTACACACAACAGTAAGTTACAAGGTTATGGCTATCATAACAAAGAGAAGGTCTTAAAGCATCAGAGGATGGTGGGTACAGATTAAAAATGTTTAACTAGTTCACCCTGAGTAGTGAACTGCTCTGTAAATTGGATCATCCTGGACCCACAAACCTAGCTTGGGAAAGAACAGATAAGAGTTACCCACTGGGAAGGCAGTTTTAGTTCAAACATAGGCTCTAAAATAGCTCTAATAGTGGTTGTTCTGGAGAGGATATGTGACACCATGCTGGTTTTGCCAATTTGAGTTAGAGAAGTCTCAGGGCTGTTCTAACATACCCTGCAGACAGTTGCCTTAGGATCAGAAAAATGCAAAACTGAGGTTTATGCCACCTTTTTATCACGAGCCTGTAATCTGAGCTGTGTGCCACTTGTCAGAACCCCAGGATCTGGCCCAACCGATCCTAAAACAAAGGTAAACTTTGCTTAATGAACTAGATATTTCCACAGGAACAAGAATACCATTAGCCTACCCCAACAAGTGGTGCAAATAGTCATACTTCTACTATTTATCTGATCTTCCAAAAATAGTTGGCACTTTCTCTGAGGCTTACAACCAACTTGGCCTCACATTCAACACCAAAAAAACCCTAAAGTACTCCACCAATACGCTCCAAATCACCAAGATCCTGATCTCGTAATTCAGATCAATAAAGAGACCCTGGAGAACGTCGAGCACGTAATTTACCTTAGGAGCTATCTGTTGCAGAAAGCTGACGTTGATGAGGAAATTCAACACCACCTTCAATGCACCAGTGTAGCTCTCAGATGCTTAACAAAAAATGTGTTTGAAGATCATGACATCAACAATCAAAGCAGGCTTCTTATGTACCAGGCTGTTTTATCCCTGCCCTCTGTACGGTGCCTAAACCTGGGTTATGTACAATAGAAACATCAAGGTTCTTGATATCATAAACAATGCCTCTGCAAACTCTTCCAAATCAAGTGGGATGACTGACACACCGTCATCAGTGTTCTGTGTTCTGTCCCAAGCCAAAACCTCCACCACTGAAATTATGATCACCCACCACCATCTCCATTGGGCTGGTGATGTTCTTTGTACTCCAGAAAATCAACTTCTAAAGCAAGTCATGTTCTCACAGTTGAGTCATGGTCAACGGATGATGGGCAGACAAAAAAAGCACTTCAAAGACACCCTCAAACAGGGGAGGCTCTAGGCATTTTGCCGCCCCAAGCACAGCAGGGAGGCTCCCTTCAGCGGCTTGCCTGCAGAGGGTCCGCTGGTCCCACAGCTTCGCCTGCCGAGGTCCTCCGAAGCTGCGGGACCAGTGGACCCTCCACAGGCACGTCTGTGGGAGGTCTGCCGAAGCCACAGGACCAGCGGACCCTCCGCAGGCAAGCCACTGAAGGCAGCCTGCCTGCCGCCCTCCTGGTGACCTGCAGAGCACCCCCCGCAGCTTGCCACCCAGAGCACGTGCTTGGCGTGCTGGGGCCTGGAGCCGCCCCTGCCCTGAAAGCCAACATGAAGAAGTGCAATATTGACATAAACTCATGGGAAACTCAAGCCCTCAACCAACCAAGGATCCCAATACTTCAAGATCCAATGGCAACAACAGGAAATGGAGAAATGGCAACGGAATGAATGTGCCGCAACTCGACTCAGGAATCCAGATCCACTCCTTCCACTGGGAAATGTCTGCCCCAATTTGTGACAAGATCTGTGAATCCCAGATCAGTGGCATTAACCATCTGTGGATCCACCAGAGATAACTGGCTATCATTTTATTGAAGACAAACATCCTCAAACTCTGAGGGATCATCAATGATTTAATTGTAGCAGTTATGAAACTTGGCCTGCGAGAGCACTGTGACAGGTGTGGCAATTTCCTGCAATGTCCTGGACAAACCTTACTGAATTAAGTTATAACCTACTGAATTAAATTTATATATTTTAGGAGTTCATTGTATTAAGAATGCAAGTGTTTATGTATTATTCTGGAATTGTATGTAACTTCTTTAAGGGGGGACATGGCTAATATAAACGCTGAGGAGAGTTATAAGCTTCAAAGTACTCTTTGAAACAGTGTGCTACACAAATAAAGTTAAGTGGGATTCCTAGGAAATACTTGGGAGGGGAATGCCAATGACCTACCTCCTGATATATCCTTTTGAAGCTGCATCTTGAGCAGAAACCCGTTGTCTGCCTAGTCACAGTCTCTTCAAAGACCCTAAAATGGATAAAGGAGTGACTCTCACATTCATGAGGGTTCTTGTTCTCAGCCAAAGGAGTTGTGAACTTGTAACCACAGGAAAACCTCTGGGTGGGGTTTGAAGGACTGTTCACTGGCCAGAACCCTTGTTAGATTCAGGGGTGATCTCTGGTAAGCTTATTAGCATGTGTGTAGGTTCTTTTATTGTTTTAATATGTTTTCTCTGTAATTCTTTTACCATAAGAATAAATGTGTTTGCTTAAAAGGAACTGTAGCCATTACACTGTTTAACACCTCTGAGGAGAAAAGTAAAGCAGGCCTGCTGAGGCAGTCTGATTTTGCTAGGGAATGCCCAGTACAGTCAGAAAACTGTGCAGCCCACTCAGGAGAGAGATGTGTGTCTCCACCCAAGAGAGGAGACACTTGGGAGCCAGAAGTCTAAGAGCGAGTACCCTTGCTGCACCATATAGTGGGAATCTAGGTGCAGTTGCCCTGAACTGTGACAAATGCATTATAATTACATTCACGAACATTACCTTTTGCCATTACTACATTCTGATTCAGCGTCTTTTGAACTATCTGACACTCTCTTAGCTGAGAGGGTTGAGATGATGATCTTTAACAAAAACAAGTTTCTTCCAACAGTTTATAGGTGTTTGAGGTAAAAATCACTTCCTCACTCAATTAATAATTCCATTTCACTTGCTTGATATTAGTGTAGTCCTAATCCTACTGGTCCTCTGTCTATAAAGGCTTCCAGAAAAAAAAATTGGCAACATCTATTGTTCGTAGAGACAGAGAAGGGGATGGGGGAAGCCCAACAACCACCAACTTTGAAAAGAAAA
This sequence comes from Chelonoidis abingdonii, assembly GCF_003597395.2. Taxonomy (NCBI): domain Eukaryota; kingdom Metazoa; phylum Chordata; order Testudines; family Testudinidae; genus Chelonoidis; species Chelonoidis abingdonii. The sequence continues at coordinate 52,506,876 of NC_133769.1, read as the reverse complement.
ACACCCATTGAGTCCTGTTTTATGTATCATTAAGAAGCAAACAAAACAAAACAAACAAAATCATGAAGCCAATATATTTTCCTTTGCAGGTCACTTCACTGGGTGCAGGTCACCTGTCATAATGTCTAGTATGTGTCTCACAACTGAGAGTGCCAAAATCAGGTCAGACTGTCAGAAAACAAGGCAGTCACCCCAAACTGATGGTATATTCTATAATTAGATTTTACCAAACCAGTAACAAGCCTGCACTCCTGGATTACTATTTTAGCCTTGCCATGGCCACAGACGGTCCCCTTAGACTCTCCTGTCCATCTTGCCACTCAGGCAAACTGGACTTCTGTGATGAAAGGTTATTAAAACTAAAAATCACCACACATTAAGTTATTCTCAGCGCCAAAGGGCCAGTCACTTACCCCAGGTCAATGGGTGCTCTGGGTCTCACACCAAGAACCACACTGATAGCCAACCCTTTAGTAAACTAACTAATGATTTATTAGCTAAGAAAAAGAGTTATTGAGAGGTTAAAGCAGGTAAAATATATAACAGGTGAGTCAGAGTTTGTAAGTCCAAATGATAGCAGTGATGTGGGATCAGCTATTTTCTTAGAGGTCTCTCAGTCAGGGTTGCCCAAAATGACTTTGGGGACCGCTGTCCTGTACCTTGAATGCCTCTGACAGCATCTAAATAGATCAGAGATGCAGAATCACTCCCAGGGTTCCTTTTTATAGTTGAAAACAGTCTGGTGAGTGTTATCAGCACAGCAGGGACTTCCCCTTTTTTGACTAAATGCAAAGTTTATGGATCTTCCACTGATGAATGAAAATATCCATGCTTAGAAAGTCAACCACCTTCTTCATTTACATTTCCAAGGCTCCAATCTTCAATGGGTAAATGTAATGTAAACACAATGTGATATCCAGAAACAATTCTTCATTAGTTTTCATGCAGTTTGACACATCAAGTAAATTCATATCTAAACCTTAACACCCATTTCAGTCTAAGACAAATTAAGTACAGGATACAGACAGACAAAAACAATATTATCAACATCTCTCTTGATTTCTGTCAGCACAAGTGAATTGGCCTGGATACATGTTGACACACTCAACCCTTCTTTGATATTCATACGCAAATGAATTGCCCTGTTGCTCTGATTTGAGCTGGTCTTTCTTCATCACAGAGCTGGTCACCTGTTTAGACATCATCACAGACCCGTAGGAAACATACGTCAGTCATATTGCTTAATGCATATTAGGAGCTATTCTCCATGGTGATGGCATGATATAATAATCTGAATAGAACAGAACACACGTTTTTCAATACTTGCAAAAGATTCAATACCTTACAGTGGTGTGTGAAAAATTTTCCTAGTGTTGCCCGTAGCAATATCAACAAATGGAGAGATTTGAAGCTAGCTGGCATAGATTGGGTGAAAATGAAATGACTGATGCAGCATTATTTGACTTGGCTACTTAATATTTTATGGAAATACCTAGCTACTTCAAAGCTAAGTACTTCACAAATATCATTATAGCAAGCAAAGGTAGACCAGACTCCCTTTTTTTATAAAGGCTTGATTCAATGCCCATTGAAATCAATGGGAGCCTTTCCATTGACCTTAATAGGTTTTGAATCAAGTCCTTTATGGTTAGCAATATGAAAACTCTGGAGTTCTAGAGAGTATTGCTAAAACTTTTATTATTATTTATCACTTATATTACAATGGCTCTCAGATGGCCCAACCTGAATTGGGCTGGATGCTGAAACATTCGCTGTGCCAATGTTAAGAAGAAACCAGTGTGCTAGATGCTGAAGAAACACCCAGGCAGGCGTGATGCCTGCATAAAAAGCTTGCAATATTTCTCTGCTACATCAGTATGCCTATTTTATCCAAATCCATAATCAGTAGCATTCAAGACAAATTGACTTTCTGTAGATGGTCAAAGATGGTCAGAGCGCAAAATGATCACATGAGCATCTGAACATTTCAGTGATTATTTGAACTCTCAAAACTGGAAGTCTATAAAACTCATCTGGATTCTTTCCCACTGTTTTTAATGTGTAGCCTAAGCATTACTGAATATGACGCATGCAGATTGGGCACTGCATACAATTAATCACAAGACTGAAGGCTAGTAAATTAAAGTATAATAAAATAATATCGAGCAGAAGCAGCAGCAGCAAATAAGCCCATCTCTACAGCAGCATACCACACATTTTAGAAAATAAATAACATTCAATTATAGGCCATATGTGTAATATTATGGATTTGTGCTAGCCAGGTTGAAGTTAGTTTCTCATTATAAGCTCATTCACAACCCCTTCCTTGGAATCTTGCCAAAAAGCCCCAACCCCTCCTGATATTCTTCATGTTACCTCTCATTGCAAGTAAACTTGAAAATAAATCATAAAAGAAGTTTTATATTATTAGAGCTGGATTATGTCCTGTCTACTCTATGGACTTTGCATTGCTCAGACAGTGCAAAGTGGTTGGATTCTGGCCAGAAATGGTCACTGAATATCCCTCACATATGGGTGATAGAGGCAGCTCCTGTGCCAATCTCCCCACCAGCACCGAGTGGATACGGAGGGGTAGGGCCAGAGCGGACAAAGCTCTGCTAAGCTAGTTCTCCACTGGTGTGAGTTAGAGCTAATGCACAGCTGCTCTAACTCCCTTTAGGGCTGATTCATAAATCACAAACCTTCTTACCTAGGGTGGGTTTTGTTATGTGGGGAGGATTGGTAGCTTAATATTCTTATCCAGCGCCTATTCCCTCACGTGTATACACTTCTACCTCGATATAACACAACCCGATATAACACGAATTCGGCTATAACACAGTAAAGCATATGTAGTAAAGCACTGCTGCGAGAGGGAGGGGGGCTGCGCACGCCGGTGGATCAAAGCAAGTTTGATATAACGCTGTTTCACCTATAATGCGGTAAAAATTTTTTGGCTACTGAGGACAGTGTTATATCAGGGTTGAGGTGTATTTGAGGGGCATATCATCTCCATCTCATGCAGGCATGAAAAAGCAAGTCTTATAGCCCTCTACCAACTGTTCTGAGAACTTCGAGTAGAATCAGCCAATTAGGGATCCTGAAAAGTGCCATATGACTAAACCCAACCATCAAACTGTCTTGCCACACTCCAATATCCCATGAAAAACTGTACTGAATTTTTCATTGATGTCCTAACAGTGCACAAAAATGTAACCAACTTCAACTAATATTTTGCCGATGCTAAACATTTAACAGGAAACATATTTTGGAGAAACTCCACCAAGCTGAAAAAGGACAAATTTCAAATGTTTGCACTTGCAAGTTAAATATTTTGCACAGCTATGCATTAAATGAAGATGCCATAAAAGCAGTTTATGAGAAAATATGTTGGAATAGTTCTATAGCTTGGATCCATGGTTGTCAAAATGAGTTGTCCCAGTAACTTTAATAGGAGCAGAATTGGGCCCCGTATTTTGCATTTTAAGGATGATTCAATCTTTTGACAATAACATCTATTATTGAAATGTAAATAGTTTTGCACTGAAATGTAAGCTTGAGGAGTTATTTTTCTTACTTAGAAATGCTCTGATTTATACCCTTTCCAAAGGATGCTTTTAGAAGTTCCTAACATCTTTCTTTCCTCCTCTTTCGTTTTTAGTAGCTAAACCCCATGATAATTTGGACAGGATTGCCATACATGCTAAAATGAATTTTGCATCCTCTTTGTCTTTGACTAAAATGCACTCATTGACTCAATTAGCAGTGTCAATACTCTTGCTGCCACCAAGTTCACTGTAAATGATTTTCTGGCGTTTCTGTGGAGCACATATGCTTACTCTAAGAATAACTAAGGAGCAATCTGTTTATAAATAAATTCTCTACCCCTGCCTCTGTAAACTGCAGTACATCCATACTACCAAAAATGACAGATGGCTCTAGCTTATTTTAAAAAGGAACAACAACCACCACAAACCTCCCTTTTTCATCGCTCAGGCACACAAAAGAATGCAAATGTTATAACAAAACTGACTTGTTTAACCATTCTTCAATGAAACACTATTATAATTTAAGAAAATAATATTATAAATAATAGCTATCAAATACTTATGCACATTGCTGACTGTATAAATAAATAAATTGTGCTATTCTTTCTCTTTCACACACATTACAAAAAGAATCTGGAGACATCTATCACAACATTATAGCAATCAATCTTTAAGGGAATCTTAAAAGACTTTAGAGCAAATGTTAGCAAGATTTGGCAGTGAATGAAGTTGTTTTGACACAAAATGCATAAACATATAAAGGCTACTTTCTAAATCAGTGTGAGATAGAATTGTTTTTAAATTACAGTCAAATTAGAAATTGGTTTAAAAGTTTTAAGTGCGCTTGTTCCATTCATTTCTTATTTGTGTATGTATCAAAGAGTTTCTAAAGTGATTTTCTTTTAGTGTTCTCATTCCGGCTGGATTCTTCTCCTAGTTCATTGCCAATGTCATTACCATCAGAAAGTAGATTATGTCTATCTGACCATGCTTCACAAAATCTAAAGGCACATATTGCAGTATTTCCATGAACTAATACATTTGCTTATATCTCCCGTTATATGCCCACTTTTGAAGGAAAAACTTGAAAAAATTACTTTGGGGGAGATCCTCAGCTGGTCAAATTGTCCTAGCTCGACAGAAGTCGATAGAGCTATGACAATTTCACGCTAGATGAGGATCTATCCCTTTATTTTTTATAGTCTGCAGCAGGGATAGGCAACCTATGGCATGCGTGCCAAAGGCGGCACACGAGCTGATTGTCAGTGGCACTCACACTGCCCGGGTCCTGGGTCTGCATTATAATTTAATTTTAAATGAAGCTTCTTAAACATTTTAAAAACCTTATTTACTTTACATACAACAATAGTTTAGTTATATATTATAGACTTATAGAAAGAGACTTCTAAAAATGTTAAAATATATTACTGGCATGCAATACCTTAAATTAGAGTGAATAAATGAAGACTTGGCACACCACTTCTGAAAGGTTGCTGACCCCTAGTCTGCAGTTATCCCCATAGATGAAGAACTTTATGGATTATTTCAGAAGAGTAGACTTATTGAGTCCCTGACCTAAGTAGATGAAGTAAACGTGATGGAGAAAAAGTGGTATATGAATTTTTAAATTTATTCCAGCCAATAACGTGCCTCCCTTTTCAACAGAGGTCTATCTTCTACATCTTGGGTGATAATGTTCATAGTCTTTTAAAATGTGTGTTCCAAAATTTAATAATTTCTATATACTGTACTTTTCCCATGATTTGGCATATTGTGGTGGAACTGAGTGACGATTTCTGTTCCTGGTCACTAGTTAGGTTCTAGAATAGTGGGCTGCTGTTTCATAGACTCATAGACTTTAAGGTCAGAAGGGACCATTATGATCATCTAGTGTCTGACCTCCTCCACGACGCAGGCCACAGAATCTCACCCACCCACTCCTGTAAGAACCCCCTGACCTATGTCTGAGCTATTGATGTCCTCAATTTATGATTTAAAGACTTCAAGGTGCAGAGAATCCTCCAGCAAGTGATCCGTGCCCCACGCTCCACAGGAAGGCAAAAAACCCTCACGGCCTCTGCCAATCTGCCCTGGAAGAAAATTCCTTCCTGACCCCAAATATGGCAATCAGCTAAACCCTAAGCATATGGGCAAGACTCACCAGCCAGACACCCAGGAAAGAATTCTATGTAGTGACTCAGATCCCACCCTATCTAGTGTCCCATCACAGGCCATTGGGCATATTTACCACTAACAGTCAAAGATCAATTCATTGCCAAAATTAGGCTATCCCATCATACCACCCCTTCTATAAACTTATCAAGCTTAGTCTTGAATCCAGATATGTTTTTTGCCTCCACTGCTCTCTTTGGAAGGCTATTCCAGAACTTCACCCCGCTGATGATTAGAAACCTTTGTCTAATTTCAAGTCTAAACTTCCTGGTGGCCAGTTTATATCCATTTGTTCTTGTGTCCACATTGGTACTGATCTTAAATAATTGCTCTCCCTCCCTGGTATTTATCCCTCTGATATATTTACAGAGAACAATCATATCTCCCCTTATCTATCTTTCCTTATCTATTTCAGTCTCACCTAGGTTTCAGAACACACCATTAATTGATTCAATGCTAGTTGCAGTAGATTATCTTTAGATTTTTAGACTTGTCCAGTTATTTAATAGTTGACAGAAAATACTTTTCTGTGTTAACTTGTTTATCCCAGTCTCAAGGCTAGCTTTCTTCACCTTGGATTGTAACTCCGCAGTATTAACTGTTTTTAGTGAACATTTCATTGATACTTACATAGAGATTTTTGTTCATTACACAAATTCACACTGTTGGTAGGTCAACAAGACACATAGTGTATACGCATAGATATTCAGAAATGACATTTTTCAGCATCTTTCACTATGCCACATAAATATTTCTCTTAAGAATTATCTTCTCCTTTATGGAGTTTTGTGTTCCTATGTATGTCTTCATTATGATAAAATACCCTAATGCCTTAGAATATTCTCTGCAGTTTGCTATCATATGCTTTATTTGTTAACTTTCACCACTGTTCAACCTCTCCTTTAACCTATTTTTTATAAGTCTGGTGCACAACCCATGACCTGCTGAGGTGGTTCAGTGGCTTGATTTTGTCCTTTCAGTCTTTGCACAATTTGAACTTTCATTAAAATTATATAAATAAATAGGTCATTGTCAGAAATAAATGACTATATAAGGTAAGCATTGATCCTGCACTAATGAACTCAGGGAAAAATTTACTCCTGATTTTAGTGGCTAGAAGATCAGGCCCTTATGGATCAACATTATTGAAAATTTTACTCATAGTAATTGGTTTAGAATACCTGACTTTTATGTGCATATACATTGTGGTTGGATAGAAGTGTCGGCAAAATAGCCCCAATGATGCAAATAGTCCTACTACCATCCTACCTTGCCATGGTTGCCACTTAGGTGACTGATGTACTCTGTCCAGACTAGTGGCTAGGTATAAAGTTTGCTGCAAGCCTTATAGGAGAAAATAAGCAAATGGAGCATGATTCTGTCTCCTTTCTCATCTCAGGACAGTGAGGGATAGTTCTGTGGTTTTGATTTTTATTTTGCTTTATTGTGAATGGAGTGCAGGCAATAGTTACAAAACCCATCTTTGACAGAGCCTTACCTCCATCTCCCAATGCACAGCCCTCTCAATAATAAAGCTGACGAGTTGGTTTCAGGGATAGTGCTGGTGTTCCTAATGACCTACTGTCCTCGGCAACCCTTCAGGTCGATTTTGTTTTCCCACTTGTTTTATAAAGCACTGTGTATGCTTATAGTGCTTAATAAGTTAGAGAAGGGCCCAGACTACAGTCCTGGATGTCACATTGTGATAGGGTATATCAGGACTTTTTGGTCTCCTGCTGGAGACTGTGCTGCACCCTGCCTCAGGAAACAGTTATTTGTGGACAAAAGAGCAGCCCTTTTGTGAACCAATGAGATCTGGTCCTCAAGCAGCCAGAAGGGCTGGGGACCAGCAACAGCCAATCAAGACCCAGCAAGCTGAAATAAAAGGAGCTGTCTGCTGTCCAGAACTGCTGTAGACAGAGATGTGAGAAGGGATGATCTGTAGGCTACAGTCAAAGGAACCAAGGGGCCCAAGGCCCATTTCTGGGCACAATAAGTGGCAGGAGTTCAGAAGGAACCTTGTTTTTTCATGTCCAGAGGAACTTAGCCAAGAAGGGCAAGAAACTGTCTTGTTTAGCATTGGCCCTGAAAGGCAAGAATTGCTTCTATTGTGAGTTTGTTATACCCCAGAAGAAGTTTTAGACTCTGTGGCCTGGCTGGAGGGCTGAGTGACAGAAGACCTGCAGAGATAGGCTGACAGCCTGCAGGGGCTGCTGGGAGCTGGCGAGAATGAACCATGCCCAGATGGCAAGGGGATGCTCAAAAGCTGAGTGCAACCCATGATGCACGTTACTTCCAGTTCGATGAAGTTTAGATCCAAATTCAGGATCTATGCTGATTGACTCTATTACTAGCACAGATTACAAATATGTGTCTTGATTTGTTATCTTCCATAAATGTCTATATCCAAATTAGGTATGGCCTTTGGGAACATGGCTCATTGAGATTGCATCTCTTAGTGTTGCAAAGGTCATGCTCAATGTCTTTCAGCATCTCTCTGTTTTGCAATCCTTCTCCTTTCCATTTAACAGGTAAAACCTACAATGCTGATTGAAGAGGCATTTCCAGATACTAGATATATCTAAGAGGTCATTATTACTCACTGGGAGGAAGCCAATCGCACTCATGGGAGCAGGATGGACCCCAAGGTCTTGGAATTGTTGGTAGCCATTAGGAATCCTTCCCTTTTGCTCTTTCCTTTCCTCTACTCTACACTGGTATTTCCCATACCATCTGGTTATTTTCCATAGCCATTTTGGTAATCTGATTTTTGGATGACGTTTGGGACTAACTTTTGGAAATATTAAAAATATCCTGAATTTTGCTTTTTACATATAGCATATTTCTCTATTATTATTATTATTTTAAAGTGAACAACTAGATTCTACTTAACTGCTTTAACTAGCTACTAGCATTTGACAAAAAAAAAAAGGCTAAGACAGAAAAGCAACACAAAAGTGGCAATTTTACACGTACACATAATTGTTATTGGAATGATGAAATGAAGATTTAGGCCTAGAGTTCACCCACTACTTTTGTGTCTCCTCTATTTATGGAAGATGAAGCCTACATAATCCACACATCAATGCTAATGACTTCTTTAGTGTCTTCTACCTTGCAAAAAGGTGTCCAGGAAATATTTTTTCCCAACTGTTCCTGATCTCTCCTCCTCTAACTTCATAAATTACTCCCTCTTCCCCATCCATGCATCCAAAACACTGCTTTCTCAGCGAGTATTTTCGAGCATTCGCGCAAAATCAGTTCAAACGGCCCTATTTCAGTGCCCTCCACTATCTGCAAAGCATTTATTTGCTTCCTATGAAGCCACATTATCTCTTACATGACAAGAAAGAAATGTAAATATTGTTCTCTGTGACATGCATTGAACATGGAAAGCTAGAAAGCTGCAAAAGAAATCCTCTGTTCATGGTACACCTGTGACATAGTGAGGGTGAATATTCTCACTTTTCATTATAATAGTTAATGCCCATCAAGCCAATCTGTCACCAAATGAACAGAAAAATACAATATGCAAGGGGCAACACAGATTCTAAAGTCTTCTTGTCATCTAAAACGCAACATTGTGAAACCAGACTAGTCAGTCTCCCATTCCTTGAGGTTATGATAATTATTCATCTGCTTCTTTTGCTCTAAAAACAGCTTCTAGGACAATAAACCCCCTACTTACACTCCCAATAGAAAAGAATCTGGTACCGTGGAGAATTCAGAACAATGATGCTGTCTCTCAAAAACAGGTGTTAATTAAGATATTGCAATTGTTTCAAAATTCCTCCAGGGATCCTGTTTGTGTCATTAGATTAATTATAGGTGGAACTGGCAGTGAAATCAAGAATAACTTTAAACCAACCCCTACTGATCCTTGCCATACAGTTTCTTTATTAATTTAAACAAAAAAGGAGATAACTAAAGCAGAGACCTGATAGCATCAGCTATGGTAGTTAAGGTTACAAAACAATTTCCATTATAATCCTTTGTGTTCACAGTTTCCTAATTTTATACTTGGAGGGGACAAAGAGAGGATCTCTCTTTGGAGTGAATTTTTCCATGTTTTCCTCTTCACAGAGATGACCTGTTCAGCCATTTCTAAGCGAGTGGAGAGGGAGAGGAGGGAAAATACATGCTTTTACTATTAACAATTTATATTTTCCCCTCTGTGCCTCTGGCTTTCCTAGTTTTTGCTGTAATGGAAACAGGACTTGCAGAATTCCTTTTCTGTTGTCTGCAAAGGTAAGCAATTTGTGTGAGAGTGGCTTTTCATTCAAGACTTCCAGTCTGATTTCCTCACAGTTTTTGCTATTCTAGAGTAAGGGAGCCCAGTCTTTGCAGGTGGCTGTTCACAGTGTACATTTTAGAGTCATCTTAAAAAGGAGCCTAGGCAGTTCCAACATTAATATGTAAATAAAGTTATAGCCACAGCTATGCTGCTGTAGCAACAGAATTTACGGTCTTTCAGGGCCTGCTCTCAACTAGAGCCAAAAGCCCCTGAACTAAAAGTAAAATTCTGGTTTAAATGGAGCTTTGTAGTGTCAATTAAAACACCTCAGAAACAAACAAACAAACAAACAAACAAACCTGATTTTAAGAAGGCAGCACATAAGCACCATAAAATCCATGACCCCAGTATTTATTGCATAGGAGGAACCAGCAGCTGCAGATAATGTAACATGTATGAAAGAATTCTATGGATGTACAATAAAAGTGTTGCCATTTTGGAATGGGTTTCTAGTACCATCCATGAAATAAATAGAGAAACTGATGAGCAAAGGCTTTATTCCACAGTGGAAGAGCTCTGTCAGTGGGGAATCATTCAGAAAACTCTAACTTGACAAATAGAATTTCCAGGGATTTGCAAGTAATACAGGTGAAAAATGAAACTGATGGTGTTATGGGTGGACGAGGCCCAGAGGCCCCCTGCTGGTGGCCTCAGGATCCTACCACACCTCAGCCCAGAAAAGGAGCGGAAGAAAAGTCCTCCAGGCTGCCTAGAGTGGCTGCAGGGGAAGAAGACAATGAGAAGATCTTCAGCGATCAGCCAATCAGGGCCCAGGAGTGCCATATAAAAGAAGTTGCAGAGCCAGAGTCAGGCAGTTGCTGCGTGGGGCTGGAGTAGTGAGGGCTGCATTCCTGGCTGGCTGAAGGAGCAGCAGGACTATGGACAGATCAGTTGCTGGCAGGGACTAAGGGAGCAAGAGGGAGCTCCTGGCTGACTGCTGAGACTGAAGATAGAAGAACAACTGGGGTCAGAAAGGCCCAGAAAGGGTGAAGAGTCTCCAGGGAGGAAGCACTGGGGGGCACAGCCCATACCAGTGTCAAAGGACTATTTGAAGGCTAGCCCAGAAGGGGTTGCAGGACTGATTAAGGGCTGAGGCCAGGGAGGGCTTCAGGAAGACATTGTCTAGAGGAAGGAAGCCCTAGGAGGGTACTACCCCATACCAGGGCCGGGACTATTTAAAGACTGACCCTGGGGAGAACTACATCAATGTTGCCAAAGGAGGGGTACTGACATAGGCTCCTATTGGACTTTAAAGCCCGGAAGAAGTCTATTTGATTTCACATACAGACTGTGTATGTGACTTGGCTAGAGGGCTGAGTCACTGAAACCCACCTGAGAAACCACTGACAGAGGTCACTGCAGACTAAGAGTGCAGGCACATGCACCCAGTTAGGGGGGCGCTCGCTTAAGGTGAGTGTCACCCCTTTTCAGCTGGTCATTGAAGGCTAATTATCTTCATCTAGCAAATTGCCATTAGGTAACACTGCTCTACAGCCAAAATGCTTCTGAAATAAATGTAGTCAAACTTTACTAATTCTGGGTCATTGAGAACAAAAATGATGCTTAAAATTGTTGATTGGCTCTAGTCTAGCTGTTGGGCTCCAGACTACAGCAGTGGAATCTCCTGGCAGGTGATGTTAGGGTTTCCATGTTCCGTGACCGTCAAAAGGATCTTGTCCCATTCTTCTTCATGGAAGGTGATCTTGTAGCCTGCAACAACATCGATGGTGTGATGGCAGCCCTCAACATCGTTCACGATCCAGATGAGTGGAGACTGTTCATTGATTCATCGAAGACGAGTCTTAAAGCTGTTTTGCTGCATAATGGCAATGTTTTGCCATCAATTCCAGTTGGTCATGCAGTCCATATGAAGGAAACCTATGACAACATGAAACAACTTTTGAGGTGCATAAACTATGACCAACATCAGTGGCAGCTTTGTGGCGATTTGAAGGTTGTTGCTCTCTTGCTTGGTCTGCAGACTGGATACACAAAGTACTGCTGTTTTCTCTGCGAATGGGATAGTCGTGCAAGAGATTCCCACTACATCAAGAAAGATTGGCCACTCCGACAGTCATTGGAGCCTGGGAGGAAAAGTGTTCAGCATCCACCACTTGTTGAATCAAGGAAGATTTTGTTCCCACCCTTACACATAAAGCTGGGTCTGATGAAGAACTTTGTCAAGGCCATTGACAAAACACAAGCAGCTTTCAAGTACCTCCGTGGAAAATTTCCAAGGTTAAGTGAAGCTAAGATAAAGGAAGGTGTCTTTGTTGGTCCTCAGATTCGTGAACTTCTTCGAGATGATGCATTTGACCATGCACTGCGTGGCAAGGAAAAGACGGCATGGAAAGCCTTCCAGTTAGTGGCAATAAATTTTCTCGGAAACAACAAGGCAGACAACTACAGGTTGTTGGTGGAAAACCTCCTCAAGGCATACAAAAGCCTTGGTTGCAACATGTCACTAAAGATACATTTTTTGCACTCTCATCTAGATTTTTTTCCACCGAACTGCGGAGCAGTGAGCGACGAGCACGGCGAGCGATTTCACCAGGACATTGCAACAATGGAGAAACGCTATCAGGGCAAATGGAGCCCATCAATGCTTGCAGACTATTGCTGGACAGTGACAAGAGATGCTCCATTTAATGAATACAAGAGACAAGCCAAGAAGCGCCGAGTAGACACTGAATAGGACTAAACTATGTACATAATAGTTTTTTGCCTTTTGTTTCATAATAAATTTTATTTATATAACCCTTTTGCTGATTTTTAAAGTGTTACATAAACAGGACATGTGAAATATTATCATGTAAAGCAACCATAAACACATGAAAAGACCTGGGTTTACAATTTATGATTAAAACTCTACTATCTACACAATATACATAGACATAAAATGTAAAAATTTAAATATCTTAGAAACAGTAGCCAATCAGTTGTTTTAATTGTCATATTTGAATTCAGCACATCAAAATACATAATAAATACCACATTTTATCTCTGAAGCAGACGACTTCTCAAAAATTGTAGACCAGTGTAATCTAAGCCACATTAAAGGGAGATGTGGGAACAGCCCCAATGGGAGATTTTTTTTATGGGAGTTGGGGGGGAATTGCTTGGTGAGTAGATACATGTTTTCTTTGAGAATGAAGGCCCAGATCCACAAAGTCACTCAGGCTTCTAACTTTCATTTATTTAATTATTTGTTTTGATTATGTTTCTCACTTAGCATAGGAAGCTCATCGGTTAGGCTGGCAAGAACCAATACAAAAATGTTATCTGGATTTGCAGACAAAAAATGCTTGTTCTTGTGTCTTGTAGATGTTTTTCTGAATTCTTGTTTTTTCAAAATTGTGTTTCACAGCTCTCTCTGACCCCACTCAGACTGGCTTGTGCTCCAATTCATCTGACATCAGATAATCTGGACTGTTACACAACCTTAAAATGGTCATATTTTCAATTGTGTGGTCCGCTTTCAATATACAGTAACATATCTGAAAGTTTGATGCATCATGATTCTATGAGGGAAATATTGATAGGCCACTAACCCTAGGCTTGCTCTCATAGAAGTTTAATAGACCACTCACTAAGAATCATAGAGATGAAAAAGCTGTTTGTTTAAGCTCGCTGCTCAATCACTCCCCCCACGGGACACTTTTTGTCCCATTCATTGTTTATATGTCTGTCTATTTAGATGTCGAGTTTTGGGACAGAGACCTTGTCTCCATTTTTTGACAATAAAATAACATATGGCAAACGATAAATAATCAAAGTCATCGCAGGGAGCAAACAGGGCAAATAGTGTCCCCAGATCAGTACTTAATCATCTCCCCAGATGATGGCAGTGAGACACAAGTCTGACATCTTTTATAAGCTGATGCTAATATTTAGTTGTTACTTTGGTCCGAAAAAAACTTGAACCTGATAAAAGGAACTGCTTGATTAACTTAAGGAACTCATTGCCACAATATCAGCTGAGGAGTTTAGTAGGACTCCAAAAAAGTTTATGTGGATAACAAAACCATCCACTATTACATTAGAGAGGATAAATACATATATGTAAAGGTTGAACACCCTCATGCTTCAGAAGGCATAAACCCAGATGACAAACTGGCTTCAGACTACACCTATTTTTTTTTAATCTAACATTTGTTTGATTGTTGTTACAACACTTCATCCACAGGTGATGTTATGGCTATAGTCAATTAATGTTATTGTGAAACTTGTGTAATTAGATATGAACCACATTGAACTCACTGCATTCAACTGAGCTTTGTGACATTTGACCATCACACTTCCAAAGCCATGAGCATTGCCTTCTCCTATTCATTATTATTTGTATTGTGGTAGTGCCTAGCAGTCCAGTATTCTAGGCATTGTCAGTGGTGAAAGTAATTTACAGGACTTACTGGTATTGCCGGAGTCCTAAGGGGTGTGTGGCCTCATCTGGAAGAGGCGGGGCCTCTCAAGATTTAAAGGCCCTGGGGCACCTGCTGTGGCTGGGAGCCCCAGGGCCTTTAAATCACCCCAGGGCTCCCAGCTGCAGAGGTGGCTGGGAGCCCCCCGGGCTCAGGGGCAAATTAAAGGGCCCAGGGCTCCAGCCACTGCGGATCTCCGGGCCCTTTAAATTCCCGCCGCAGCTCCGGCAGCCGGGCTTGGGCAGAGATTTAAAGGGCTCAGAGCTCCTGCAGCTGCAGGGACCCCCGAGCCCTTCAAATCCCCGCCGCCAAAGCCGGTGCGGTCCAGCACAGCGTACTGGCTCTTGCCGGTATGCCAGGCCGGACCGGACTGGCTTACTTTCACCTCTGGGCATTGTGCTAACATTTTCCTGCCCCAAACTGATATGTCTGAATTGACAAGACAGACAAAGGATGGGAGGGAAAAGTCACACAGAAAGTCAATGTGACATGCAGGGAATAGAACCTACATTTCTGGAGTCCTAATTCAGTGGATCATGTTGTCTTATTTCTAGTCAGTCATTCTAGAAGAACCATCACCAAGGGAAAGAATGCCATCAGAGCAGTGAGGCATTATTCTAAACACACCCACATCAATGTGTTGAAACTATTGATTAATATAAACTTATTTTCAGGTTGTAACAAAGTGGCCTTCGGTGGGATGCTACTGAGAGTATCAATTTAGGACAAATTGCTTAGAGCAGGACAGTCACAGCCCAAAGCTGGGCGGTCTTTCACTACTAATGCACACCAAACCAGCCAAACAGAGAGGACTTTGGTTTTACCCCACTGGCTAACCAGAAGTCATACAAGCAATTCCCTCAGACTCTCCAGTTTCCCTCTATCGCCACCATTGCCACTCCTTATGGGGTTGAATAGTTATGAAAACCAATACCCTAGTAAAAGAAAAAAGGTTCTCCCGATCCCAAAGGACCAAGCCCCAGACTCAGGTCAATATACTAGTCAGATCTTACCCAAAATCACGCTGTTGCCAATTTTTTAGAATCTAAAATCTAAATGTTTATTCAGAAACAGAAAGAAATATAGATGAGAGTTAAAATTGGTTAAATGGAATCAAATACATACAACAATCGCAAAGTTCTTAGTTCAGGCTTTTTTCAGGCTTGTTTGAGGCTTGATAGGATTACTGCTGATTTAAACCAATCAAGTCTTTGGAGTACAAACATCTCAGCTTAGATGGGTTGCTCAGTCCTTTGTTAAGAACTTCAGTTTCAAGCACAGTTAGAAGCAGGATTGAAGACCAAATTGTGGAAGGAAACTCCTTTGTTCTTACTGTAGAAAATCACAGCAGCAAGATGGAGTTTGTAGTTACATGAGCAAGTCACATGTCCATGCATAACTCAGGTCTTTACGGGTAGAGCAGCCATTGCTCACATGCTACCTTGAATGTTCCGCATATGTGGATTGGAGTCTTCCAAGGTCCATTGTCAGTTAAGTGTTTCTTGATTGGATACTTAATCTGAAGAATTCTCTTTCTCAAGAAGCTGACCAAATGCTTCGCTAATGTTACATAGAATCCAGCAGATTGAGATACAAGTACATAGCCCATATTTATAACTTCACATACAAAAATATTACACACATATAGACAGCATAATCATAAGCAATAAATTACAACTTTTTCATAGACAACTTACTTGACCTCTTTTGTACAAGATTTGGTGCAACTATAGGACTTTGGTTACAGCACTGATCTGAACAGTCACAGTTCATCTTAATAACATCACACAGGTGGACCAGTGTGAATCACCAGTATCCATTTCTTCTTGGTCCTAGGTCCGAGGTCACACATTTGATGCCAATAACTTTCTGTCTAACAATCCAGACTTTTCTAAATTCAGAAAATAAAAAATATAAAAATTAGTGATCAATAACGGACTAAACAAATAGCATCACCTGTTCAAATCACTCATTTTTGTTTAAGTGCCAGCTGCTTTACTGAAACCCAATGTGAACTTGAGAAAAGGCAGGGCGATCAGATCCACAAAGGTACTTAGTTGTTGCTCTGCTTAGCATTGCAGGCTAACTTGTAGGCACCCTGGAATCCTCAACCCTAAGCTAGGCACCCAGGCTCCCCACATATAGAAGAGTTAGGTGCATAAGAAAGGGATCCTCAAAAGCCAGCAAGCTGAGCAGGGAGCTGCCTAAACTAGTCAAGAGTGAAATGCAGAGGAAAGGAGTAGCTGGTAAAATAGGCGGGCGGTGCCTAATTTGAGAATCCCTCTTTGGGATTCATCTTAGAAGCATAGAAATGTAGGGCTAGAAGAGACCTCAAGAGGCCATCTAGTTCACCCCCTGCACAGAGGCAGAACTAAGTAAACCTAGACAGGCATTTTTCTAACCTGTTCTTAAAAACCTCCAGTGGTGAGGATTCCACAGCCTCCCTAGGTAACCTGTTCCAGTGCTTAACTATCCATATAATGAGAAAAAACTTCCATATCTAACGTCAACTTTCCTTGCTGCAAACAAAGCTGATTACTTCTTGTCCTACTCTCCGTGGACATGGAGAACAATTAATCACCAAATTCTTTACAACATTTTACATTTTTGAAGACTGTACCATGTCTCCCGCACCTCTCAGACAAAATGTGCTCAATTCTTTCAACCTTTTCTCATGCGTCATGTTTTCCAAAACTCTTCTCACTCTCAATGCTTTCCTTTGGATTCTTTCCAATTTAGATCTTGCTTCAGAGTGCCTCTTAATTATAGGCAAGATACAGATTCTATTAGACAACTTTCAAGCAAGTTCTCAGAATATTTTCCTGGTCAGTTTGAAAGGTAATTGTCAAACATTTTCTTTAACGTGTAGTGCTCACCTTGAACAACTGGAACTTCACTACTAATAAACCATAAAGCTGCAGTCTCAGCAGGACCTGTGTGAAGGAATCCTCAAGGGGCATAGAGCCCCGGTAGTGTTTTCCATACCACCTTTACTCCCTGAAGCTGAAGAAGGAGAGGCTAGGAGAAAAGATAATAGCTGGTACATTCCTGAACCCAGTAATCCTCAGTTGCTGGAACTACCTCTTGGGGGTACATGCAGTTGGCAAAAGTTAGAGTGGACTGTACCAAATTGTGTTGTGGGACTGGATCACTGCAGAGGAACTTCAGGATCGAGGAAATGCTGGTGTAGTTTAAAGCCACCTGGATCTATACCCCATCTCAGCTGTGTTCTACATTCCCTGAAGGCAGCTAAAAATCTGGGCCAATAATTCCATGCTGCTTAAAACAGAAAATGTACATACAATTTCAGTGAAGTTATTTAACTGATATGAGTTTCTTACCTTTACTGGAAGAAAGAGGAAAAGATTTTGAAGAACTGGAAGGAAATACGACCTCACCCTCTTTTGAAGGTATTAGTCTCCTGTTCGACAAAGTAGCACATAGTCTTGTGGGTCTGACTGAATTCTGTGCTGCTTCTAGACACTCAGCCAACAGAAGTTCTATCTGAATAAAGACTTTGTGTTTAAAGACCACTCTTATATAACACTTAATATATCTGTATTCCTCTCATGGCATTATACAGAGTACAGCATATTAATAGACATTGAAATAAAAAAGGGATTATTATCCTGTCTTTGCACTTTATTTCAGCTTTGGCACTGGTTAACATCCATATAATATATTTTGTGTAACATTTCCATGATATGCTGTTCTCATGCTCTCTCCATCTTTCTCCTGTAATATTGCTTTTTTGTTTGTTTCTTGCTCATACAAGCAGAGCCCAATAGGTCATTCATCCAAATCCTGTTGCTGTAGCCCTAAAGCTATCTTTTATCAATGGTCAGGGGACATGTCTTCTGACTTGGCAAAGCTCTGCTAAAGTATCTTTGATATACTGTAGCAAGCTTTTATCATACAGTAAATCCTATGCACGGCTTTCTGAGTGAAGACTTGAAACCACTTAATCATTATTGTCCATGGCCAGTTTATAGTAAGATTCTAGGCTAAGGTTTCTAAATCAGGAAGTTAATTACCTACATCCATATTTTAAGCACCTAATTAAAAACTTTCAGAGGTGCTAAGTACCTCTGACTTCAACAGAATCTCAACAGCTCTGAAATTCAGGTCTCTTTTATTCACCTAAATGTATGTTTAAGATCTTAACTTTAAGGCACCCAAGTTAAACAATCCTGACACTGATAAAAAAACTGCCAGGCTTTGTGGTTTACCTGTGCAATGAGACTCCATGGGGTTCCTTGGTCTGCTACTTCTGGAGTTTCCATTGGTTTAAATGTTCAGACATAACAATCCTGACAGCCAAGGACAGTTCTTATGTTCCCTCTCATCACTTCAGCTGCTGTAGCTTTTCCTATCTCTTATCTTAATTCCTCTATACAATATAGCAATTTAGTATAGTAAGAGGATTCCATAGATTACATTAAATCAACTTATGGAGTCTCCTTGTTTTCCTTATGTTAAAGGACCTTCTACTATATGTGGTAAAGCATCCTTAACTAGAAGCTATGGTAGTCATTCTGCATCCATCCTGCATAGCAGTGGCCACCAACTGCTAGATCGTGATCAGCTGGTCAATACTGGACCTCTTCTAGTTAATCGCAATCTCCAGCCAATAAAAGTCCGGTTGCACAGCAGGGCTAAGACAGGCTCCCTGCCTGCCCTGGCCACATGCCGCTCCCAGAAGTGGCCCCAGCGAAGGGGGTGAGGCATGGGTCTCCTTACACTGCTTCTGCCTGCAAGCACTGCCTCTGCAACTCCCATTGGCTGGGACCAGGGAACTACATCCAATGTCATCTGCAGGGGTGGTGCCTGCAAAGAGGGGAAGCATGCTGAGCCACGTGCCCCCCGAGGGGCTGCAGGGGTATGATGGCCACTTCTGAGAGCAGCATGGGGCTGGGGCAAGCAGGGAGCCTGCCTTAGCCCTGCTGCATCACTGAATGGGAGCTGCCCGAAGTAAGTGCCACCCAGTGGGTGCCTGCACCCCTCCTGCACCCCAGCCCTGAGCCCCCTCCAAGAGCCAGTACCCCATACTCCCTCCTGTACCTCAACCCCCTGTCCTAGGCCTGAGCCCCTCCCAAAGCCAGCACCCAATAATCCCCTTGCACCCCAATCCCTTCCCACACTCCAAACCCCTCCTGCACTCAAACTCCCTCCCAGAGCCCACACTCCCTGCACCTTCTCCTGCACCCCAACCCCCTACTCCAGTCCCAGCCTGGTGAAAGTGAGTGAGGGTGGGGGAAAGCAAGCGACAGAGGGAGGGGGGATGGAGTGAGCAGGGTGGGGTCTCAGGGAATGGGCAGGGTTGATCCTGGGTTGCACTTAAATTCAAAAAGTGATCTTGTACGTAGAAAGGTTGGAGACCACTGCTCTATAGTCTTCTTCAGTTTCCTAACGCTAAAACAAAACAAAAAATAAACCCATACATTTTAAAAGCATGAAGCACGCCATCATGTGGAACTTGGGCAGAAAGAACACATTTTATTGGGTTTCCATGTTCCATTCCACTCTTTCTCTACCTTTTCCCTGGGTCTGTTACATGGGATACAGGACTGAAAGGAATATTCTGGTGGGTCATGAAGTCCAATTCCCCATTACAGGAGGCAACCCTGTTATATAATCTCATTCATAAATGTATCAAGCTTAATCTTAAAACTAGCTAGGTTGTGTGCCCAACTACTCCTATTGGAAGACTGTTCTAAAATCTCATGCCTCTGATGGTTTCCAGTCTAGATTTATTCATAGGCAGTTTTCACCCATTTATTCTTGTGCTAACACTGTCTTTTAGCATAAATATCGCATCTTCCTCCCTGGCATTTATCCCTTTAATGTATTTATACAGAGAAATCATATCTTCTTTCTAATCTTCATTTTGCTCTGCTAAACAAGTAAGCTCTTTTAGGTTATGTCTTCACAGGGATAAAAAACACATGGCAGGCCAGGGTCTGCTGATTTGGGCTTGGGCTCTGGTGATGAAAAACATCACTGTGTAGACATTCAGGCTCAGGATGGAGTCCAAGCTCTGGGACACTGTGAGGATGGAGGGTCCCAGAGCTCAGATTGTAGCCTGAGCTCAAATTTCTACACAGTGATTTTTAGCACTGTGAGCCTAAGCCCTAAAACCCAATCAGCTGACATGGGCCAGCCATGACTGTGCCACTGGTCTTTTATTCCTGTTATAGTCATACCAAGAGACTCCTCTAGTAAGATAGGCTTGCCATCCTCCTGATCACCCTAATAGACCTTCTTTGTACCTTTTCCAGTTTGAATTCATCTTTCTTAAACATGGGTAACCAGAACTGTACAGTATTCCAGATAAGGTCTTATCAGTGCCTTGTACAATGACATTAATGCTTCCCTATGTCTACTGGAAATACCTCACATGATACATCCTAAGTTTGCATCTGCCTTCCCTTTCCCCCACCTCCCCACCACCAGATCACATTGTTGGCTCACAGTCATACTGTGATCAGCTAATACATCCAGGTTGTTCTCCTCTACTGTTTCCAACAGCATAAAGTTAGTCCCAAAGTGCACAATCTTGCACTTTGTATTGTTATATTTCATCCCATTTCTATTGTTCCAGTCCTCTAGATCTTCCCGTTCATCCTGTATAATTATCCAAATCTCTTCTGTACTGACAATGCCGCCCAACTTTCTGTCATCAGCAAACTTCATTAACACACCCCTACCTTTTGTGCAAAGGTCATTAATGAAAATTTTAAGTAAAATATCCCAAGATAATACTTGAGGAACTCTACCAGTAACCTCCTTCCAGACCTTCGATGATAGCTCTCCTTTCAGGACAACCTTGTTGTCTCCCTTTAGCCAGTTCTTTCTCTATTAATCCCTGTCTTCAGTTTATCTGATTTCTCATAAGGTACCATGTCAAATGCTTTACTGATGTCCACATAGATTAGCTCTGTTTAATTTTCCTTGTCTAAGGAATCAGTCATCTCAAAGATAGATTTCAGATTAGTCTAGAACGATCCACCTTTGGTAAACCCCTGTTGCATTTCATCTCGGTTTCCATTTACCTGCAGGTCCCAGGTTGTTATTTTCTTCAAAAAATTTTCTACAGCTTTGTGTTTTACTAAGTCAGACTAATGGGTCTGTACTTGCTCAGATCACTTTTTCCCTTTCTTAAATATAGGTTCTACCTTTGCTATTCTCCAGTCATATGGTATCACCCATAATTTTATATTTATTAAAACTCCCTTCCTACCAGACTTGCAGTTCCAAGTATTCTGGGACAAAGATTGTCTGTCTGGTTTCCTTGATTTCAGAGCATTAAACGCTGGGCTTTTTTCCCCACAGCAGATGTGGTAATTTCCACTTCTATACACTCATTGTCATTTGCCATCCTATCTTTGCACTTAAGTTCTGCATTATAATTTTTACTGAAGACTGAGGCACTTAGATTTTCAGCCATTCCTACATATCCTTGCTCCCTACCCCATCTTGGCTGCATACTGGCCCCACTTCTTCTCTTTCTAAGTATATGGCTAAAGAATATTTTATTATTTATTTTAATTTCCTTTGAAAGGTCTAACTCAGAATTGCCAAACTCACTTTATCCCTACATTCTTAAACCTCCAAGATGTCGCTTTCTTTACTGATCAATCTCTTCTTCCCTTCCAAGCAATCTGCTTATACCTAATATTCTTTTTGAGGAGATTATTCTTCCAGTTAAACCTGGAGCTCTTCCCTACAAGTTGATTACTTTCTGACTCAACCAGGCTGATGTGGAGCCAGTTTCCACAGCTTCCATGGTCTTATGCAAGTTTATTCATTGCAAAGAAGACAAAAGAATAAAAAGTGAAGGAAACCCAGAATAATCACCTAGAATAAGCCCCAGAGTTTACTACTTAGCATATATAAGAGCAAACTTTACTCAGCTAAAAACTGTCAAGAAAGTAAGTTACACATAGTGGTAAATTATAAGATCTTGTTATGCCATGTGATTAATTGGATTATGTAATGCAGAATGTTAGGGAGCTTATTCCTTCACCCTCTCACTTCCCTGGTCCTTCTCGCATGAACAGAGAGCAACAATATCCAAAGTCCAAAGGTGCAAACAATCTGATGTTTATTGGGGTGAACTTCCAGCAAACAATATTCCAGTTTCCTTCCTTAGGGTCCCCCTTCCCAGCTCTGACACCACAGAGCCTTGCCTCTGTCCCTGTTCCTGTTCCCATTCCCCCCTTTAGCAAAACCTGACCCCAATTCCCCCACCCCCTCCTCAGTCCCTGTTCCTATTTCCCCCACCACCTTACTTCCTGATTGACTGCAGACTATATAGTAAAACTTGAGTTCTGCTTAGATATACCATAACCAATCATTTTACTGAAATTTAAGTAACCAGTCCTAACATATTGTAACATGGTTATTTAACCAATTATATTCCACCACCTTAATTGGTTTACACCCAACAAAATTAATTATACAGCAGACAGAAACAATCACAGAACCAGACAGAGATTATACAGACAAACAATAGGGACGTGAAGACTACAGTGATAGAAAAATACAGAAATGAGGATTTCACATCCCAGCTATTGATAAGTGAGCTCTTGCCAGACAGGATGTTATCAAACTAAGTTTCCTTTTACATCTTCTAGGCTCTTCCCTTTCTCTGGAGGTGACAGGAATATCAGGACAGGATTGTATTCCTAACAGCCCAATAGCACCTTAGTTCAATGTGACTAGTTTGGAATGTGAGGATGTGACCATACACTTCCCAGCTTATGGCTGCCTCTGCTGCTTAGCTGAAGGCCTTAGCTTGTCACAATAAAAGAAGGCCATTACACAGACAGACAGTGATTTTTATTCTTTCTTTTATACCTCTATAACTAGCTAAGTGATAAGAATACACCTAAATTCTTTCTTTTATACCTCTATAACTAGCTAAGTGATAAGAATACACCTAAATTCTTAAAGTATAGGCCTTTGCAGACAGGCCTGAATATCTATATCCTAACACAGAAGTCGGGTACAGATCAATCCATTTTTATCTTCTAATATAATTAATTAGACCTAACTGCAATATTTTAAAGAGACAAAAAGCCTGTGTTAGTTCCCAGTTTTTATACTTTAAATGGTAATATACACTGCAGGTGTATATTTCACTAATGAAAGAAAGTATTTTTTTCTATTTTAAGTCCAATTGCTATTCTTTAGTTGATTTTCCCCTCTGCCCCTTCTATCAATCAGCTAATTTCGCTGCCTTAAAAAGAAATAAAACCTTGAAACTACAGTATCCCCTGTGTTCTAAGAATGAACGATAGTTTTATAGATTTTAATACAGCCAACCTGTATTAATTTATGAACAAGTTGATCCTGCAGTGAATCTCAGAATAGATTTAGTTTTCAAAGCATAACAAGCACTGAAAGTGCATGTGCAAGAGCCCAAGTGATTTAGTATGAACCAACTAGTGGCAAAGACTTTTGTTAGTTTTTAAACATCACTTAATAAAAGCACAATATGTAATTCCATAGAAGTATGAAATGTAGCCAAATAGATATAAGTCAAAGCACTTAACTAAATTATAGCTAATCAGATTATTTTTATAAAAACAGATAATAGGTTTTTTTAACAAAATGTTTGGGTTTAATAAACACTAGGTTAGATTGGAATAGTACAAAAATAGTATAAAAACAACAATATTATATAAATTGATGAACAACTAACACCACTCAGCACTGAGTTTAATTTATTATAGTTAAAAAACTTTTTTTTTTTTTTGGTATCCCAGTATTTCTGGGTACAAATGGAAATTTATCTTTTGCTATTTGGAGATTGTCTTATGCTTATTATGTACTTTAATGTCTTTTGTAGACTATATTTAATTTTTCTACAGAGTCCAGCTGTCAATTTCATGCAGTAACTAAAGCTTCTTTTATGTGTTCGGCTTGTATCAATTTGGGGAAGATGAAGCCTTTCAAGTTAAATTGCTTTTCAGGCAATGCAATAAAGATTGTCAAATTCTCTAGACTGTGCCAAATTTTTGCTAAAGACAAGAGTAATCTAAACTCTAATGCTGGTGTACTATCATGCTATTAGAAATCCTACCAGCACCTTCAAAAGATAAGGTACTTTAACTTTCTGAAACGTGGGGTTCATGTTTTAGACATTTTTCAGACCTACTATTTCAGAATTAAAATTGCATAATTCTATAAACTGAAAAAATGTTACCTGGGCACAAGTGGCACTTTGGAATTAGATACGTTTTTTACAAATTATATCAGAATGAAGATATTTTTAGAACAATCATATGCTTGATACATGACCATTTTCTCTGAGATCCTATTATAAACTCTTCTAATGAAAAAGAACCATTTTTTTTAAGACAACTTTTCATCATATGACTGTGTAAATTGCATTCAACTTTATGGTAACATCTTTCTAGAACTTAACATGTTTGTGATATGCATGTTAGTTCTGTATACAAAAGACAGACTGCATATAAGGCCATGTCTACACCACAAAATTAAGTCAACCTAACTTACATTGGCATACAGTCACTGCAGTAACTACATTGCTTGTGCATGACTACAGTTTGCTCCTGTGTCAAAGGTGCATGTCCTCACCAGGAGCACTTGTATGAATTAAACAATCAGTGTAGGGCATTGTGGGATGGCTCCTGAAAGCCAGTAATGACACTGCATTGACATAACTGCATAAACCTTGACTCTACACTGCTTATGGAGGTGGAGTTATTAAGTCAATGTAGCAGGCCAGTTACATTGGCGGGAGGAAAATTTAAGTCTATACACATCCATAGTTAGGTTGATGTAAGCTGCCTTGTGTCAACCTAATTCTAGTTTAGACTAGACCTTAGTAACCCAAAGGCATTACTACCATCATGAGAGAGGTGAAAACCTTGCTGTTGGTAGAGATAAAACCTCACTGAGACTGATTGGTGAGAACACATCCTTCAAATAGCATAACTGTAAGGGTAAGTCAATCACAAGCTCCCACCTAAGACAAAAGGAGTTGTGAACCCACCCAGGAGTCTTTGAACTGAGTGGGTGGAGAGGTTTTACTGAGTGTTTGGGTGGAGGAGAGCGGGAGGTTAGAGAACACTCAAACTGAGACAAGACAAGAACAGAGAGAGAGAGAGCCTCAGAACAAAAAGCAACCAAGCCAAGCAATAGCTACTGAGCATAGTATGACCCTGGAAAAATGCTGAGAGAGGTTTTGAGTATGGTGTTGGTGAAGAGGCATAGGGCTGAAGAAGAAGTTAAGAAACTGATCCTTTTTGTTCTTGGGTCCTCCTACATTCAGAGAATCAAGGTTTTGTATATTCCTTGTAAATAAACAAGATTCCATCAAAGACAATACCAGACTCCTTTGAATTCAAAATTTGAATAGTTATTTGGGTAGAAAGCGGGTAACACTACTTTACATAGGGATTTGGACTGTGAACTCTTTGGAGTTAGGAACCATATTTTTCTCTTGTCAAATATCAAATATACTGATGATATTCAGTAAATAATGAGTGCTTAAGTCCTTGCAACAAAATCAAATTTGTCAATAAACCACTTTACTGAGCAGTTGAAACAGAGCTTGTGTGTCAAAACCATTTTCTTTGTAACTTTTAATTCTATGTTTTCTATTCTTTAACTACTAGCAAAATTGATACAATAGTATGAGGCTGAAAGTGCCATTAGGGCATGACTGATACTCCCAGAGGAATGGGCTGTCTTTTGGTGAAAATGCTGAGGTGTGCCTCAGGAGATCAGGGCTCTATTCCAGGCTCTGCAGGCTTGGATGAGACAAAAAAGGCCAGGTGCCTGAGTCCTCTTGATTTCAAATGCAGTCATGAGTGCTCAGCACCTCCGAAACTCAGGACATAATTAATTTCTTTATATCACTATTTCTCCATTAAATGGGGATAATATTTTCCTACTTCAGAGGTGGTACGAGGATGAATTAAGTAATGTTTTGAAGTGTTCAGATACTACAACAATGCATGTCATAGAGAAACCTATAAATCAATAATCTGAATGCTGCTAGTATGAGACAAAATGATAATAGGTGAAAGTCATGCCTATTATATGATAGACTCTCCAATCCTAGTTTCTGAAGTACAGGATGAGGTTGTGCCTGCTCCTGCATGAGTGTTCAAGGACAGGGGATGAGTGTACAATAGGCCAGCAATAAACCAATGTAGGATGAAAAGCTACAGGTGCCATCTTTAAATTTAAAAGTATAACTCACTAGTCATTGAAGTCCGTGGCACTTCTACATATAGATACGTTTCTTCACTTCAACAGCCTATAGCAAATCTACACAAGTGCCATGTTCCACCTCAGAGGTCACTGCATTTCAGTGGTGTGTCCAGTGACTTTTGCAGGAGTATTAGCATGTGCTTCTACGTACTTTTATGGGGTGTTTGGGTAGTCTTTTGGAGGAAGGTACTTCCTAAACAAGGTAGTAAAATTATTTTCCCAAGTAGCAAGTAGCTTTTGTATTCTACACGGTTGATAAATGGTTCAGAGACAATAAGTGTTCTGCCATCATGAATTTATAAGAGGAGTTCATTTTATATTCATGCAGATGCCATGTGTACCGCTATGGGTGTTCCATTCTAATTTGGGGCAAGTCAACAGATATAATAAATAAAGGTGTTACTCATCAAATCTTCAGCACCGATATTTGTGCTGCAGCTAAAACACATGGAAAAGGGAAATACCTTCACTTCACACTGACATTAATATGTATAATTCCATGGCATCTCAACTGACTATGAATCACAAGATAGAGTTGGGGAACAAGACAATTAATTTTATTGCTTTTTTTTTTAATAGACTCTCAACTTGGTATGTCAGATGGAACTAAATTTAATTCACTGAGTACCATCAAAAAATACCTAGGTTTTAAGCTTCTCTAACAGGAAATGTTTTCATCTGTCTACTTCCCATTATATTTGTAACTTCTATGAATTGCAATCAAATTATTTTCTTAGTTTTGATTTCACTTTATAAGACACCTATCCTAGGCTCTAGGCATCCTGCCATCTATAAAAAACACAAGCCATAAAAATAAAACAGGAGTAGATTTCCCACACACCCATCCTCATCATAAATCAGTCAGTCAGTAAGGAACATAACCAAAAGAATCTCCCAAACCCTCACATTGCCAAAAGAAATCCCCTCACACTTCAGCCTCCCACAAAGATGTGTTCAAAAAGACATTTTTGGAGAATGTCCTTTGGGTCAACAAATTCAGGCTATTTAGGATCCAGGAAAGGGAATGTGAGGGGATATGCAAACTGCACACCGAGCCTGAAGGGGCTGAAAGACAATACTGAATCCAGGTAGCCCAGGCCCTCTGGGCCTACCAAGTGTGCTCTGACTGTAAGAGTGCGTTAAAAGGTGCTCAGAACCTAGACAACAGGTCACGGACAGGCCTAAAGAGAGAAAAATCCTTCTCAAAGAAGCCGGATGGAGGAGTGAGCCTGAGAGGTTATGCCCTCAGACAGAGCCTTCCCTAGCCACCACCCATTTGAGAACTCTCAGTGTCCTGCTGCTTTGGAATGTTTTGTTGTAAGGCAATTGACTGCTTGGGCTATATGGGCCATTCCCCAAACTGAAGGGCTCTATAGGTAGTAAGTAGCCCAGGAAAGCAATTTAGAGTCTCTGCAGGGAGGACCTTGCCAGTGTCACTTACACAGGTCCTGGGCTGGGACCCAGTGGAATATGAGGGGCTGGATCCAGATGTGAGTGGAAAGCCAAAGATCCCTGGCTTATGGTCAGGAACAGGTTCCCCATACTATCGTGACGGAAAGACGTGGGGCCAGAGGTTGGGTACACTAATCACTAGACTGCCTGGCCCTCTGAGCTGCCTATCCTATTTGGAATTAAAGCCAAGAGGCCCTCTCAGAGAACACCCTAGGGCAACAGCTCCCTCTATTTTAAACCTAGGAAGCTCCAACTCAAGAGTCTCCAATGGTTGTAATACTGGCAGGGTCACCTATGGATATGCAGTCTCCTGGATAGGCTAATCCAGGTCATTTAGGTCTTTATCAATTGTAAGGGATTTCTTGGACTGTAAGTGTAAGCAGGATCTGAATGAACTGAATGATTTCTCCCCTGACAGCTAGCTGGGAGGGAGAGAGACTTCAGGAGCAAACTGTATTTACATGAACACACCTACTTTGCTTAGATATCCAGCAGATAGAGTGATGTTGCTCAAAATAATCAACTTTGGCTGGTGTTGGGTTAGAAATCACTTTAGTACTGAATGCAGGGATAGTGAAATGCTGTTATCAACACGTTGTCATTATGGTGTGAATGAAGGGGAGTAGAACTGTGCTTAACCTGTCCCAAATGAGGAAGTCACCCTCAGCTGAAAAGACCTTGTTAAGCCAGGGATGTGAATGCCAGAGCTCTGTGCAAGACAGATGGGGACAGAGGTCCTAGCTAGGTAGTGGACTCTCCCCAGGGGTTCCTGGACTGGTTTATCCTGTTCCTTGCCACTGCTCAAAGAAAGAGCTATATAGGTTACAGTAGGAGTCTTTGTTATTTTAAATGCTTAATGAGAGCTGCAATCAGTTGTGGTAGGATTGTGTTTCTGCTCAGCCTGCTAAGAGCTAAAAATCACTGACTGCTGATGTGCAGAGGTTGAGGCAGATGGAGGCTGACAGTTGGCCACTGAACAAGCGGCTGGTGAGGCAACGTGGCTGATGAGGAAGCCAGCCAAAGCAAGTGCTCAGCTCACAGAATCATAGAATATTAGAGTTGGAAGAGATGTTAGGCAGTGATCTAGTCAAATCCCCTTGTGACGAGTTGGATCACAGAAACCGCCTTGGGAACTGCCAACTACCCTGCCCAGGGCAGCTTAGGACTCCAGCACCCTGTCTTGTTGAGCCAGACACGCCAGTCTGCTCCAGCACAGACCCAGGGTCTGAATCACATGCCCCAAAGCTGCAGCTGCAGCCTTAACTGAAAGCAATTTACAGAAGTGTTCCTGTCTTTAACACTCAGATGCCCAACTCCCAATGGGGTCCAAACCCCAATAAAGCTTATACAGGGTAAACTCAAATTGTTTGCCCTCTATAACACTGATAGAGAGGTATGCATCACTGTTTGCTCCCCTCCCCAGGTATTAATCCATACTTTTGGTTAATTAATAAGTAAAAAGTGATTTTATTAAATACAGAAAGTAGAATTTAAGTGGTTCCAAGTAGTAACAGACAGAACAAAGTGAATTACCAAGTAAAATAAAATAAAACACAACACACAAATCTAAGTCTAATACAGTAATAAAACTGAATACAGATAAAATCTCACCCTCAGAGATGTTTCAATAAGTTTCTTTCACAGACTGGACGCCTTTCTAGTCTAGGCACAATCCTTTCCTCTTGTACAGCCCTTAGTCCAGCTCAGGTGGTAGCTAGGGGATTTCTCATGATGGCTGCCCCCTTTTCTTTGTTTCACCCACTTATATATCTTTTGCATAAGGCAGGAATCCTTTGCCCTCTGGATTCCACCCCTCCACACCTTCTCAATGGAAAAGCACCAGGTTAAAGATGGATTCCAGTTCAGGTAACATGATCACATGTCACTGTTAAACTTCATTACCCACTTGCCAGCACACAGATATACAGGTAAACTCACAAGTAAAACAGAGCCATCTACAGACAATTGTCCTGGTTAATGGGAGCCATCAAGATTCCAAACCACCATTAATGGCTCACACTTTGCATAATTACAATAGGCCCTCAGAGTTATGTTTTATATTTCTAGTTTCAGATACAGGAGTGATACATTTATACAAATAGGATGACCACACTCAGTAGATTATAAGCTTTGTAATACCTTACAAGAGGCCTTTTGCATGAAGCATATTCCATTTACATTACATTCATATTCATCAGCATATTTTCATAAAATCATATAGAGTGCAACGTCATACCCCTGCTCAAAGCAGGATCAACGCCGACTAAATCATCCCAGACAAGGCTTTGTCAAGGGTTAGATGGCAGAGCAAGCAAGGTGCCTTCATCCCCCAGTGGTAGGTGAAATCACACAGATGCACATCTGATCCCTGGGGTCCTCTCTGACCAAGGACACCCACCATGAGTGGGATATGGTGAGGTAGAAAAGAGGGGCACAGAAAAGGAACTTTTGGTTGTAGCACTCAAGGACATGAGGCAGAAAGCACCATCCAACTCACTCTGGGGTGGGTGTCCTGCTCACAGTTTTGTGATTATGAATCCCGCTTGTGGCATTTTCCCTAGTTAATGTCAGGTGATTTCCCTCCTTTCATTAAAAGTTTCTTTTCTACACTTCAGGTCTGTGCTTGCGAGTGGGGATGTATCGCCTGTCAGAGGCTCCATGGGATGGTGTGTAATTTTCCCAGGTTGGATGGGGGCTTGAGCCAGTTCTGTGTTGTATTGTTGAAAAGGAACCTCTAGATATTGAACCGAGCCCTGGTTGCTGCTGGTTCCGCCTGGCAGAAGGGTTACATAAGCTAGGTAAATAGCTGAAGGGGCATGGGCTATCTCTTTGTATATATTTGTACAGGACTTAGCACCATGGGGGGGCCAAGCCTAAATGGGCCACCTGGGTGCTACTGTAATACAAATATTAACAATAAGTCAAATTCAACACTTCACACTCTGTCCAAAAACAACACACAGCCACTCCAGCTCCCAGATCAGTAGTTTCATGTGTTCATCATGACTCTATTGACTACAGTGGAGTCAAGGATAATATTGTACCATCTGAGGACTTACTCCTAACTCCATTTCTGAACTGATTTTAAAGTGAAGCCACATGCAGAGCACCTTTCAATAATCTAATCTGGAGATATGACAGGCATGGTTTATAGTAGTGAGGTCTGAAAGCAAAACAAAAGGTCAGTGTCACATGCTCAAATGCAGATGGAAGAAAACAATCCTGGTCACTGCTGCTACTTGCTCATCTAGAAGCAGATGGGAATCCAAGTAGTCCCAGATGATGTACTGTACACGAGTTCACCGGGGCTCGACCCTCTCCGGCGTGGAGGGGAGCCACGCCGGCTCACTACACACCGATGGGTCCGAGGAAACAGTCCAGCCGGGGCTCTCCCTCGGTAGCCCTTGAGGTAGTCGGCTGCACGGTTGTCATGTCTGGCCCTGGCTCTGGCGGGGCAATACCCACTGGGTCAGGAGGCTCAGGCCCTCAGGGAGGGTTGAGCAGTAACAACAGTTATGAGCCCCGGCCCTAGGTCAGGGCGGGGCAGCAACCACTGAGTCAGGAGTGCTCAGGCCCTTAGGCAGGGCTGAGCAACAGTAGCAGGCTTCAGCCTCCTCAGGCCGGGGGAAGGGGGAGTCTGCCACCCAGGAATGAGGTGGCAGGGGGAACGCAGGCCCTCCCACTCCACTGCGTCTCAGCCCGACCCGCTGCTTAGTCACTGGGGATCCTGGCCGCACCACACTGACATAGGCTCCAGTAATGCTGCAGCCAGACTGGGGTCGGCTGCCCCCGGGCTACTTCTGTACTCCCCCTCAGGCCCTACTTGGGTCCCGACGTCGGCCTCCGCGGGGTCCAGGAGCATGGGTTCGTCGCGGCTGGGGCTGGGTGGCAGGTCCGGCAACTCCTCCGGGTAACTGGCCCAGGGTAGCTCCAGCTGCTCCTCCCTGTAGCAGGCGCGGGGTAGCTCCGGCAGCTCCTCCATGTAGTGGGTGCGGGGTAGCTCTGGCTAGTCTGGGCAGCTGCCCTGGGCTGCAGGAGCTTCCCAGTCTCGAGCTCCCCTAGGGGCGTCTGCTCTCTCCGGCAGCTCGAGCCCTTCTGAGCTCTGAGGGCCGGCTTTTATAGTTCCGAGTCGCCACCTGACTCTTTGGGGGGCAGGCTCAGAGCTCCCTAGCTCCACCCACTCTGGCCTCCGGCTGGGCTCTTCCTCCTCCGGGGCGGAGGGGAGCCACGCCGGCTCACTACATGTACATTTTGATGGACATCCACTCTTAGTCAGAGCAGCTCTTATCTCAGGCCCAGCCTCCAGCTGGTTTCTCCTGACCATCATCATCTGCTGCTTTCTGAGCATCATCACCTCTGGACTGAATCTCAATTAACTCACTCTCATCTAGGCCCTAAATTCTAAAAAGCCAAAACACGGAGAAGGAGATTTGGTTGCTGCTTCTGAAGAGGACAAGGTGGACATCTAAATCAGGATATTTTCAGCATACAGAAACCTGATTTCCTCACTAAGTCCCCTGATTGGCCTTGGAGCTCTCTTAAAATTCATAAAAAGTAAGCCATGTGCCACATCATTCTCTGACTAAGCTGTGCTTTCTCATCTAGCTCCTTACTTTTTATTGCTTATTTGAGTGATATGAAAGTCAAAAAGACAGCAAGCCATATTCATCCCTGCTGTAAGTACATTGACTTCAGAGGAGTTCCATCAGGAGTGAATTTGGCCTGATACCCTACCCTAAACATTTCCACATGATACCGTTGTGCATAACACGTCATTTTTAAAGTGTAAAGGAACCTTTTCTCCCAAGGCTCGTCTTAAAATGGTCACAACAGTCTCCCTTTGCTCAAATGCTTTCCTTTTCTGAATATTTTTCATGTCCCAAGTTTTGCCCTTGTCATCTAATCTCCAGAAAAAAAGCATCATAAATTATGTTTTACTGGAGTGACTCTTTGCTCAAAGTCATTTTTCACCGATTTATATCAGACCACATACTAATAACATATGCACACTCACTACCAGCTTGTCTGGGACAAATGATAATTTTGACACTCACTAATGCATCACTTTTACAGCGTTTAAGGATTTATTATCTTGGAAATGTGCATGGGCATTGTAGAGGAATCAGAGCCTACAGTCTTTTAAATTATTTTCTGAAATCTTTTCTCTAATCAACATTATGTTCATTCTATCATCGTTAGGGAAACCATTAATGTTAATCAAAGAGGTATGCAGATCTGTTGTTATCTCTGTATAAACTGTTTTCACTTCGTGTGTTGAATTTTTCTTTAGGCTTCACTATATTTCTGTATCTCACATTATATCAATAAAGTAAAACCTCTGCAGAGTTCAAAATGTTGATAATGTTGATTCCTAAGCATCTTTGACACAAAATACAGGCATTTTTGCAAGATCAGATATGTATTCCACCCCCCACCCTCCCACATACACTGTACCATTATATTGGCCAATGAAATAATTGGGGTTAGGGTGCAAAAAGGAGTTATATGTTTAAAAACTTGGGGCCTGGACCCAGAGTCTAACTTACTTAGGCAAAACTCCCACTGGGGTCAAGAAGCAGAAGTCAGTCACCCACAGTCAGGGGCCCTGCTCCTGAAAATGTTTAAACACTTGTTTAACTTTACTTATAGAAATAGTCCCTTTGGATCCAAGTTTGCAGGTTTCAGAATTTTGAAACTTGCTTTTATGGCCACAATGCGAGATTAAAAAGTCTAGTGAAACCTAAAGAGAAATGTAGTGTAAACACACATCAGTGGGACTACCACGTGAGTTAGACACATGTGGGTACATTCCCTGAAGGATCAGGACCATGGTATTTATCAGCCTTGAACATGAGAGAATTATTCCATTATAGAAGCAGTATGACTTGCCTTACTCTCTGGTTTTGCTTTTTTCGTGTCCCTATTGGTATTCTTTGTTGACTTCACATGCTGGCTTAAATGAAAAGAAAGCAACTTTTCTGCTCATTGGAAAGACGAAAAAAATGGTGGTGGCACTTTTACTTATCCCATTTAAGGAAAAACCTTTGGGACATTCTGCACACCCTCCACACATCAATGCAAAATGACAGCAAAGCAGCAGAAAGCTCCAACACTAGTAATTGAACACTGCAGTTCTCCCATGTTTAAATTCCTTTAAGCATTTCATGGCTATCTCTATCAAATTATACCATTGCACAGTTTTATGTATTAAATCTTCCTCTTTCTCCATCCTGCTCGCCCCCAATTTACAATACAACAAATAGGAGGCTCAGATACTTTCATAACTTATAAAATTAAAGTGATTGATGATAGGATTTTCCAGATGCCAAGGTGTTTCAAGTGAAGGGTAATTTTTTGAATGAAAAAAATGTTGACTCAGCTGTGATAAAAGTTGATCTGCTTTACCATATAGCTGGCCTAAGATAGTGAAGTGAACATTCCATGAAGAATCAGTCTTTTCAGACAACTACCATGTAAAACAATTCTGCAAAAGAGAAATAAATTTTGGCCACTATGCCAATTTTTCTATGAATATCTAGTATTTTTGTTCGCTTTTAGTACATCTAATTAAGAAGTCACCCACAGATGAATTGATTGGTTACATTTTACCAAAATCCTATTGAAATGTCATATCTTTCTTGGTCTATCCTTTCTCTGTACTGTTGATTTACTAATATAAACCCCAATTCAGCAATAAACTTAAGCACATACTTAGAGTGAAGCATATGCTTAAATGCTTTGTTGAGTCACAGCCATACTGTGGTATAAATAAATGTATCATTTTATTTTAATCAGCCTGTTTGACCCACTCAGTGATGTCACAATCCAGTGTTTGTTTTGCCACTGTCACTGCTATGGTAGTGATTTATTACGATATGGATACTATCTTGGTTTAGTGATGGGTAACTCTTAAAATATTTGGATATGTATCCTTAAAAGAAATGAAGTAGGTTTGCATGCCTAGAAGATAGTGCAGAAGCTCAGTGCAGTAGACATGCTGGCCCTCTGACTACAGATTCACTGAGTCCCACATTCATTTATTTAGCATAATAAGGCTATCAAAAGAAAGAAATGAGGGGCACCCACCCCTGAAAACACAGTAGCCCAGGCGGGACTTCATAAGAGAATTCCGTCATAAGCTACAAAGTATTCTTGGCTTACTGTAACTCATTGACCCATATAAATCAATTTAGTGTTGAATATCTTTTGTTCTTTTTTTGTAAAAGTTCATACTGATTAAAAATAGCTACATGTATTAATAGGCCTTGTTTCATATGCTTAGGTATCTAGTCTTATATGAAAATTAACATGTACACATCTGTAATCTCACGCACAACACATGATGGTGATGAATTGTAGTGATGTCATCAAGGTCATAAATATGAAAAAAATCAAATGATTATTTAAAAATCATCTTAATCTTATGTGGGATTACAAACACGAAAATGCTTCAATCATAATCATGGCATTGCATGCATGGCATTCCTGCGAGACAGAGTTAAGACTGTAATGCCTTAACTGTGCATTTCTTAACATGGTTAGATTCATTTTACGGGTATCATTAACTCTAAGTTTCTGGAGTAATGCGTGATTTGGGGATGATTGTAGCATCCCTTTAAGGTTTCTATCTTTAAATTTGATACATACCCTCAGCTGTAACCCATGAACCTCTTGATGCCAACTGATAGAGGGCACCAAGGGGATGGATAGGGTTTTAATTCTATGTTAAGACAGTGTTTGTCTGGAACTGTGCGTGCATGTGCACATGCACACGTATTTATATGGATATTGACACATGTTCAATAAGGGGCCACAGCTATTAAAAATAATTTAAAAAGGGATTAAGGTTGGGTAGGTGTGACATCTTCTCAAGGAAATGGCAAGTTATGGGACACCTCTTAACTGTACCCTAATGCACCTATAGTTCTTTCCCACTAATAATAACAACTCAACGTGTTCTCAAGGTACATCTTTCTGCCTCCTGCATGCAAGAAAATAAACACCATACAAATATTAATCTCCCTCAGAGTGTCTCGCAAAACCTGAATTGTGACCCCCCTACTTCCATCACACACAATTAACACACCACGCACTTAACTAGTGCATGTCAACATTGAATATCTGCTCATGTTGCTGTGGTTGTAATGCTTTTGTCACCTGTTGGCAGATTTTAAGGTTGAGAGGCTTTGGTGAAAAGGTAGCAGTCTTCAATCAGGGAACAATGGAAAATGTTGCCACCTTTGCTGGAGGCAGCCTCTTGGTCACATGGAAAGACTTTAGGGATATGGCAGCCCTCCGGCCTGAGGGCAGAGTGTTGCTTCAGTTTGGAAACAGTAGGAAATGGCCACCAGCCCTACTAGATACATCCAATCATATTTCACCACCTGCTCAATTTAAAGGTATGTCTACAATGAAGCTGGAGGTGCAGTTTCCTGTCCAGGCATGGGCACGACTACCTGAGCTGGAAATTACACCTCCATCTCCAGTGTAGACATACCCTCACGTAGCATCTCCAATATGCATATATTAAACTCTCCAGTATATGGTGTACAGTTTATTTCTTTGCCTAGAGACTGTTTCATCCAGATAACAAGAACACCTATTGTAGTGAACAATCTGTTCTAGCTAGAGGATAGAGATGCACAATTCCTGTTAGGTCATTTAGGATAGTTTTCATTCTATGAGTCATGGTCTGTCTTCTCCCTTCAGTACAGAAATGACCCTTTTATAATAAAGTTGTTTTGTTGACTATAAATCTACACTAGAAGGGTTCACTTTGTTGTCCTTCATAAGACAAAGTGTTTTCTCCACAGGAGTGAGAGAAGATCAAAAACAGAAGGGATCTCAAAGTCCTCCTTTAGGAGAACAAGCAGTCTAAGGTTTGGGGTACTAGGTTTATATTAAAACCACTGGAGGGAACTTCTACAAAGTGTGAAAAGATCCTGCACCTTTTCCATCATCCTCATTCACACTTCTGTTGGCTTAGCTTTAGAAAGTCACTGTTTGCAAGGCCTAACGCAGGCTCATACGTGTTAACACAAACTTATGGAGCCATACCTGTTATTTACTTTAGTGAGCCAACAAATCCTTTTCTTTCATTACTTGAGGTGGAAGGTAGTGTGTGACCCTATCTGGGATGACTGCTGCCTTACTATAGGACACCAACCATTCATTTTGAACATAACTGAAGTCAGAGGAAGTAAAAGCAATAGTACTGACTTTGTCACCTCATGGCCCTGATTAACTTTGAATTATGATGATCACAATTAAGATAAAAAAGGCTGACAGGATTCTTTTAACCATAAAATGTAAGCTATGAAACTGTTCAGCTGGGCCAATTTAAAAGGTGTACTTAATAGATTGCAATTTGAGTTCCATATTATTTAATATGTCAGAGGGCTAAGAGAATGTCATGGTTGATGATGAAATGTGTACTCTTGTCTGTACTGAAGTGTAATGAATATCTTTATTGTAAAGAGAGAAAGTGATTCATAACAAAATTTCAAAGAACTATATAATGTACTAAATTGGCCTTTCACAAAACCTCCAGTTCTAAAGCAACTAACTGAAGAAAATAGGACCTTCAGCTGAGACGGTGTGCAAATAGTATATATCTATTAATTCCTTTAAATTTGTTCTAATACCTAATGTTAGCAGCACTGCTGGGAGATAGAAAACAGCTATGAGAAGCTTAGATTTTGATTTGTCAAACATTTCATTAGGTTCAATACAAATCACATGCAACTTGAATACAAATGCCAATCAGTGTTCATCAGTGTTTGAAAATGAAATTCGTACAGCATGAGAGGCTAATAATGTTATTTCATACAAAATGAAAACTGACTCTAGTGTACTAGTTACCAGGGAAAGAAAAATCATAATATAGTAGTGTCAAAAATTTTGATGTTAGAACCTGGAAAACGATTAGTCTTTGAACAGGGAAGGTCACACTGAAAAAACTAGTCTAATTCATTTTGTTTCAATAACAAAGAGCATTATACACTGGGGCTATATCTATTGGCCCAATTCAGACCTGGTGTAAGAGGATGCAACTCCATTGACATGTGTAGACTTCCTCCAGCTCTAATTATGAACCACTAATTTGTACAATTGCTGTTATTTATTTGTAAAATGCTGACAGTTCTGCAGAATCTGTACAAGACACAGATAAAGACAAAATGTCTGCCCTGAAGAGCTCACAATCTAAAAGACAGGCAAATATTACCCAAATCTAGAGCAGTTTGTAAATGAGAATTTCCAATCCACAGGAAATTCTGATATGCTGTGGAACACACTACATTAAAACATTAAGGCTAGATTATCTGAGACCCTTACATGGGAATGTGAGATAAGGTACAAAAAAAGAGTCCCCCCAGCTGATGCATCCCATATAATGGCCTATCATCACTGCAGTTCTGGTGCTTTTTTTTATTTTTATGTTTCAAATTTATATATATATATTTCAAATATTTTTATATATCTATATCTATCTATCTATATATAGATATATTTCAGTCCCAAGACTGGAAGGGACCTTGAAGGGTCATCTAGTCCAGTCCCCTGCACTCAAGGCAGGACTAAGTATTATCTAGACCAGCAGTTGTTAAACGTTAGCAACCCGAGGACCCTCATTTCTATTTAAAAATGTTCACAGACCTCCAAGCCCTCCACCCTTTCTCCCAAGGACCCACCCCACCTCTTCCCATCCCCACTCCACTCCTGCACCTTCTCTTCTCCACCTCTTTCTCCTCCCCTAAGCATGCCCATCCCCACTCATCTCCCTCCCTCCCTCTCAGCACCTTCTGTACGTTGCTGAGGAGCTGCTCCCTGGCATGCAGAAGGCACTGGGAGGGAGGTGGAGGAGTTGATCAGCAGGGCCCACAGACCCCCTGGAGTACCCTCATGGACCCCCCAGGGTCTTCAGACCCTAGTTTGAGAAATGCTGATCTAGACCATTCCTCACAGGTGTTTGTCTAACCTGCTCTTAAAAATCTCCAAGGATGGAGATTCCACAACCTCCCTAGGCAATTTATTCCAGTGCTTAACCACCCTCACAGTTAGGAAGTTTTTCTTAATGTCTGACCTAAACCTCCCTTGCTGCAATTTAAGCCCATTGCTTTTTGTCCTATTCTCAGAGGTTAAGAAGAACAATTCTTCTTCCTCTTCCTTGTAACAACCTTTTATCTTGACTTTAGTAAACCTTTTGATACTGTCTCCCATGATCTTCTCATAAGCAAATTAGGAAAATGAAATCTAGATGGAGCTACTATAAGGTTGGAAAACCATTCCCAGAGAGTAGTTATTAGTGGTTCACAGTCATGCTGGAAAGGCATAATGAGTGGACTCCCCCAGGGATGAGTTCTGGGTCTGGTTCTGTTCAAGATATACCATGTCTACCACTTCTCCCCTATCCTGAGCTTCCCAGAGACATGTCTCTGAAGTGTCCAGCCCTCTCCTGGAACACTTGCAGAAGTTGTTTGTTACTCTTTTAAAGAGTCAATGCACGGCAGCTCATTAGCTCAACTGGGGTTTAACACACTTATTTCAATTACAGCACTGAATTGATTTATAGTAAAACAAGTTTCCTTACCAAAGGACATAGGATTAAGTGATATCAAGTATAAGAAATAAAGATAGAAAGGGTTACAAACAAAAGTAAAAATAGACTCTAAGACTAAACCTTAATTTCAACAAATTACAATCTTTACCTAAACACATTTCTTACCTAAACTCAGTTCCTGGAAACTTCAACAGCCTTGGTTGAAGGATCCAACATTGAGTGTTTTCAAGAGCTCTAGCCCCTTGAATCTTTCAAGTGATGGATTCCAAAAACTGGTTTTCTTTTACTACTTATACTTCCCAAAGTTCATTGACCCCATTAAGAGGCAAGAAGACTTCCTGTGGTTCTTCCTTTCCTGCTGACTTCCCATCCTCCTGCTGAATTTTTTGTAAATGGGGCTTCTATTGTTTTGGTTCCAGAATGCTTAACTTACACTGTAGATAGTCACTTTCCCTCCTGCCTGGG
This sequence comes from Chelonoidis abingdonii, assembly GCF_003597395.2. Taxonomy (NCBI): domain Eukaryota; kingdom Metazoa; phylum Chordata; order Testudines; family Testudinidae; genus Chelonoidis; species Chelonoidis abingdonii. The sequence goes on along the minus strand of NC_133769.1, from coordinate 52,466,715 downwards.
AGAGTACCTGTTTCTCCCTGTGTTTTGTCAGACTTTAAGCATAATATCAGTGAGTATCCATAATTCCTCATAGTGTTGATACAGACAATTCACAATGATATTAATCACCAGTGTGTCACAGCATTTCATAAAAGATTTTACTCAATATGCCTTTATAGAACAGTAATATTATATACAATCAGCTGATTCAACTGCTTATTTGAGTTTCAGATTCCCTATCTTTATAGCCCAGTAAACCATTGAAATGTATTCTCAGATAAAATTCCTGTTCTTCTGCTGGGAAGAGATGCCATGCTCCATGCTGGCTCCTCTGGTGCAGGTGACAGTTGAGTCATTTCCTCCTGCCTTTGTTAGCTTTGTTTACCTTTTATGCAAATGCACCTTCATTGTCTCTGCCTGACTCAGACAAGCAAGTACATTCCTTTGTTTAAGGCAGAATGTGATTCACATTCCTTGCTAAATAAATTTTCAGAACATAATTTTAGCACGTATTTTTAATTCTTTGTACACATGCCATATATACATTATGCAACAATATTAATGATCAGTGAGTTATTATTTCTCCAAGCCACATTTTGGGTATATGTTGTAACAGTGTTCAGAATAGGGAGTATGTCAGGCCTGACAAGAATTGCTGATGAGATGGGATAGCTCAGTGGTTTGAGCATTGCCTACTAAGCCTGAGGTTATGAGTTCAATCCTTAAGAGGGGCTATTTAGGGATCTGGGACAAAACTCTATCTGGGGTTTGGCTTTGCTTTGAGCAGGGGGTTGGACTAGATGACCTCCTAAGGTCCCTTCCAACCCTGACATTCTATGCTGTGCAGGAGGTTGGGCTAGATGATCAAAATGCTCCTTTCTGGCCTTAAAATCTATGGACAATCTCCATGCAAGAGCAGAACACAATAGCAGGAGCTGCTTGGTTCTATGAAAGAAAAGGGGAAGAAATGTTGCTGACAGTAGTGACCAATGGAACACTATCACACTGGAGCTGAAGACTTTTTTAGGAGGATGAGATCTTCTGAATTTGTCCCTTCTGTTCTTATACTGTTTCTTATATTAAACATGGCATGAACTGTGATATCTGTCACTTGGTAGAATGTAGGTATAGAGGACCAATCATAGTAATATCTTGGTGCTGAATTTACGGGAGCATCTAATAATTATCTGTTGTCACGAACAATGTGCACAATGTTGTACAAGATGTAAAGAAAGCTCTGGCTGCTGCTCAGTAGGGCTTACATTCGCAATTGTTTTAAAAAACTCTTTCAAAATACATCCAGTTTAAAAATCTGTAGGAACTAATTGGTTTACTTTAGATTAAGCTATTGACCTTCGATGCTATGAGCCACACCGGCAACACTTCCATGGCTGCTATTAAGTAACTATTTGGTCTCATCCACAGCTGCATTTCTGTATCTGCCCACAATATGAACTCTTTAAACTGTGCCAGAATCAATTTACTGAAATATGCTTGAACTCTACCAAGGCATGAGCCTTAAACAAGATTCTGAAGTTCCCATGCCGTTTAAGTCCCAGTCCTGCTCTAGTCAAAGTCCCAGTGACTTCAGTGGAGCAGGACGAGGCCCTCAGTGTACTATTGCCACCGTCAGAGACCAGAATATGCTACTATGCACATGCCAAACTGATTCTGAAAACATTTTCATTAACATTGTTTTGAACTCATTTCCAAAACCATTTGAGTTTCAAACCTATTGTCTGTTGGACTTTTAGTTTTGATAGGTACTTTCCTCTCCACATTTAGAAATGACCCTGACTAGTGTAAATCAGAAGGAAAGTAAAACTGGAGTAGGAGAAAAGAATGTGGACTCCTATAGCTATATGGAGTGTGTTGTGAATGCTAACCCACAGTCTTGATGTGTACCAAAAGGAAACGTCTGGCTTCAAATCCATCTGTTATAAAACATGCAAAATAGAAACAATGGATTTCAGAAAGGCGGATTTTGGTAAGTTCAGAGAGCTGATAGGTAAGGTCCCATGGGAATCAAGAGTGAGGGGAAAAACAACTGAGGAGAGTTGGCAGTTTTTCAAAGGGACACTATTAAGGGCCCAAAAGCAAGCTATTC
>NC_133769.1:52456601-52463493 GCF_003597395.2 Chelonoidis abingdonii | reverse complement strand
GAGGTTGTGGAATCTCCATTTCTGGAGATATTTAAGAGTAGGTTAGATAAATGTCTATCAGGGATGGTCTAGACAGTATTTGGTCCTGCCGTGAGGGCAGGGGACTGGACTTGATGACCTCTCAAGGTCCCTTCCAGTCCTAGAGTCTATGAAACTATGAATCTATGTATTTATACTTATCTCTTAATTTAAAAAGGGAATTTAAAATATTTCTTTGTAGATGACAACAATATTAGCTAAAGCTACATCTCTCTTAGTTATATTCCTTTTTTCTTCTCTGTCTGGATAAACTTTATATAAATCCCATCCCTTGACCAAAACAATAAACAGGAAGGAAAGAGCCTTAAATCGCCAAGACAGTGGAAAAAATATTGGCATTTTACTGTAACTGATTGTGCTACTGAGATTAGAATGTAGAATTCAGAACTGAAGCCTTCATTTATCAGACAAAAAGCTAGTGGGATGGAAAGGAACTAAGTAATTACCTCACCAACTCATCTGTCAGCCCTCTCACAATTCTTCAGCTAGGATTTACTGAAAGAAGATTCCATTGCACAACAAAGAGTAATTGTAACATGGGGAAGTGAAGTTCTTTTTGGTGAACCTGCATTTAACAGAACTACATCTTATTAGGCTGTCATTCCATATTTGGTTTTCTCCTTTATTCTGTATTGTCCTGAAACATCTAATCAAAATAGACTTAAATTCTGCATGAATTAGAAGTCCCTGTAACTCCAGTCAGATCATCATCCACAATCAACACTAATACATAACTAGCAATCACCAAAAATTCTGCATCTCTTTATTATAATCTCTTCTTTTCAGAACTTCACTACCATTCCCTCCCTTAAACGTAAATGGGGGCTACTGCCTTTTGGATGTTCACATGTAACTTCAATTTGTGTGGGAGTTATTCCCATATCTTGGTGAGAGTGAATAAACCCACAGTCTGTATGTTTAGAAACCCAAATTCAAAGCATAAGTGTAAGGGCATAGCCAGTTGACTAGCAGTTCTTTTCAGGAAGTGTCTGACCTACGTTATCTAAGATGTTGCCATAAGCATTTTTGCATTACCAATCTTCAGACAGAGTAGAACAAAAAGGGCTTAAGTCTTGGAGAAGTTAGAGGGTGCAAGTCCTCCCTAATGTACATAATGTTTTAATAAGTGCTTTGGAGTCAGGTTTGCCATGAAAAAAGTCATGGCACTTTTATTAACTATATATACACATAGGTCAGGTCAGGTCAGGTCAGGTGCCTTGACACATCTAGCTTTCAACAGGGATGCTTTTTATGGACATTTGAACTGTCTCTCCCATACTAACATTACCTCATCTCATTTGCATGGTAGCTCTGTCATAAGTAGATAGGTAAGGTAAGGGTTAAGTTTCTTTTACCTGGAAAGGGTAACCAAACACCTGACCAGAGGACCAATCAAAGAACTGGATTGTTTAAAAGTCAGGGGCGGGAATTTGTATACTCGGGGTCTTTGTTGTTTCCTCGGCTATGAGTAAACAAGTTTCCTTCTAACTCCCTCTTATCTCAAATATTCTACCAAAAGTCTGTGAGTACAAAGGGAAACAAAGTAATTCGGCTATGAGGAGCTTTGTGTTGTATTTACAGATGTGGATTGCTGGGTCTTTGTTGCTTCCTCGGCTGTGAGGGACAAGCTATCTTGCTAATTCCAATCTTCTTCTCATTCTACAAAAAGGCAGTGAGTACAAAACGGAAACAAAGTAAAATCGGCTATGATATGCTTTGCTTTGTACTTACTGTGTGTGATTGCTGGTCTGTTTAAATTGGCTATTTTTTAAATCAGACTGGGTTATTCATATTTTCTTAAGTAGGAGCCTGTATTAATTTTTATGCAAGTTATTATTGTGTATTTTCTCTCTTTCTATATAAAGCTTTCTTTTTCAAAACTTGTGGAAGATTCTTTTTCTAGTAAGGCAAAGAAATTGAAATCTCTGTACCAGGTATCTGTCTCCCTCACGGGAAGACAGGAAGAGGGAAGGCAAAGCCAAGCTGTTGGTATTTTGCATCTCAATTGTCCTGAGGGAATAGAACGCTTATCTCTTGGGAAGCAGAGAAACAGGTTTCTTGGTACTCGCAGGCTAGACCAAGAGGCAAGCCTGGGAAGGAGGGGGGAAGGGGTTATCTCTCCTGCTTTTAGACTCCAAGGGATTTGGAATCTGGGGGTCCCCCCAGGGAAGGGTTGGGGACACCAGAGAGAGGAAAGGGGGGTCAGGCCCTATCAATTCCTGACCTGGTGGCAGCCTATCAGATCTAAGCTGGAGATTAAGCTTAGAGGACTTCATGCTAGTACCTTATATTTGAACTCTAAGGTTCAAATCGAGGAATATTACTATGACAAACTCCTCTAAATAAAACTTTATTTTATTTACTTAGATTTGTAAGTGAAATAAAGGCATTCAGGCTTCGATAGCTGAGTCTTAAATACTGTCTTAGACCTTGCAAATAGTCCAGTTGCTGCAACAGTTTCTCTTCCTAATGAAAGTTTCCTTTTCAGTAGCTTTTTATCATCCTAGTTCTAATGAGCTACCAGCTGAGGCCTCATCTCATTTTTTCATAGAGATTCTTCTGCAGTCTTTACAGTGAGAACAGACATCTATTTCCTCCATTGCTCAGTAAGACTTTTTTAACCATTTCTCTACCAATATCCATTGTGGTCTATTCAGCTAATCATAATAACCAAAATTCTTACGTAACACTATTTTGAATATGCCTGTTTCATCAAAATGCCAGAAATACAGAGAAGAGAGAATAAATTAGGAAAATTAGAGCTGTGCACATAATTCTTTTCCTCCCTCCAACCCCCAATTCACTGGTGGTTCTGAAAAATGGGTTGGGGGCAGAGGAGCAGAATCATTTCTGGGTGACCTAAAACAAACTTTTTAAAGAAATCAGTGAATTGAAGGGTTAAAAATAGTTTTGTATCAAATGGAATATCTCATTTTATTTTAAAATAAAATTGAAGTAATATTTGAAACAAAGGTGTTTTGATTCAAAATGTTTCAGCTCTAAAACATCAATGAAACATTTGATTTTTTTAATTTTTTTTATATTTACCAAAACAATTTGAAATCAGTATGAATTTATAAAATGTTAGATAACCCAAGTCTGCATTTTTCAGCAAAAAAAAAAGTCTGAGATGAAAAATTCACCCAGTCCTAGTGAGGATTCCCTTTCAGTTGGGGAGAGGAAGATAAATTTCAGTAGTCTCTTGGAGCAATAATCTTTCAAGAAATCGGGGTGGGGGTCATTGAGTGGAGATGTTCACATATATATTCTAATGTAAGGTACTTACACCCAGAGGGTTTTCTTTGAAAATAGAAAAGATTAACCCTCAAGGATATTGAGTTTTGTTACAGAGAGAATGTTTTCTTTTAGTTCTTAATTTTTGGAGATAATGGCAAGTAACCAATGCAACAATTCCACACAATATAGTCTAAGCAAAATTACGATGTTTGTTTTTACAAGTGAGTTTTTTTTCTTTGAGAGGAACAATAAGTGTCCTTGTTTTGGTTTTTTTCCCTTCTGGCAAAACAGCCCAACATGCAGTGAATCTGACTGCAAGACGTGAGCACCTTCTGCTAGCAGGATTTAAGAGTGCTACAGAGGCAAATTTCCCCCCTAAATTGCCTATGAAGAGATTAAGATTATTGGTGTCTGAGATGGGTTTAATATTGCATCTAGCTCTCTTGCACTGAAAAGTGATGACTGATCTAAAGACGTGGGAAACAAAGGGGAGCAAATGAAGGGGTGCTCAAGGATCCCACTGAAAAGAGGGGTTTGATTAAACAGGTCAGAATTCAGCAAAGTACTCAAACATGTGCCTTTTAATCAGGGCCGGCTCCAGGTATCAGAGAAGGAAGCAGGTGCTTGGGGTGGCCAATGGAAAGGAGTCGCATGTCCAGGTCTTCCGTGGCAATTTGGCAGCGGGTCCCTCAGTCCCTCTCTTCCTCATTGAGCTGCCGCCAAAGTGCCACTGAAGTGGAAGAGAGGGAGCAAAAGACTCACGCGATTGAGCTGCAGCCAAAGTGCTGCCGATCGACTATATCTTTTTTTTTTCCCCTGCTTCTCCAATTAGGGTAGCAAAAAAGCTGGAGCCGGCCCTGCTTTTAATCAATGGGACTATTAATATGCTTAAAGTTACACATATTCTCAAGTATCTTGTTGCATCAGGGCCTAACTCTTTCAGAGTTTTAGTGGCTAATAATGTGTTTCACTATTGCAATAAGTAAAGTTGTTAAATGGCTGAATAACTGAAGGATGATAGTTTAAAACAGTGAACTAAATCCTACTTGCTAGTAGTCCCAACTGACTAGATTGGGGCTATAATTGAATGTATTGGCTATACATGCATGAGTAAGACAAGCTTGCTTTGGCACTGTGGCTCTTGTACTGAAGAAAAGGGTCCAGTTTTTGACTTATTTATTCATCTACTTGTAGTTAGAGCATGATTTAACATTACTTTCTCATTTTAATTATGGTCATGTTGTTTTTAAAAAATGCAGCACTCTTCCATCTTTGTAGCTGTTTCCATCAACCTAGGGCTAAGCATTATCTAGTTATGACTGCCACTTACAGATCAGTTTGAAACTACCAAATTGGAATCCTGAAATGATCACTACTACAACACAGGTGTTTCAAAATGTTTGAAAATTTCAGCTTCTATGAAATTCCTATTTGCTCTTTGAAATTCTTGTGAATTTTGAAAAATCTAGCAATTTTTACTATAAATATGCACTGAAATCTACATTTTTCACCTCTCTAATGGAATGCTAAGTGGAAAACATGTTCAATTGTCTGTACCAATCTACAGAATGATTCTCTAAAATTGGACAAATCATTATAGATGGACTGCATGCCGTGAATTATATGCTTATCTTGGTTCCCACACATTCCGGAATCTATTAGTCTGTTTCCTACAATTTTACTGAAATTGTTACTGTCCATCTATGATGCTGAGAAGAGCAAAACTGGTGGTTAAACTGTATTCTTCCACATGCCCTGATGAGTATCCCCTGGAATACATTGCAATTAGTACCAATGGCTAGAGTAGTAAGAAAGGCCAGATTTGTTCTAAAGGCTGGATGCCAGTTATTTCTGAGGTTCCTCTTCCACTGTCTCAATCAGATGTGTCTGAATAATCTCTGCAGTTTTCTCAGTGTCCCAGTTCTGGGGGAATATCATCAAAGTTCTTAACTCCGACATCTGGAGTCCTCAGGTCTCTTTGACTCAAGTCAGTATCAGTTATGGGTACAGTGTAAAATCAGATAATTATCTGCTTTTGGCAAGGGATGAAGATCACTTATCATTTGCTTTGATACCTTTGATTACAAAATATTGCTGATTATGTCTGAAGGTCCCTGCCAGAGATTGACAGATGACCCGTTGGAATGGCTCCTCTCCTTTCTGCAACACTCTCTGCATGGAGCCACACCTTACACCAGTTGGAAATTAAGATTAGTGCATATTCAGTGTCCCATTGAATACCAGGTGTTTCTTATTAGACTCTCCTCACAGACATGCTGCACAGTGCCACAAATATCCTCCATACACCTCAGTTCAGCCTTCCTTCTGTATTTTGTTCATGCTTCTCCAGATAGACCAACAGGTGTCTTGAGTAACAAAAATGAGAACTACCCTTCTTTGTTACGGAGTCTTAGTCCAGGATTTAAACTGGAAACAAACTATGTTTTCCTAGTGCATTTTTGACTTACCTCTCTTTTTCTAAATCATAAATAATATTAGCCCAGATTTTTGGAAGTCTTAGGGTACATCTACGCTGTAGCTGGTAGCATATTTCCTTGCTCAGCTAGACAGATGGGCACTAGCTGTGCTCAAGCGAGCATGCTAAAAATAGCAGTTTAGCCAGGGATAGCATATTTAGCAACTAGAGATAAGTACAAACCCACCTGGACTTCTTGGATATGTACATGAACAGCGAACCTGAGCTACTGCCAATGCTATCCCCAGCTGTACTGCTGTTTTTAACACGTTTTCTCAAGCAGCATGTTGATACAGAATGTATCTATCTACCAAAGCTGGGACACATACTCCCAGCTGCAGTGTAGACACACCCTTAGTGTAAAGGCCAATGACTGAGTGGATATCGAAGTTGAATGACTCTCTCACCCATAGACATGGTCTGTCTGCAGCACAGTATAGTGGGAAGAAAGTGAGGACTTAATAAGCAATAGAGAATGAATGCCCCTCTCCAACAGAGATGGTCCAGCTTCGCACAGGATAACATATAGAAACAAGTTTTTTTTTTTCAGAATGTCTGAGAGCCTTAAGGTATTTGTTTAGATCTATTTCATAAGTATAAACAAACAGCAAGAGGGGAAAAATACAAAGCCGCTTCCTGTACTGTGCAGATACTCTCTGAATAACAAGTAGGAGGTCAATCTAGAGCTGTGAGTTCAATAACACTCTTCACTTAATAAAATTTCAACGCTTTCTAGTCAAAAAGACTTTTACTCACCTATGCAGGTGGGTAGCTTGGAAAAAATGTGAATCTTGATATATTCTTAAAATTATTCCAAAGATCTAGAGTAAGTAACATATTACTGAAACTGATGGAATGATGCTGGATTTAAAACCAGCATAAGAACAACTTGGCCCATCAAGTTTAAGAAAGTTCTTTTTTTTTCCTGAACCATCTCTGACTGCAAAATTTACAGCTTTTTTTACATCGTTAAGAATATAAGAATGGCCATACCGGGTCAGACCAAAGGTCCATCTAGCCCAGTATCTGTCTACCGACAGTGGCCAATGCCAGGTGCCCCAGAGGGAGTGAAGCTAACAGGCAATGATCAAGTGATCTCTCTCCTGCCATCCATCTCCATCCTCTGATGAACAGAGGCTA
>NC_133769.1:52431778-52455685 GCF_003597395.2 Chelonoidis abingdonii | reverse complement strand
CCCTGTCTTTTAACCAGTTCTCAATCCATGAAAGGACCTTCCCTTTTATCCCATGACAGCTTAATTTACGTAAGAGCCTTTGGTGAGGGACCTTGTCAAAGGTTTTCTGGAAATCTAAGTACACTATGTCCACTGGATCCCCCTTGTCCACATGTTTGTTGACCCCTTCAAAGAACTCTAATAGATTAGTAAAACATGATTTCTCTTTACAGAAACCATTACAGAAATCGTTGAACAGCATGAGGAGTAAGTGGCACCACTATAGCAACTTTGTCCATATCATAGTTCTGTCTTCCTGGATCAGATTTTCTTCAATAGGTTGGATATTCCTTGAAATTATTTACATGGACCAATAGTGCGAGATGCTTCTTGCTTATGAGTGGTTCATCTACAGGCATTTTTTGGATGCAGAGAAAGGTTACATGGTCTTTGTTACACTGATTCCCTTTAATGGAAGTCAATGAAGTACCAGACACGTAATATTTAGTATTAGCCAAATAATATTTATACAGATTTCATTATATTTTAAAAATAAATCAGTAAATATTTGGATGATTATTAGGTCCAGAACTGAATGCAATTTTTTGAAAGGCTTTCAACTCCTGAACAAGACTCTTCCTGTCAAATCCAAGTTCTCCATCTCTGATCTTTAACTCCCCCTCTCCCTATTCCTCTTGTACTCTTTTACCAGTTGGGCCCAAAGATCTGATGTCTTCACTAGAGAGTTAGGTGGTGCGTTGAAATGCAGTGAGGAGCTAGATGTCTCTTCTAGATGTGCAGGAGAAGCTCAGTTCTGCCACTGTAGTACATTTGCTAGGGCTAGACTGTGAATAAGAGTGTCACCTGCAGGGAACAAGTTCATTGGCAATGGATTCCGCTATGTCTGAGCAGATCAACAAGACATGAGGAGTTCATATAAAAGTAAAATATTGGTGACCAAGTCAACAAAGACATAGAGGAGCATTTTATTTGTAGCTAATATGCAAACTCTCAAACTAGCCAGCAAGCTGTGGATGTTTGCCAGAAGATGTTGTAAAGGCCAAGACTATAACAGGGTTCAAAAAAGAACTAGATAAGTTCATGGAGGATAGGTCCATCAGTGGCTATTAACCAGGATGGAAAGGAATGGTGACCCTGGCCTCTGTTTGCCAGAAGCTAGAAATGGGTGACGGGATGGATCACTTGATTATTATCTGTTCTGTTCATTCCCTCTGGAGCACCTGGCATTGGTCACTGTTGGAAGACAGGATACTGGGATGGATGGACCTTTGGTCTGACCCAATATGGCTGTTCTTATGAACTCAGTAGAACCGTCTGGGAACAGACAAAAACACATACATTATTGCAGTTGACACCAAATAATAAAGTGTGTGTGTGTGTGTGGTGATATATAGAATTGGAGTTTAAACATACAGAGCCTGATTCACCACTACATTAATTCAGTACCATATCACTATATACCAGTATAACATGCTATAAAACTGGTATAATGTTTGGCCCAAATTCTTTTTGGAGATTTAAAAAACCTCATAACAGATTGCAGTTGAAAGAGTGGGGACAACATAGTTGTTCCTACAACCCTGGCTGCAATTTGGGAAAAACTTTGCTCCAATCATGGTGATGTGAAGTGCGTTGTGCTGCAGAACCAGTGTATTTCCACTTCCCAGTGGGACTGGGTAGGGGTTGTCAAGACTGAAGAAGGCTGCATGAGGAATGTACATCCTCTGCATGAAACTGCAGCTTCACTGGGCTCCCATTGTGTGGCAGTCAGAATGTTTTGATATGGATGTAGTGGAAGAGGGGTAGAGCCAGAAGCTGCCTGGGCCTTCACGCATTCTCTCCAGTGAAGAAGGGCAACAGTATAACATGGATGACAAAGGTATTTAGATACCTAAATCCTAGACTTAGGCACCTAAATCTTGGGCTTAAGTGCCTAAGTCTCAGGTTTGGCTCACCGTGATCCACAAAATTCCTGCCAAACCCTGTAGGCACTGACATTTGCTTAGCATCTACATTCCCTCAGTGCCTAAATTCCTGCTTTTGAGCATACATATTGCTACTTCTCTCTAGGTATCCAGCCACCTCTCTCCCACCTAAGCCCCAGAGCAATCCACGAACTGAGGATTAGTTAAGTGTTTATCCACAGTGGCAGGGCCAGCTCCAGGCTCCAGCTCAGGAAGCAGGTGCTTGGGGTGGCTAAGGGAAAAGGGCAGCACATCAGGCTCTTTGGCAGCAATTCAGCGGCTGGTCCCTCTCAGAGGGAAGGACCTGCTACAGAATTGCCACTGAAGAAGAAAGCGGAGCGATAGAGCTGCCGCTAATTGCAATTTTTTTTTTCTCCTCCCTTCTCGCTGCTTTGGGCAGCAAAAACCCTGGAGCTGGCCCTGCACAGTGGAACAGTCCTTGGGCTAGAGAGAGAGAAATTACACTGCAGTGTAGTGGTTACAGAACCCACTTGGGATGTGGGAGACCCAGGGCCCAGTCTCCCTTCTCCAATCGCTCTTTCATCATTTATTCACAGTGGAACAGCTTCAACTCAAGAGACTAAAGGAGCCCGATATCAGAATATCCCATAGCTCAGTGGCTCAAGCACTTGCCTGTTCAAATGCTTTCTGCCTATTAGGCAGAGGAGGGAATTGAATCTGGCTCTCTCACATGCCAGGGAAGTGCTGTAACCACTGTAACCTAAAAGATATAGGCTGGATACCTCTTTCTCCAGCTGTTTTGTGCAGAGTAAGGAGGCCACCTAATTGATTCCCATAAGAAACTTCTTAGGCACCTAAACTTCCTGACACCAGGATGCAGGTTCCCATTTTTGGATTGCTAAGCAGAGATAAGCACCTCCCTGCAGCCCAGACTTAGGTGCCTGGCTCCATGAAGTGGATGGGATTTAGCACATCCTCTTGTCTGCATTTGGCTTTGGTTAGTTTAGATGGCCCCCTGCCTACCATGCTGACTTTATAGACTCATAGACTCATAGGTCAGAAGGGACCAATTAGACTCATAGACTCATAGGTCAGAAGGGACCAATATGATCATCTAGTCTGACCTCCTGCACAAGGCAGGCCACAAAACCCTACCCATACCCATTTATGACAACCCCTAACCATGACTGAGTTATTGAAATCCTCAAAATTGTGATTTGAAGACCTCAAGCTGCAGAGAATCCACCAGCAAGCGACCCATGCCCCACGCTTGCATTCTATGATGCCTCTCTCTCCCCATTCATTGTATAAGGAGCCTAGGCATCCAACTTAATTTTTTTGGATTGCAGTGTTGTTTCTGTGACATTTCTAGGAAGTTTAGTACTGTGACACACAGTGTTGCAATGTCTAAGTCCTTTTGTGGATCTGGACCATGGAGGCTACACCAACCAGTAAGCCAGAACAGTGTTTGCAGAGCAATTCCATTTCTGCTCTTTACTTTGGGGGTTGTAGCCTTGGATTAGTCTTGGGTAGAAATGCACTTGTTACAATAGGTCCTTTATTAAGGGGGTAATCAGAGTTAATAAAGAAGATGAGATTGCTAAAGCACAAACAAAGACTTCAAGTTGTATTTAGTACTAGGAAGTATAGTGGAAATCATGGAAAAAAACAAGATAGAGTGCACTAAGTAAAATAGAATGACTCCCTGGATCATGCATACCTACAGCCTCATGACTGGTGCAGGAGAGAACAGTCAGTGTTGACATACTTACAAAATTATAGAGACCGGCAACAGGAAAGATAGAAGAAAATGTGAAGCTCATCACAACAGGAAGTCACTATTCGAGCTGCTGCCTACTCTTGTCATTCCCCAAATCCCATTTGTGAACATTCATACATCAGTCTTTATATCCCTTTTTCACACATTTACATTGTGTGACCATAAATACTTAGGGCTTGGCACTTTTTCCATGTGTGGCTTCCCAGCTACCTGTAATTGGGATTGCTGACATGAGCTATTTGCATCAATAGTGCATGAATACATTTCCCAATGTTTCCAAAATGTTAATGTGGTTAACCCTACACATGCTAGAAATCTGCTAGTTCAAGTATAAATTGTTCTTTTGTGGTTAACTTGACTTTCACAAAGCAATTATTGCTACATCTTAGACCCTTAGGTTAAGCTATTTATGCTACCCTTTATACCAAACACTTCTAAATATTGAACTACTATAGACTGGACTGGCCCTTAACTTATTGCCAAGCCTACCTAACATCAGTATCCAAATTGTATGTTGTACTTGCATTTCAGCTGTAGTGGCTTCACTCATAACTATTACAAAGCAATTGTACATGCACTACGAATTATGCTTGTCTCGTGTCCTCGACAGGACTAGGTCCTGTGTTACAGGTCAATGATATGCAGTCCTGCTCTTCTCCAAACTCCACAGAATTGCCCAGTTACCTTAATTTGAGGCTTGGGGTGGGGGGGATGGAAATGATTTTGCCTTTCTGATCAATGGCTGTCATGAGGAATCTGATCACCTTGCTACCCAGTGCTAAGTGGAGGCACACATCTAGCATCAACCAGGCATGCATCCATTTCCTGGCAACATGCTCTACCTTCATCCAGTTCCCAAGGCCCCCATAGTGCCATTCACTGTATTATATCTTACTACGTTTGGTCCTTTCATGGTATAAAACCCCACTCTGAATCTTAGAGTCCAAGAGATGGGGTACCAGCATGAATTCCTCTAAACTTAATTACCAGCTTAGATCTGTTAGGCTGCCACCATCCAAAAGTATAGTGTTTTGGGACACTTCTGACTCCCCAAGTCCTTCCCTGGGGACCACAAGACCCAAACCCCTTGAGTCTCACAATAAAGGGGAATAAACCATTCTCCCCTCCCTTTTCTTCCTCCCAGATCTTTCCCTCCCTGGGTACACTAGATCACTGTGATTCAAACTCCTTGAATCTTAAAACAGAGAGGAAAGTCCCTTCCCCCCTCTCCTTTTCCCCTCACCCAGAGGCAATATAGATTCAAGCTCCATGAATCTAAAACAAAGAGGAAATTCACCTTCCCCCCCCCTCCTCTCTCTCCCTTCTCCCACCAATTCCCTGGTTAGTACAGACTCAGTTCCTTTGAGCCTTAACAAGGGGGAAAAAAATCAATCAGGTCTTTAAAAAAGAAAAACTTTTAATAAAAGAAATAAAAAGTAAAAATTATCTCTGCAAATCAAGATGGAATATTACAGGGTCTTTCAGCTTATAGACACTAGAGAGAAACCTCCCCCCCAGCACAAATACAAAATAAAATCTTTCCAGCAAAATACACATTTAAAATTCTACCAGCCAGATACACATTTGCAAATAAAGAAAAACAATCAAAAAAAAGACTAAACCACCTTTCTACTTGTACTTACTACTTGAATAGAAAATTAGAGAGCCTGTAGGTATGTCTGGTCACTCTCAGGTCCCAGAGAGAACAACAGACAAAGAAAACACACAAAACAAAGACTTCCCTCCACCGAGATTTGAAAGTATCTTGTCTCCTGATTGGTCCTCTGGTCAGGTGTTCCAGGTTCACTGTTTGTTAACCCCTTACAGGTAAAAGAGACATTAACCCTTAACTATCTGTTTATGACAGATCCATATAGGTCAACATGAGACTTAATTTATATTTTTAGGCACAATATATGTTGTTTCCTGCTGTAAAATACTCAGTGAAACAGAAAACACAACAAATAACCCCCTACAGTGAAATAACTTCAGTAAAGTTAATTTCACCAATTTTAAAGAAAATAGTCATTGCCACATTTTATAGCTGCTGTAGAGTTGTACTGCATTTCGGTTTTATAATGAAGTGCTGCTTTCTGGCTATTGAAAATATATTGTCAACGATGAATGCTGTGATTTCCCACTAGGCTGACCAGATGTCACAATTTTATGGGCTTTTTCTTATATAGGCATCTATTACCCCCCACTCCCGTCCCAATTTTTTTACACTTGCTATCTGGTCACCCTATTTCCCACCTCCTCTGTGTAGGCCATGTGCTCTTCCTTTCCTGGTTTTTTCCCCCTTGCATTGTAGGCTATGTGTTCTTCCCTTTCTGCATAGCCAAGAATTGGGGGTGTCAGCTGTGGGATAGCCAGTTTTTAAAATATATGAGGGGCAGGAGACTGTGGTCTATCTTCCATTGTATTAGATAATTAAATAATTGCATAACAGCAGGATGGCTGTAGTGGGACTGTCCCCTTTACCTACTTGTAAAGGTGCACGGCCGGAGCTCGACCCTCCCTGGGGAGGAGGGGAGCCACACTGCCTTGCTACACGTCATCTGAGTCTGCCCTTTCTTCAGGGCTGAGCGACGCTCCACAGTCACTTGGGGCTCCGGTCTTCTGCTACAGGGTGGAGCAACAAGAAAGTCGGTCTCGAGGCTGAGGGCCCACAATGTTCAGGGAGCTCAGGCCCTCTGATGCAGGGCTGAGCAGCGGTACAATTTAAAGGGGCCCAGGCCTTAGTTCTGGCGGGGCACCAAACACAAAGTTACAGAGGCTCAGATCCTCTTGACTCAGGGCTGAGCAAACAAACACTAGACTTAATGGCCTCCTTAGGGTGGGGAGAGGGGGATTCTGCCACCCACGGACGGGTGGCAGGGGGAATGCAGGCCCACCCACTCCACTGCATTCCAGCCCGGGGCCCTAGTAGCGGCTATCACCGCTATTGGTCAGTGGGGTTCCTGACCGCAACACACTGACATGGGTTCAGGTATATTTGCAGCCTGACTGGAGTCGGCTGCCCCTGGGCTACTTCCAATTTCCCCCTTTGGGTCTACCTGATCTGTGGTGTCAGCCCCCGGGAAGTCCAGTAGCATGGGCCCCTCCCGGATGGGGCTGGGCGGTAGGTCCGGCAGTACCTCTGGGAAGTCCGGCCAGGCCTGCTCCGGGGGTTCCTCGGGGTAACAGCAGGGACGAGGCGGCTCTGGCAGCTCCTCCTCGTAGCGGGCGCGGGGAAGCTCCGGCCAGTCAGGGCAACTGCCCTGGGCCTCAGCAGCTTCCCAGTCACGAGCACCCTCTGGCAGGTCTGCTCCCGATGGCGGCTGGGCTCCAACTGAGCGCCGTCGGCCGGCTTTTATACTTCTGGGTTGCCTCCTGACCCTCTGAGGGGCAGGTTCACTGCCCTGTGGCCCCGTCCCCTTAAGCATCTGGCAGGGCTCGACCCTCCCTGGGGAAGAGGGCAGCCACACTGCCTCGCTACACTACCTATGTTTTGGCCTTCCTTCTTTTTCCTGCTACTGTTTTCCTTTCCACACTTGTCTGTCAGCTTACACTGATGAGGCATTCTGTTGTAAAATGAATGGGAGTTTATAGTACTAGGCTACTTATACCTGATAACTAAATGACGCCCCCAAATTGGTCACTCATGAATGTTGATCCCAGCAAATAAAATAATCTGTGATCATGGTATATTAATCCTTGGTCTGAGCTCTTATTTCCAGCTATGCAAAATAATAGGGTCCAATTCTGCTCTCAGTGACGCTGATATCAATGTGAGCAAAATCTGGCCAAGTGACTCCAAACTACTTCTGATTATCCTGAGGCTATGGTCATGCTAATCCAACATTGTTAGTGTTAAAGAAGACTAAAATTCACTCCTGTGCAGAGACGTAAGTAGGGGATAGGTCTTTTGGCGGATAATTCCCATTTAAATCCTCAAAATAGGGCTTAAGTGGCACATCGGCCTAAGTGCAAATAGAAAATGACCTGATATTAATTCATTCACTCTGTCTCATGCTCATAGAGTTTGTTTAGTCTCTGATTCAGTCACTGTTTTCTTCCCTGGGCTAATTCTTTTGAAGCCGTAACAACACTTATCAGTTAATGATAGGGCATTCCGAATTTTTTATAAAGTCTCTCACATACATTGTCCCTTCCTTGATCTGAAAGAAAAGCTGTGATACAAAATTGTTTCTTGCCTCAAGAGCAGTTTAACAACGACCAGCATAAGGGAGGGTGGGGGAATCTGTTTCCCAAATCTCTTTGTTTTGTCGAACCTGCAGCATTTACACTAGTTTAAAAAAAAAAAAAAGAAAAAAAAGAAAAAAAGTAGTTCTACATGTTTTCAATTAATTTTCCATGAGTGCCTGAAGGAAGTCTCTTGCAAGATACATATGGATAGCAAAATGGAAAAAATTCTGTTGAAATCCTCAGCATTCAAAATATTTATTTTCTAATAGAGTGTCAACAGATTATTAAGAAAACAATTTTTTAGCATAACTCACTTTTACAATTATTTCTCTTAGGATTGTTTCTTTGACATATGCCGACAGTAATTCAGGTTCCTATTGTGTGGTACCACACCCCCCCTATTCCATTCCTAACAGCATCCAGACAACTGCAGAATGTTGACACTTTTTTCATCTTAAAGAGATGTCTTGTTGATATCCAACAGATGCATTCCATTTTCTCTCAGGATGATTGTGGGACTACTAGTATTTATTGAAAAGGATGAACAGCAGGGAGAAGAAACCAATTTGGCGGTCTGATATAACTGTTGATTTCAGTGGAGTTATGCTGGCATAAAACTGGAGCAACACCACAGTGAATCAAGCCACTTAATGCTGAATTCAGTTCTGATTCAGCAAATATTAATAGAAAATATGAATTTATAACAATGTCTGGTTTTCTGCCATGGTAGATGGGATTAGAATGGGCATCTTCCTAGTAGGGAGAATGGGCATCTTTACTTCACTGAAGTAAAGTCCAAAATCTTCATTGGGAGTAGAGCTCAAAGGAGCCCCTGAATTTTAGGTCAGTGGGGGTTGGGAGTTCTGTGTAGGCTGCACACAGGAAGAAGTGTTCACATCTTGCAACAGCCACTGTCCTCTCCAGTTGACTAGAGGAGATTCTAATGGACTGAAAGGGCCTCATCTGATGCAAAATGATGAGAATTCTAATTACTATTTGAAGTTCCTACTGCTGCAGCACATAAGAACCCCACTGAAGGAGCAGAGCCCCACTGTACAAACATCACAAGGATAGTGCCTACCCCAGAGAAATCCTCCTTGGAGTGAGAAGGTGGTTGCACAACAGGCCTTGAGGGAGATCATAAACAGAGCAAAATAGGGATCCTACTGTGAGAGAAACACGATACATCTCATTTTTGCTTGTCAGGACAATCCCACCCTCCTGCATCAGAAGGTAGGATATTCGATGGGGCCTGCAGTAATTGGAGACAGCCCCAGTTGAATGGGGTATGAGAGCAGTTGATTGATGGGGCGGAATGAAGGGGTGGCTCCTCCCACTCCAGAGTCTCTAGCTACTGCCTTGCCAGATGGGGGAGGAAGGCAGATGATTGGTCCTTTGCCCTCTGTTCTCATTTAAATCTTAGCCTGTGCCCCATGGAGCTTCTTTTTGCTTTGTTTCAGCAAAAAACTTTAGGTTCCCTGGTCCAGAATTCCTTACGTCATTTTGTTTCTCAGGATTAATTTAGGTTCCCTGATCCAGGATGCCAGGACAAGGAAAAATTTAAGTGGCTTTTACACCCAGGAGATGCAGTGCCCAGAAGAAAAGTAGGAGCTCTGGGACACTTTCCCTGCTTGTGGGAGGTGCACTCTGGCAGAGGGATCTTAGTCCTGCTGCAGGGATTGCACCACTGTTTCCCAATCTAGTGGCACAGTCACCTTGAGCTGCAGGAGTCCTGTTGAGGGAGGGTTTGATGCAGTTGGCTTCCAGAACTGCAAAAATTCAAACCTGGAGGATGTTGCAGGGCCTAAGTGAGGTGCTCCTGCCCTCCCTTGTGGGGGTGGGAGTTGAGGGACATGAGGAGCTGCCACTGTAGCTATAGGAGCATCTGGCTTCCTGGTTCCCACTGCCTGGACCAGCTACAGTTCTGCTACCGCTCCCTCCTCCCTGCATCCCCACTTCCTGCTCTTGTGAGGGAGGGGGACAAGGGACATGTGGAGCTGCTGTTGGTGTAGCATCAGGTAACAAGACTAGTGAGGGCTTTTGTATTGCACTGCCTCTCGTTTAACATATGTTTTTGTGCAGTGCATATCCCAGTAGTAGACAATGGCTCATTGGTGATGCTCTGTTTCAATTTCAGGATGACAGATTCTAGGAGCTCACCCTATTTGCCAAGAGAGATCCATGATGATGCCCCACCAACTGTGGAGCCTTGGCTCTGGACAGCCATAGGGCTAGTTGAGAATGCAGCTGCCCTGACGATGTTCAAAGCCGATAGGTCCTGCCTTATTGAGTTCACAAAATTTAGAGCTCAGGAAGGGCTCCAACATCTGTGGCCCATCCCTAAGCACTGGATGGAGAGATATGTAGTGTAGTTTATGCATCACGAGTTAGCTCCTTCCATTGTAAAAGGTAGACTAGCTGGCCTATCTTTTTGATGTAAGCTAGCAGGTTTCCCAGCCCTTTGCAGAGATTTTATAGTGCAGAAGCTCTTGGAGGGATGCTCCAGAGGTGACAAGCACAGGAGCGATGACAAGCAACCCATAACCCATACAGGGTTGTTAAATGCTCTACCCAGGATATGCAGTTGTGGGATGTAGGCCATTTCATTTTAGGCAAAATTAATTGTGGTCTTCTTTGGCACTTTCAGAGTTAGTGAGCTAGTGCCTCAGGCAACCACAGACAGGTCCCAGCAGGCACTGGAATTATCAGATGTATAGTTGTCACCCAGTGCAATGTTGCTGCCCCTTGGATACTCTAAAACAGACTAGAATGGGCAAGAGGCCTTGTTGGTAGAACAGGAGTGAGCAGATGATTGCCTGTCAGAATTTTCCTAGCCAGAGTCCAGGAGCTGGGCCAGCTGTTTATACACTGATGACTGCTTCCTGTCAAGATATCTGTTCACTGCACTAATGAAAAAAGTGTTGGCCTACTGCAGTCTTAACCCAGCTAACTTTGGTACATATTCTTTCAGGATTGGGGCAGCAATGTCGGTGGGTTTAGACTCAAAAGTTTCAGGTTATAGGGTGCTGGAAATCATATTGTTACAGGATGTATGTCTGCCCCAGGGGAAAAGTAGCTGGGGCTGGCAAGAAGTGTAACTAACCCTGTTTGTTTCTGATTCCAGGAGATCTGGATTTGTGGGAACTCGGTAGTGCATTAAGCCAACAAGAAGACAGCCAGATACGCAGGTGAGTCACAGCTGGGCTTCATGGCCGAAGCTAGACGCATTCAGTGGTTCAACAGGAGATGCATGCTGTGGGATCAGCTTATGTCTCTTCTGCACTCACTGGTGAACACGGACCCACCTAAAGCCCTAGTTATTCATCTGGGGTGAGGGAATATGATCTTGGGCCTGCACTGGAGTCAGTTTGAGAGATAGAATTCACAGGGATATTGGATTAAGAAGCAATTGTGGCCTGGCATTTAGATTGGTCAGGTCAGAAATAAGCACAAGGTGGACTTGATGGGGAGCTGTGAACCCAGCCCATGTGGATAAGGCTCAGAACGAGGTAAATCATGAGGTTGCCAGGATGTTCTTGGAGACTGGTGTTCTGTGGCCCAGCACAGGGACCTCTGGGATAATCAGTCTGGGTTTTTCATGGATGAGAGAGTACTTTTGTCAGACAGAGGGGCTGACATATGGCTCTGGAAGGCGAAGGAATAGATTGGGGATAAGTTCTGATACCTGGTAGGGCAGGTGAGAGGTGCAACCAAGCTAGTCCCTGGTGCCCCCTTAATGACCAACTTCCAATGCAGTTAACAGGATAAAAGGAACAGTACCCAGAAGTAAAAGACCTGAGATTTTGCTGATAGACCTTGTGCTTATGGGAAAGGGGGAGACCTTGTGCCCTTCATGTGCCAAGGTGCCCCAATTAGTACCATGTGTTCCCCCATGGGTGCCGTGAAAGTAGGACTCAAAAGAGCAAGCCGAGTCCTAGGGGTAGGCTGAAAAGCGTTTACTCCAGGTTATGGGTTACTTGGTAGGAGTCCTTCAACTCTGTACTGGAATCACTTAAAATGCCTGGGAGGTGAGAGTCTGGGTGATAGAGTGGGTAACCTTTTCCCCGTGTTACCTTTAATATGGTTGTGGCCTGACACTAAAAATCCATGCCTGTGTTTGTCCTCATTCAAGGTCAAAGCTAAAATGTGGAGATTTGTAGCCATGTCTTTCAAGTTAGATATGGAACTGGTGGAAACTGTGATAAGAATTGAGATATTTACACTTTGATCATTTATGTTTAATCTTAGAGTGTAGTTCAGGAATCTTAATTCCATTTGGTTGAGAAAATGCTTTGATTTGCATCTGATTTACAGTGGCATATAATAATATCATGAATCCTTTTATGTCTTATAAAACATAAAAATAAAATTACAAGCAAACACAACAAAATAATCCTGCCATTCAAATTACTGAGGACTGCATTCTGCTCATCATTCTTCAAAACAGAAAAAGACTGACTAATGGAATTAGCAATTATCTTCCTCAATAGGAAATAATGTCAGCATAAATCTTACAAATGTTTGGTGATAAGATTTGACCAGAGCCCTCTTCTGGGGACATTTTTCTCAGAGGCTTTAGTGATAGCAAGAAACACTGAATAACAAGTTGCTGTTTGCAAATGGATGAGCCTTGATGTTAAGCCTAGTTTAACTGTTCAGGTAAAGTTTAAACCAGTTCCTGCCCTTAAAAGCCTAGGAAATAGTAGGAGTGCAATCCCTCCCTCCCCCAGCTCCTGTTGACTGCATAATATCCACTGGATTATAGCTCTCCTCCTAAAATCAGCAGGAAGTGGGCAAATGTAGTTAGAGGTCTTAGGGGTCACAGAACTGGTATGGAAAAACTTTCCTGCTGTCGTTTCTACTGCTCTCTAACCCTCCTGAACAGGCTCAAGATACATGAAGAACCCTTTCCTTGCTCTCTCTGCTGCCTCCTGTTGTTTCCCAGGATTTGGAGAGGAATTCCTGGGAATTGAATACTTATTCTCTCTTCCACCCCCCAGGCCCAGCGTAGCTCAGGATTAGGGCTATAGCTGGTAAAACAGATTGGAGCTGTGTGAAAATCTCAGAGATGAGTTAAGGAGATGTGCCTGCCTGTAGGAGGTGAGGAAGAAGCTGAAAGTTGCAGTAGGGCTTGCAATACAGCAATCACAGGGCTACAACCGGACAGGAGTAATGCAACCATCTGATTGTACCATACTGCAATAGGGTTAGAAAATAAAGTGAACTATCCTCCCCCAGAAATAACAACTTTTCCATCTAGAAAGAGCATGGATGATTTCAGAGAACTCCGAGTATTCTCCTTGGAAATCTGTGAAAATGTAATATATATTGATACTCTAAACTAGGTTCCATGGTGCTGACTTACCTTGGATACTGACCATTTTGAGCAACATGACATATGCTGAAAATATCAGTGCTTAATTCCTATCATTTAGTATTCCTGCTGTGCTAGAAGATGTGTATTTGTATCACTTTCCTCTTTTTTTCCTTTCATCTGTGTAATGTGTGTGTCACACTTTATATTTGTATTGTAAGATTTTTTTTAACTTTAAGCATGTAAAAATGTACAACATCAATTTATATTGTTCATTGTGAAACTCAAACTTCACCTAGTTCTTAAATTTTCTTCCTGGATCATGCAAGAATTTACACCTAACTTCCCTATGTAATCAGAATTACATCGCCTATGATGCTTTCGTGGGGTGCCCAAGACAGAGTCCTCTTGTTATCCTCCTGCTTCCACTGACAGAAAGAGAGAAACTTGTCAGGAAGCCAATACCCAGTTAAGCCCAACAACACCAGCATCTTAGTCACCCAAACAATCTCTTCAGGGGAATGCTAGCCCTTGCTTTGCTCTGCAGGTGAACAATAGGTGCACCCTAATCCCTGAATCCCCTTGAAGCATTCCCCTGTGATATCCAAGACCTATCACTGTCTGTTCACAGAAATACCAGGTTTACTGTCCCCATTAGGGCAACGTACACACTAGCTTTTTTGAGGATCAGCTCCCATATAACATCACAGTGCTGTGAGATTTATAGTGAAAAGAATCATAAGTTTATTATCAAAGGCTAAGCTGTAAGAGAGAGTGAGTAAGGACAATAATGGAAAAAGAGGTTGCATATAAAACAAAATCATAACATGCTTTCTAGAGATTAAACTTAACTTTAACAGGCTAACTTCCTGTCTAAAGCAGTCTGTTCTCATCTAATGCCGCCTTGCAGCATTTCCAACCAGGGCAGGTTGTAATCCCATTTTCATGGATGTAATTGCACTTCCTGATTACTTCCTCCAGTGCAGGAAAAAAAGGTATCCTTTCACCTTCTCCTTATATCCCTCAAATTCATTGCTGTTCGCCAGAGACAGGGTTTTTGGTGTGCTGATTTCATATTGACTTCATATGCAAATAGTGCTTCTATTGTGTTGGCTTACAGTGCTTAACTTACATGGGAACTGATGCAGATAGGTGAATATTCATCCTTTATCTGAGAGAAATCTGTCAACCCTGCATTGGACACCAGCTTTAAAACATATTGTCAGTGTATATATACACAACTCCTTAAATATCATCCATCTGTACATCGTGCAATGATTGAGGATCAGAGACCTCACGACTGTCTTTGGATAAAGAGGAAGACAGCAGTTAGTCAGGAGTTACTGTTAGAGAACCCTTTGCCAGTTGGCATTGAGGAGTTCTTAGGGTGTCACATCCCTTTTAAAACAGATCTATTTAAGCACCATGGCTATCACTGAACGTTTAGACTTCCAAATGGTGCTCAATATGTCAGTACTGCAGGTACCAGTGCAACCTCTGATGAAGACTTCACTTACAGCTAGACAGAAGTGAATTTTGAAAAAATAGATTAGCCACAATATTAAAAAGATATTGGCCATTTAAGTGTAGCCTTAGAAAAATGGTAGCTCTTTGGGGAGTGGGGGACTTGAAGAGCTTTACCTAAAGTAGTGTATACTACAGAGTGACTTAAATCTGGATTATAAGCATATGACCATTGGCATCCTAACTGCAGATATGACCTTCCTAAATGTTATCCTTCAAAATAGCTTGTCTTAAAAGTTACAGTGCACCTCATTACGCTGCAACAAATAAACTGTCTATGGCTTATAATGAGATTACTGTCACCAGTACAAATTAAGCACAGAGAAAGCCATACAATGACACCATACAATTGATGCTTTGGGACCTCCCATACTTGGAACTCATGGGCTAGAGAAGGGACTAGACCAGTGGTACTCAAACTTGTGTACTGGTGACCCCTTTCACACAGCAAGCCACTGAGTACGATCCCCCTAATACATTAAAAACATGTTTTAATATATTTAACAGCATTATAAATGCTGGAGGCAAAGCAGTGTTTGGGTGGAGGCTGACATCTTGCAACCCCCTGAGGGGTCATGACCCCCAGTTTGAGAACCCCTGGACTAGACAAAGTTTTACTCTTCTTTAGCAATGGGACTGATAGGGGAAGATCGAGCAGTGATTTCTCTCCAGCTTCATGTCAATCTCGCCCACTGGTAATGGAAGAGAATATAGGAAACAACCCTGCCCTGGCAGAGAGATGGACTAAATGGCCTGCAAACTATTTTCCACCTCTATTTTCTATGCTTCTGTCATTCTATTTAAGTTCCGTAATACTACAGATGTATTTTATAAATAGGAAGAACTTGTTCCTAATTGTCAAAGTATCTTTTGGGCACAGATGGAAATACAATTTGTCCCTATTTCTCTTTTTTAAATAAAGGTTATTTTGAGTATCCGGCAGGTGTATGGTAGGTACACTTTAGGTATTTCATTGACCTCATTAGAAACCAAATGCAAAATTGGCAAACAGTCTCCCAAAATATTTAGAATTGCCAATTTCTTCTTCCTGCCTTCTGAACATCTGAAACCGTGTATTAGCTGCTAAATATTACATACTAGCATCCTCCAGCAATACGAATACGGTATCTTGGTAGGCGAAGCTGGTAACCTATTAACACCTGTACATTGCATTTCAATTGAGGGGCTTCGGACTGAAGACGGTGAGACTGTAGCCTTGTCCCTATGTAGAAAGTAGGAATCTAATACATAATTTTAAGTGGGCATAATTTTAACACAGCAATGCAGCATCATTCAGCTTGTTGTCATTCTGTGGTCAGTGCTCCAATAAAGCAAAACTGGGAAGGAAAGTTAATTTTGCTGCAATGAGATTTTCACAAAATGATTCATTTTAATATGCATGTCAGCATAGATTTTAGAAGTCTGCTCAAGGCTAAATCCCTTTGATACACTTAATGCTATCTCTTTTGAGACCTGAAGATAATTTTCTAGGGCACCAAGCTTATGTTTCTTCCAGAGGTGATTTCAGTAGTGATGTCATGACATAAACCACTTAAATCCACAGCATCTGCTTAAAAGTGTCATCAGTGGATGTTCTGAGTCAGATGGTGACCCAAAGCAGCACAGCTTTCATATGAATCCTGGAAACATTTGTTATGTTTCTAACAGCCAGACAGGAAGAGAGAAAGGGTTCCAATATTTCAGCTCTAAAATCAGAAGGATAATTTAATTTTCAGTAAATGTCAGACGTACATCAGAAAATATCCCTCTTACTGAGTACCTCTCAGTTTGTACACAAGTTCGTCTCACCAGTGACAAATCTAATTTAATTTCTCATTGGTTCTTTTAAACCCACTTACTAACTGGCATTAGAAATGAATTAAGGAATTAGCAAGTAAGAGAACAAATGCAAGGAATCAAGGAAACTGCATTGCAAATTGTACTTTGTTAATTTATGACACGTATAGCATAATTGTAATTATTTAGGATAATACATCACAGTATGCTAGAAAATGTACCATACTAAGTTTTATAAGTGTAATGAAATCTTTGGAACATGAGACCTTGCTACAAAGTAACATGAAACTTCACTTGGCAGAAAGCTGGGGTGCAGCTTGTTACTTTGGTGTGAGAATTAGACTTAGGGGCCACATTCTGGTCTCTGTTTCACTGCCTTTAATCTGGAGAAGTTTCATGTCAGCCAACTGAATTAGTCTTGACTTACACCTCATCGTAATTTGGCCCTGGGAGTTTATAATGCAATCACATTGCAACAGAAAACTATAGAAAGATGAGGGATCCCTTTTGACCTGATGAAATACATGTTGCTACAGTGCTATTATAATATTTCTTCCTTCCTTTATAAGCCCCATGCTTCCTTGTGCAATTTGCGCTTTACTCTTCTTTTGTTCCTTCTGAAAGCAAGGCTGAACAGCTGGTGCCTTTTCATACCTGTTGGCAACTCCTTGGTGACATTTAGGAGTAGGTAGTGACATTGAAAATCCGCCAGAGCTTGGCTTGTGTTTAGTTGCAGCTGACTCAGCTTCCATATCTGAAACCAGTTTTTAAAGTGTCTAGGGACACTTGATGATAAGGTCTGATTGTAAACACTCGTCAGTTATTATTTCTCTATTAGTTAAGAAAACTCGGCAACATTTGCAGGAGTTTTAGTTGTTTACATTTAGGTCCATCTAATTTTAGAAGGTATTTTTCTGGCTGTGCTTATTGACAAATATGATATGCTGTCAGTTTCTACTCTCTCCCTCACAAATGTCACCTTAGCAAATAAATTGTCAGCTTGTCATATTGAAATAGAAAATTCTTTCAAGTTCCCTCTGCCTTCCATGTAGCACCATCAGAGAAAAGCCATTTTAGTGCTTTATGGCCATGCCTACTCCAGGGAACTACTCCCAAAAATTCAAACTGATTTCAAAACCAGTTGGGCTGGACCTCTTGGAACTGCAGCATAAGCAAGTTCTAGCCGTCAGAACTGTTTTTGTAATGGCTAAAACTGCTTCAAAGAGGTTTTTCTAAATTAGTTAGAAGAGTGATTCCTGCTGCTAGAGACTTGTTCACAGTGTGGTTCTGATAGGTTTTAAAAACTGGTTCAGAGAAACAGGCTTTTAGAAAGAGTCCTAGCACAATAGGCTCGATTGGTGTTTGTAGTGACCACCATAATACTACTGCTAATAGGAACACAGGAATTGCCATACTGGATCAGACCATTGGTTCTTCTAGTCCATTACCCTGTTTCTGACAGTAGCCAGCAAGAGGCACTTCAAGGAAAAGTGCAAGAATTAAAGAGTAAATCGATGTAGGATATTTAATCCAAACAGCCATCATCCTAATAATTAGAGATTGGTTTAAGATACTCCTGTGAGGAGTGTAGAAAGGTGCAGACAAGCCCAGAAGTTTAGGAATTCTGTAGAAAACCTATTTCCTACGGCTCTCTTTGAAGCATGGGAGCTGAGAAGCACAGCAGACTCTGTGGTTAGTTAGGCTCTGTGACCTGCGAAGTTCTGTAGTTCTACTGTTTAAGAAGCTCCCACTAGCTCATGTGTATTGCAAGTGTTGTGTTCCTAGCTTCCTTTTTTTTTTTTTTTTAACCTTATGGAGCTTTGGCATTCCACAGCTGACTCCCACCCAAAATAGCAAAGTAGCCACCACTGCATGTTTCTTGGACCCCCAAAGCCAGCCCTTGGCGGCTACTAATCATAAACAACTCATCATGTTTTAAAAATTCGTTTGTTTTTGAAAATGTGGCTCACTGACAGTTATTGGGGCCCAGGACCACAGGTTTTGCACTCTCCAAAGACTGGCCCAGGTGGGGGATAATTAGGAAGAGAAGGAGGGAAAGAGTTCAAAGAAAAAGTAAAGTGAAGTAGGAGAAAAGGTTAGAAACAGGTTAGCAGCAACACACCAAAGGGATTAAACTTTCAATAAGTTTAAACTATTAAAAAAAGATGAAAGCAGAAAATGTTTCTTTTAAAGTGATTTATCCTTAGCCTTCAGTCTAAATTGCTTTTAAATCATCATCATCATCAAGATTCATATTACCTTAGAACTAAGCCCCTCTATATATTTTAAGGCATGCTTTAGGAAAAGGTCATAAAATAGATAGCAGATTGTGACATACCAGGGTACAGTCTAGAGCAGGGATCGGCAACTTTTCAGCAGTGGTGTGCTGAGTATTCATTTATTCACTCTAATTTAAGGTTTTGTGTGCCAGTAATACATTTTAACATTTTTAGAAAGTCTCTTTCTATAAGTCTATAATATATAACTAAACTATTGTTGTATGTAAAGTAAATAAGGTTTTAAAAATGCTTAAGAAGCTTCATTTAAAATTAAATTAAAATGCAGAGTCCCCCTGGACTGGTGGCCAGGACTCGGGCGGTTTGAGTGCCACTGAAAATCAGCTCGCGTGCCGCCTTCAGCACACGTGCCATAGGGTGCCTGCCCTTGGTCTAGAGACTAATAAGCAGCTACGTCAACCCTATCCTGCAACTTTGGGTGCATTACAATGCTTTGCTGAGGTAGCTCCCACTGGGGTCGCTCACAAACAAGCTTCCAGGGTGTAAGCCTCACTCTGAGCATCTGTAAATAACTGCAGCCTGCCAGCAGCACTTGGGTCACACTCGGGCTCTCACCGGCCCTGGTTATATTACAAGGTGACCCCAACACACTTCCCAGAAAAGTATGTCCTGTACTTCCCAGCCCTTTCCTGGACAATACAGGTTATACAAAGTACATTATTTCTTTAATGAAATGAAGTGCACACAACTTGCCACCCCAAATGGAGTTTCCCAGACACTTCAGTTTTTTTACACACTGGATTAGATAAAACAAGTTAGATTTTACATGAGTACAAGTACTGAGCCATAAAGGGTTACAAGAAAAATAAAGATAAAATGCTACTGATGCCTAACTTAACAAACACTTAAATTCAAAGTAAAGTTTTCTTACCACATGCTTTCAGCAGTCTTACTGACCAAATTTCATATGTCAGGATCCCTCCCCTAGTCCAACTGCTGCTTCCTTTGTTCCTTCAGCAGCAGTGAATGGACGGGCAGATAGAAGGGGGCCAAGGTGCCTTGAGGTGTTTGTCTCTCCTTTTTATAGTTTCAGTCCCCCTGTTGAAAAACATTTCCAGTTGGGTACCAGGAAACAAAAACTCTGTGTGGAAGAATGTTCCCTGCTTCTTTTTTCTTACCTGTTTGAGCTTCCTTTGTTTTCCTCCTGCCTGATGACTCTCTTTACCGCTTAAATGCAAATTAAGCAGAGCACCTATTCCTTTAAGATCAGTTTACCAACTTCAATTTGGAACGTGTGCTAATAACACAGGTGGAATATTATAATGTCACATATAATGTTGCCACTCATTTTACCAGGACAATAATGATCAGCAAAGTATGCATTTTCAAATGATACCTCACAAGGCATACTTTGTACAAAAATTATTACAATAGTGCATAGGGTGTGAACATGGATATGTTCTGTCATGCAGCTGTATTAGGAGATTACTAAAACACACTGTCACTTTTAATATTGCATTAATGTATTATATAGCAAGCATTTTTTCCCATATGCTCAGGCTGATGTTTATTTACAACACTTTGCATTTTCTTCAGTAGCACGGTTAAAGCAATTCAGCATGTAGCAAGTAGTTCCCCCCCCACCCCCTGCTCCTGCCCTGAAGGCTTAAAACAGCCCTGGAAGAAGGCTGTGGCAGGGGAAATGCTGGGCTGATTGGAAAACAGCCACAGCTGTGGATGGCTTAATGAGGGCCCAGCTGGCTCTTATAAGAAGGCTGTGAGCCAGAGGCCTAAAAGAAGTCTTTTTCTAGGCTGGAAGAGAGCAGCGTCTGGCTGCCTCAGAAAGGGTACTGGAAGTAAAGCAGGGCTGGGGAAAGGCCAGAGGTGCAGGGGAGCTCCAGGCTGCAGGGCATGGTCCAAAGCCCATAGAGGTACTGGGAGGCAGAGGAAGGCAGCAAGTCTGAACCCTCTTGCCTGTGATGAGTGGTTTTTACACTGCAGTCTGCCCCAGGGACTGGGGGCTTAGTGATGACTGGCAGTAGCCCAGACTGAGGCAAGGTGGGGATTAGAGAGTTGGGGGCTCCCTTGTGATGGGAGACTCATAGAGACTGCTGGGGTATTGCCAGGGGCAGCCCCAGGGTAAAGGGACACTGGGGTCCGGGAGGGACATGGAGACAGCTACAAGTGTGACACTGGCCTGCAGAGGGTGTCCAGGCTGGAAAAGAGCTAATTCCCTCTGATGACCAGCAGGAGGCACTGCCGTGGTGAGTTACACACCATTACACAGCACAATTGCAGAAGGAAACAAAAATTAAAATACACAGTATTCCCAGGCTGCTAATAAGAGCAGACACAACACACTATATGAAAAATTCAGTGCAAAGGATTGAATATCAGTCATAGTGCTGTGGTTGTGCTCTGTGGTGCATTCCTAACTACTAAGAAAACAGCATTTAGAGCTAAATGTAGATAGTACTGATGGGGAGCAGGGCTTGTGAGAACCCCTTATTTAACAGAGCCAGACATTGGGCCCTATCAAGGTGAACATAAGCTTTCACTTTGGGAAATTAGTCTCTTTGTAAAGATTACTTGGAAAATGCAAGCCAACTGATTGAAAAGAATATGGAACAGGGCACCACTTCTACAGCAGAAGGGAGGGTCCTAGAGATTCCCTCCTGCCCTCTCTTTTATGCAAAGGAGTCAGTTTTGGATGTATTGCATATTCCTAAAGGATCATCTCATTTAACTCCATTTGAAAATGATGGCCATAATTTTTAATTGTTAGGGGCCAGAGTATGCCACAGGGAGAGGATTGGGGATATATGAAATTGCCCCACCCCAGAGGGTGCAGCATGCCTGCTAGATGAATTGGCTGGTTAGCAAGCGAGGAAGGTGGCCCTGTGGCTCTGCTGTCCATTGCTCAGGAGTGTGCAAAACCCAAGGGAGACCATGGAGAAGAGACTGTTCCCTTGTGTACTTGTTCTGATGCTGGCCACGCTCTGCCCTTATCCTGTATCCTGCGGGAAACTATAATTACATTTAGTTGTCTTCTTAGGTTCTTACATGATTTAATGTTATGGGTTAAGGAGATTATTAGATAGAATAAAAAGGAAAAATATCAATTTATTTTAATGCTGTACATTTTGTATCAGCATCCTCAAATGACCTGTGCTGCTACTGAGTCACATCTGTACAGGGATCAAAATCCCATGGCTAGCCAAGGTCAGCTAAGTTGGGCTCATGGGGCTTGGACTCTGGGGCTAAAAATTGCTGGGTAGACCAGAGGTAGCCAGCCTGAGAAGGAGCCAGAATTTACCAGTGTACATTGCCAAACAGCCACAGTAATACATCAGAAGCCCCCCATCAGCTCCCCCCTACTCCCAGCACCTCTTGCTCACCAACAGCGCCGCCAATCAGAGCCTCCCCCTCCCTCCCCGCAGCTCCCGATCAGCTGTTTCATGGCATGCAGGAGGTTTGGGGGAGGGAGGGGAGCAAGGGCATGGCAGGCTCAGAGGTGGGGGTGGGAAGGGGTGGAGTGGTAGCAGGGCCTGTGGCAGAGCCAGGGGTTGAACAGCGAGCACCCCCCAGCACGTTGGAAAGTTGGCGCCTATAGCTCCAGCCCCAGATTTGGTGCCTATACAAGGAGCCGCATATTAACTTCTGAAGAGACACACATGAGTGGACATTTGGGATTGAGTTGGAGCCGAGCTCTGGGACCCCGCGAGTGTGGCTCCATCCCAAGCCCAAATATCTACACCAGGGCTGGCTCCAGGCACCAGCCCAGCAAGCAGGTGCTTGGGGCAGCCAACGGAAAGGGGCAGCATGTCTGGCTCTTTGGCAGCAATTTGGCAGCAGGTCCCTCACTCCCTCTCGGAACGAACGACCAGCCGCCAAATTGCTGCCAAAGAGACTGAAGCGGCAGTGGTAGAGCTGATCGCGATCACGGCTTTTTTTTTTTTTTTTGCTGCTTGGGGCAGCAAAAACCCTGGAGTCGGCCCTTATCTACACAGCAATTTTTAGCTCTGTAGCCCAAGCCCTGCAAGCCCAAGTCAGCTGACACAGACCAGCTGTGCTGTGGGTCTTTTATCCCCATGTAGACATACCCTGTTTCCTGAGGAGGGCCAAACAAGAGTTGTCATTAAGCTTCTGTCATTAAGACTTCCATGCTGAATCACTAGCCTAAGAGCTTTTTTTTTATATATAATTACTCAGCTGTGGTCTGAGACACACATCCCTTGTTGAGAAAGACAAAACTCAGACCACAATTGGTGAATCTTAACCAGTTTTACAGAGAGGAAAAGGAAGTGTAGAGCAGACTGGGGCTCTGGGGTGTTATTTAGTCTCTGAATGACCTCATGGAAATTGCTTAGGCCAAGATTTTCAGATGTGAAAAATTAACTCTCCTACTTCCTTTCTTCTCAATGGGTAGGAAACAGACTACCAGTCATAAAGAGTCAATACAAAAACACTGGCTTATCAGGCCACATTAGTTTAATGAGCATTAAGGTCACTATTTATAGTAATAGCAACTTTGGATCCAAATATAAGCGTGTCCCTTGTAGTCACTGTACTGTGTTTGATTGCTCACATGTGAATATGTTACACTGTGTGATGCAATGTAAATGTGGAATTTCCATGACCTGATACACCATGATGGATTAAATTCAAATATAAGCACTTGTTCTTTTTAGGTTAGATAGCAAACTATTGAATGTTGAGTACTATAGGCATAGCAGGGCATACTAAAGCTTGTGGAACTGGATTAAACAGTAGAGTTAATTCTCATCTCAATGCACTAGAATTTAAGCCCAAATCCTCAAAGATACTTACACCCCTAACTCCTATTGATGTCAGTAGGAGTTAGGCACCTAAATACCTTTGAGGGACTGGAACTTATTGTTTTCCCTTCCTATTGCATTCTCACCCTGAGTGTGCACTTGGAGGTTACAGCTTTAGCTCAACATAGAACAGATGTAGGAATAAGTAAACGCTGGAGAATTTTGGAGGTTATTTTTTTCCAATCTAGATAAGAGAGACTCATAGCCTTTAAGGTCAGAAGGGACCATTATGATCATCTAGTCTGACCTCCTACACAATGCAGGCCACAGAATCTCACCCATCCACTTCTATAACAAACCCCTA
>NC_133769.1:52336938-52428073 GCF_003597395.2 Chelonoidis abingdonii | reverse complement strand
CTGTGCCCCTTCTTCATTTTCCAGCTCTGCAAACCTGTTCCTGAGCTCTATTTCTCCTTCACTGGCCCATCTTTTCTTCTGCCTGGTTCTCTTAGTCACATGCTTCCACTGCCCACTTTCCTCAACCAGCAGTTTCCCCTCAGAATTCTTTGGTCCTGCTTCCATCAGGTCTGAGCTTGTCCCTTCAGCCTCCTCATGTCTTTGCTCCATCATCTGCTCGAACTCCCTTCTAAACTCAACCAGAGTTTCCACCTGCATCTCCAGTCCTCGGATCTTGTCTTCCATCAGCCCTATCAGGCAGCACTTCATGCAGATGAAACTCTTTTCAGGTACCCCCTCCAGGATCATGTATGTGCCGCAGCTTCCATATCCAGCCATCCTCATTGTGTCTTTCACTGCTGCCTCTCTGTCGGTCATAGCCTTCCCACCTAAAACCTGTTAGTCCAAGAAACACAAACCAAAACCAACCCCCAGTAGGCACCAGAACACCAGCAGACCGCCACCCACTCCCTTCACTAGCCTGTCAGTTCCTCTGCTTAGGTCTCTAAGTCTCCTCCGCAACCTCCCCCTGTAAACTCTCACTGAAACTCCCCTGTTTACAGCTCTGGTTGCTGTGCCACTGCAGCTGTCTATGCCACTGCCTGACTGGCTGGCTGCCTTTATAGGACCCCTAAGCAGGGAAGCCCCGCCCCCTAATCAGGGCTCAGCTCCTCTCCCAGCATACTGCCCCGCTAGCCTCCACACATACAAACTGCAAAACAGAAGACTCAGAACACAAAAACCTGCTCCTCCAACAGAACTCCCACTGAAACCCCCCTGTTTGCAGCTCTGTTTGCTGGCTGCTGTGCCGCTGCTGCTGTCTATAAGAGATGGACTTCCCCTTCCTGTTGTAGGAGATCAACCTTCAGAAACCAGGTTTTGTCTAGCAGTAACTGATACCTAGACCAGGTAGGACTTAATCTGGGGAACCATAGGCGTCATCTTTATGAGTTGCCGGGAGGTGCTCAACCCCTGCTCCACCCCAGGCCACGCCCCCACTCCACCTCTTCCCCCAAACCCATGCCCTGTCTCTTCCTGCCCCACACCAACCCATTATGTCCTCTCCCCCGAGCGTGCTCCGCTCTCGCTCCTCCCCCAGTGCCTCCAGCACACCCCTGAACTGCTGATCCACGGCAGGCAGGAGGCACTGTGATGGAAAAGGGGGAGCTATTTTTTCATGGAGTTGGCACCTATATAGGGAACCAGCTGGAGTATCACTGGACTACAGCACTCAGAAATCCATGTTTAAAAACTGCATTGGAGGAAGCTCTGACTTCCATACAATAAAGGCACTGGAAGATGTCTATGGAGAGCCAAGAGGTCACTCTGCAGATTGCCTATATTGAAGCAGTTTCTCTCTCTGTCCAGAAGGAGACTGTGTTATGAAAGGGAGAATGTGATGTTACACCCCATTATGCTTTATGGAAATATGCTTATGAATGTATATATGACATAACTGCAATATGTTTTATGCTACATATGCCATGTAACATCTCTGTAAATATGTGAAATACATCAATTTAATTAGCAATAGCCAGTCAGGAAGTGGACTGACCTTTTTTGAGGCCATAATATAGTATAAACAAGGCATCTGAGATCTTGATTTCCTCAACTCTGTGTAGGTAAGCCTTTAGGGCCCTAAAAAAATGGCAAAATGCAAAGCTTTTTTTCTATCTGAAGCTATCCAATGTGAAAAGGATGCGAGATTAATGTCCACATTCCTTTGGACATTGGAAGTTGGAATTAGTCTTCAGGATAAAACTTGGAACCAGACCACAAGCTGTTTTATTACTGTGGAAAGCCAGGAAGGAGAACTGGCAGGAGACAGCTTCTAGATAAACTGCTCTCCATATGAAGGGAATGGCCCCCCAAAAGCCACTTCTATTCATACCTCAAATAAGGATTGCAATGCCAGGGCCTCGGAAGGGACAAGTAGAGAGCCTATGAAGCACCACATTTTGGTATCAGTGACTGATAATCAATCACTTTAGATGTTACTGAAATCTGATCTACTGCCCTAAATATTCTGGTTCTCGAGTGATGACTATGGAGTTCCCTGATCAAATAAAGATGTCACAGTAAACCCAATTTTGAGATTATTGGAGCACCAAGAGCAGAAAACAATTTTTCCTTACTAACTTTTGAGAATTTTCTGGCACAGCTCTACTACCAATCATATACCAATCAGAAGTCCATTTCACTACTGATTAGACTGGCTTGGAGACTCAACCAGATCTGAGGATTAGGATCTATATGATGCCATCTTTTCGGCCTTCCTTTCTGCTTCACCTTCATTGTTTTCTCCTGTTCTCCTTCTCCTTTAGATTCTTGATCTCTCCATTGCAAGACTTCTTCAGAGATCAAGTATTGCCCAGTAAGTTGCTCTTTCTTGCCAGGTCCCAGAACGCAGCAAAGACCTGCTCAACCAGGGCATCAGAAGAGACTGTAATCAAAAAAATATTGTTTGTGCATGTCATATAGCTGCCCGCTTTGAGCTCTGAATGAACCAACTCCTACTCCTTCTGTTAATTTCAATGAATCCAAGAGCTGGATCCCAAGGTAACATAAAGGCAAAAACCAACAACCTGCATCTGGCTTTGCATGCTGAATTACATTAAGAACAACTTAAGTCTTGATAATGAGTTTTGATTAAATACATGGCTGAATTCACTTCTAAAGTGACTCTATAGAAAATTTTGGATGTATTAAAATCCCACTTTTTGTTATAAAAAGAAGCAAAAGCTTGTGGAATAATGTCCACAGGTGCAAGGAAATGCATAGCTAAGTAATGCACTCTGCCTAACATATGTCCTCAAATACTTAAGTACAATAGGATGCAGGCATAATATTAGTCTACTGATCTGTGTATTGTAGACCATATGTTGCATCTGCAGACCATTTGGAAGCTACGGCTGGCACAGAATGAGGTTCCCAGCTTGCTTAGCAGCATTGGTAGTAAGGGAGCACATTTTGAGTGCTTCACAGCCTGTTCTTCGTTTCTGTATGCTTCCAGGTGCAATTCAAGCTGTTTAGTCTTCAGTCTTTACTACCCGAGCAGCCACTTCTCTCTCTGTGCACTGCTAAAGCATCTGAGAAAGCCAATGTCCTCAAGTGAGTAATCTCTATATATGATTGCTGAAAAGCAGGTGGCAAGGTGTTGTCAGTGGTGGGCTATTGACTCAGACATTCACTTTTGTATTAGTCTGACAAAGGTAGACATAGTCTTCTCGATATAGTATGAAGCCCATTTACTCTCAGTCACTGGTATAACCCCACATACCAATGTTATATCTAGTACTATGTCTGATTTGTTGGGTAGAGTGCACCATTGGATTAATGTTAGTTAACAAATTGACCTAATTGTGTACTGCCTCTTTTCAAATACATAAATGCACTTATTTGTGATAGTGCATTGTCAAAAATTTAAAATTAATAAAATAAAGAAAAAGAACATTTTAATTGCACTCCCTGGTTTGTTTCATAATGTTAATGTAATTTAAATGTGTTTTCTTTATGTGATGGTATCTTTGATTTCATGCACAGAAAGTGAATTTTCTAATACGTTTATTATATTTACTGGGTTTTCATTGAAGTGTATGCATTAGCGGATTTGATGTACTTTTTCACAGGCTACAATTCCACAGAAAATCCTTTAACTCCTACATCATTACCTTCTCAGAGTCAATGATCTGTTTAAAAAAAAATCTTTCTTTGAGAGCATCATTCATAGCTACACATGCAAATAAGGCCAGAAAATATGCCATTAGGCTTCAAAATGATAAAATGAAATCGAAAAATTCTTATGTATTTTTAGCATTTCTGATGCTGAAAACAGCATTCAAACTAAAAAATTTGTGTGAAAAGTGCCAGTTATATGCAGTTAGATGTAGTGATTTTAATCAACCATAACAACAAAGAATGAGGTTAATACTAAGTCTAACTCATCTCTTTCATTGTTATCTTTCTTTAAATGTGTCATTCCTGTGCTTTGCAAAATTGCATATACAGATGAATAGAGTCAAGAGTGATGAATTGTTCTATTGTCCAGTTTAAAAGCGAGGCACTTAAAACATATGAAAAACATTAACTTTTTACATGGCAAATTATTCAGAATGCAGTAAAATGCTGCACAGCAAATTAAATCAACTGTTTTACTTCATATGGTAAGTAAAAAAGTAACAATGAATAAAGTTGTCTCAGAATCCTCTCATCTAAGCCAATCTACTTGGGTTTGATATTTATGCCTGGCACGACATGTGATCCTCACAAGTAACTCAGGAGTTATCTTCCCTATGGGTGTTTCTGTAGGTCTCTCCTCGTTGTGTCGAATTCTGCAAGGATCTCTCACAGTGTTTGTTTAGGTCTATTCCTCTTGATGTTTGGACAGCGCTTCCTTTAGTGTCAGGATCTCTCCTCATCTCATTGACACTTATTGCCAGACTCCACTTCCTCAGCAACTTGACCCCTTATTCTTAGAAGAGCTCTTTGGAAAAAAGACCTCAAATTTTTGATTGAAGTTTGTTATTGAAAAATTCAGGGAGTTTTGCCCAAAATCTATTTTTGATGACAAATTTCATTAAAAATGAGAAATTTGGAAAATTTTGATAAGCACTACTTCTCAGTTACTAAGGCTACAGAGCTTACAGAGGTGCAGTAAGAGTTCTCCCATCGACTTAATAACTCTAGCCCTGGCAAGTAGCAGTAGCTATGTTGGTGTGAGGAACTCTCGCGACAACATAGCACTGGTGCTTAGGTTGGTGTAACTTACGTCACTCAAGGGTGGCATATTAATACCCCTGCATGACATAAGTTATACCGCAGTAAGTGGTACTGTGTACAAGCCCTCAGTGTCCTATCTTTGCTCCTCATCTTTTTAATTAGATTATTCTTCCCTTCAATTTGTAAGCTCTCTTCTATCCAGGACTCTTTCTCATCTTCCCCCCACTGAAGCATGGAGGAGTTCACCACCACAACCCAGCCCCACCAAAACATTCAGGAAGAGAGAATGATATCCATCCAATGTTACTGGTGTCTTCAACCTGTCTCCTTACTGACATGTCCAGTCACAGAAGAGTACTGCTGTGAGGCAGTAGCATAGTTAAAATGCTTCACTAATATTGTCATAGCTTTCCTACTCAGATTTGAACCTTAGCGTTCATAAACTGAGAAGCTAGCATGAACCCTCTAAGCTTAATTACCAGCTTAGATCTGATATCGCTGCCACCAGACAGGAATCAGTGCCTGTCTCACTCTGGTCTCCCCAAAACCTTCCCTGGGGAACCCCCAATGACTCAAGTATGCTCCAGTCTACAAACTCAAAGGGAAATAAAAACCCAGTTACTCCGCCTTCCGCCATCTTACTGCTCCCAGATCTCCCGCCCATGGTATACTAGGAGCCTTTCCCTGCTTCGTACATCCTGCTTCGATAACGTCCTATATAATACGTGCGAGAGGACAAATTTACCTTCCCCCTCCTTCTTTCCCCGCCACCTCCTCAGTGTCTTTCCCTGAAGAACATAATTACCTTGCAAAGCAGATCCTATCCCCTTGCCAATGTAACTAGACACAAGAAAATAATCACCAGCTCTTCAACAACTCTATCTATAGTGATAATAATATGAGACACAACAGGAGAAAAACACATCAATCTTCATCCTTCCTCAATATCTAAGATTTTCTACAACTACGCGTCAGGCTATAACGACTAACAATATGAATATAAAAAGCCTTGATTCAAATTTTAAGAACGATTCAAATTAAACTCGTGACCCAATCTACTACACATGTAAATACAAAAAAAAACAATAACAGCCCATGTTTTGCTAACCTTTTACTCACAACTTGGAAACTGAGATAGAAGCGATGAAGAGTAAAAAGCCGCTCTCCGATAGTGAGAGCCAGACAAAAGACACAGACCCAAACATTCCGTCCCTGAGCTTTGAAAAATCCGGTTTCCTGATTGGTCCTCTGGTCAGGTGTTTGGTTCCCTTTGTTAACCCTTTACAGGTGAAAGAAACATTAACCCTTAGCTATCTATTTATGACATATACACTAGTATCTCGGTTTTTACAAAAGCCAGTCTTAAGAATGACCAGATATATGAACCTGACCAGGGAGAGGGCTGGAAATCACATAACAAAAGTAATGTCCCTGAAGACCAGGACACTTATCTCTTCACATTCTGATGCCTTCAGTGCATTGCTCTGTAGTGGTTTGAAGGACAAGAAGTTAGTGATTTAGTGCACCATTATGCAATGTATGTACCATATCTACTGTGATGTGTTGATTTACATCAATTGAGCATCTAGTTAATTCTCTCTCTCTGTCCTCTGATGCTTTCTGAAATCACTGTTGATTTTTAAAAGCGTTTTCCCTTATTTCAGAAAAATGGGATAATGCTGAAATTTTGTGAGAAACATCTCTTACAGTAATTTGATACAGAAAGCTAAACCCAAAGAGCTGCCAGTTACCCACTATCCACCATAATGACCAACCACAGAAAAAATTAATAATGATCAACCACAAAGACAAATCATTTTAAGATACAGTTTCACTCTCAAGGATTAGGCAGAAGATTCAGGCTTTCTTGATTTCATTATTTTCATTTTGTGATACCTTATTTAAAGTTATAGTTATGCAATTTTGAATGAGCAAGGAATAAATCCTATTCTTATATTATACATATATTTTGTTATAGAATATTTTATCTGTGATATTAAAGTAGTACTTCTAGATAAGCCCTCAAACTACATGGAGTACGCAGTGTATTAGTGCAAACACAGCTTGCTTATATTACATACTTTCTATAAACTATGGCTCAGTTGGTAGCACACTTACCTTTGGGCCAGAAGGCCAGGGTTCAAGTTCAACATCAAGATTTGAGCTCTTTTATGTACATTGAAACTGACAGTAAATATAGTACTGTCTATGCTGACAGTTCAGTGCAGTACTAGGCCCTGTTTCAGCAAAGCACTTGCACACATATTTAACTTTAAGCATGTGCTTAAGTCCATCTGATTCAAAAAAGTGCATAAGCACTTTGGCTCAGGGCCCAGGTGGGACAGATTGTTAAGCCGAAGGGGTTCACACATGCTGTAGGAGACCACTTAAAAATGAAGTTGGCATTCAAGGGTTAACATGCAGTAGCATGTGTTACAAATTGTTGTAATGAGCCTTAAAACCAGTGTTCTCTTTAGTCCATGGTTTTTAGTGTCCGACAGTGTTATGAATTTAAGTTTCCAGGCTCAAACGAGTTGTGGAGGTTTCCTTTGACTGAGAGTCAGATATGAAGTGATCTTTGGTGAAAAGTGTTCAGCCACCAACGAGAGAGTGTTTTAGTCTTTTATCATTTTTGTGTGTGAGTTCATTCAATAGCCTAGTGATTGCCTGGTCTCAGCCATATAGTTGTTCTTGGGACATTTGATGCACCGGATGAGGTATAGCACATATGTGATAGGCATGTGCATGACCTATGGATCTTGAAAGGAGTGTGGGAGGGGATGGTATTGATCACTGTAGCAGTGGAGCCATGTCTGCAGGTTTTGTATCTGTTCTTCTGGCAGAGTTTAGTGTCACTTTTCGATGGCATGTCCTGGACTGTAGGAAACTTGCTTTTCACAGTATGATTACTCCATATCTGACCTCTCAGTACAACAGAAGTTGGTCCGATAAAAGACACCACTTCACCTTCCATGTCTCTCTCACGTTCTGGGGCCAACATAGCTACAACAACACTGCAAACAGAGTTCAACATGTGTTCGCACCAGTTTTATTTTTTCAATAGTTCCGATACCCAAGGACATAAGACACTTTTGCTGAATGCGTAACAGTTACAGCATCTGCCTATGCAGTCACAGTTCTACCAAAATTGCATTGCTTTGTGAAGGTTTTTGAGGTGCCTTGAGTAGCAAAAATATATAAAATCAAATTCTATTCTAATACACTCTCTGTTTACAAGAGACTCTGTGCATTACCCTTTATTTTAATATTCAGCCCTCAATTTTCAGAAGCAGTCTTTGTGATTGCCACTACAACTGTATCCCTGCATTTTGATATGTCCTTTTTTACAACACAAAGACTGAGCTGTGTGCAGGATAACTATCAAAATACTCAATGTATATGTTTCTGTACAGATTGACTGCACAACAATGTAGGATAGAAAAAATGTAGGTGCAATTTGAAATGCCACATTTTAGTACTCTTTGAAATTTCACCTGAGGTATTCAAGTTCTGAAATACAGGTTTTCCAAAGCCACCTTGGTTAAAACTTTCTGTTCATTTTTGTGCTATGTTATGCAAACAGCACACAAATGCTTCATAAATTCCCTTATGTACATTGAAATCGACAGGAGATATGGTACCATGCTGTATTTTTATGCACGCTGCTCACTCTGAATTTGTATTCCACTGCCCTCTGCAGGAAAGAACATAGAGCAGCACAAAGATTATTTGCAAATAGAAGGCTTCTAAAGCCTGATATTGGCCCTTGCTGCACCTTATTTGCTATGTGCTATTTTACATTTAACTCCTACCAATAATTCATGTAATTTCAATATCATTTTAGAAAGATGCATATTCAACTGAAAAGTAACTTATTGCAGGATTTAGCAATTGTTATGCAAGTGTTTTTTCACATACTTAAAATAACAAGGATGCATCTTTAGGAGGCTCCAGGAGTTTTAGTTGCACAATTTCTGTAGGAATTACTACAATTTGTGCAGTTAAATGCCATTCTTTGAAAATGTACCCCTCACAATATCATTTTTCTGGCTGGGGAAATGTATTTTCTTATGCTTCTTGGGGTCCGGAGCCTTGTCTACTTATTTACTTCTAAAGCATCTAGTGCACTTTGAGCCTTTTATAAATGATATAAGAATATTATGTAATGCAAAGGATGCTGTGGTCAGATGAAAACTTGCTTTCTCTGGTTTTGGCTGTGTAGATTTACTCAGATTGCAAGCTCTTTGAGGCAGGGCCTGTTTCTTTGTTCTTTGTACATGCGTTTGGGAAAACTGAACGGCAGTAGAAACAGCTTCACGATAGGTAACAGGTAAACAATGTAGTTTAAGAACCAACAGTAATATCAAGTAAATCACAGTACAGAACCCTACTTTTATTGCGAAGCCTTACCTTTGATTGTCTCGTATTTAACATGCACCTCTTGTCTCATTTGTCACATTAATGATCATTCAATTCAGCTGAACTGCATTCATTCCCTTGGATGTGTTCACTGTCCACACACAGAAGAGAGGGCTTTCAGGGTCTGAAAGAGAAACTAGAGACAGTAGACTGACCTCACTTGTTTCTTCTTTCTGCTTTATTACATTCCCACATGTTGCATAGTTATAGTTGAAACCTGCTACATGCTATGTGAAATTGCTCCTTTGCAAAGGCTCACTGCAGTAGCTAGATGAATGACCTTTTCGCTCACTCACCCACACATAATACAGATCATATTTCTCAGGCAGAAACAAGATGGACATCATTTCTTTCTCTTTTGCTCCACATGAAAGGGCACCACCTATTGTTGACTAACCAGCCTTCTGAACTTTAGGCCAGTTTTCTACAGTGCCTGGCATTCTGCACAGGTTTGTTCTTTTGTGGTTGTTTGTCCCCTGGTGTAATTGTCTGCCATTGGAATTCCTGTATACAAAATGCATGCAGGCAGTTCTTTCCTTTTTGTTACATCCCTAGCATTTTTTTCTTTTGGCTTAGTTTCTACCTACTGCAATATAATTTATTTTGTTGGTAGTCAGAATGGTCCCTGCTGTGAAGTCCGTGTGTTCTTCCTTCTAGTCCTCATGTTCTGTTTTTGTAACATAGTCTCAACAGATGTGATGAAGAATAAGGAGACTTATGCTCAGTGATGGTGTGAAAACAACATAGCAGACACCATGTTACACAGGCTGACCATATGAAATGTGAGCCACCATTGCCTGGTATGACTCATGCTATAGGACCAGCTTTTTAATGACTTGTGAAAGTATTCTAAGTACAGTAAGCCTGTAATATACCTATCTCATAGAACTGGAAGGGACCTTGAAAAGTCATTGAGTCTAGTTCCCTACTTCCACAGCAGGACCAAGTACTACCCCTGACAGATTTTTTCTCCACACCCCTATATAGCCCCTTTAAGGGATTGAACTCCCAACCTTGGGTTTAGCAGGCCAATAGTCAAACGACTGAGCTATCCTTCCTCCTGTAGCTTAGCTTCCTTTCACTATTTAAGTCTCCTGAATGCCTTTCATAGCACTTCCTAAGTGAGTTTCTGAAAACTGAAAATATTCATGGTTGTCCATTCTGAACATAAGCCTCTAGAAGTAGGATGATGTCACATTATTTACAGAGATACTGTAAGGGTGAGAAATATTTAGATCACTGCTGTATACTGGTCAGTTCCTAACTCATTTGAATTAGCCAGAATGCGGAGAGTAAAGCTGTGAACAAGTTGTGCATGCATTAAAACATAGTGAATTTTGTTTTAAGAACAAATCTTTTGTTTTTGTAAAATGGCGAAAAATATTTCACATTGCAAGAAACCATACATTTAATGAAAAATGGTGTTATTAATCACATGTAGGTGGCAAATATCATAAAAGGGAGCAAAATGTAACCATTCAAGTGACTGGTGATTGTTTTATTTTGGTAAGTTAGGTGTGACAATTTCACAAGGTGAAAGCCAGAGTTTCCTCCTCCCCCCGCTTTTCCTTCCAGCATCAGGAGAAGAAACCATCTAATTCAGACCACAGGAGGCCCCCACAGAGCAGGCAAAAAGCAAACTTCCAAAGCCTCTCTAGATTTCAAATTAATAGGTCCACAGAATGTATCAGTTCTATAGTCTCAGCATTCAGAAGAGACACAAGACTGAAAATATGAATGGAACATTAGCAGTTTCTGTTTAGGTCTCTCAGTGAGCAGTCAAAGATTTCACACCTAGATGTGCTGATAAATAACAAAACAATAAATAATTAGTCTCTTTAACTTTGTTGTTAGAACTCCAACTATGGTACCTTTATCACATTGGAATTTTTTCTACAGTAAGAAAAGTCACTGGGACAATATTGTTCTATTGTTGCATATTTCTTCTATTCCTCCTTTGTTTATAAGCCCCACTGTAATAAAAGAATACTTTGCCCACCCGAGTTGATTGAAATGCATTTCATTATCTCAATCAGCCCCCTGAGTCAAAGCTTTATTGTACTGCATTCCCTTCCTATTGTATTTGAACTTTCTTCTAATACTGAAGCTGATGTGAGTCCATTACAACCAGTTGCAGATTAGCTTTTGTTCCACTCAGACTAGTGAAGTGTATTTTAATACATTCATGTCAATAATTTTATAACCTAATATTCGTGCACGTTATCTTTTAATTATTGTATCGTAAATTAATCTAGTTATGTATCTGATTTATTTCATATTGTTCCCTGGTCCCAGGGTGGTTTAGCATATTTCTTGTTCTTGTCAGTATTGGCAGATTGTAATATTTTATTCTTCTTAGTTTGAGGACAAGAATTTTGCCTGACGTGTCTGTTTTCAAAAGCTAATATAAACATACTTATTGTGAATGCTATTTGTGAAGTAAATCAGTGGACCTTTACAAGTTGGCATACTCTAATATATAATCATGGAAGTGTACATATACTCATTGAAAGCTCGGTGATTCAGAATTCTGTCTTCTGTTGGCACTGTCATACCACAGCTTTCTTTTAAATAGACTCACAGGGTCAAAGGAAGATCATAAAATACTGCTTCATCCATGTAATTAGAACAGTTTAATTCTGTGATATTTTCCAGCCTTGATATAATGTTTGTCAGAAGAATAGAT
Organism: Chelonoidis abingdonii; assembly: GCF_003597395.2. Classification (NCBI taxonomy): domain Eukaryota; kingdom Metazoa; phylum Chordata; order Testudines; family Testudinidae; genus Chelonoidis; species Chelonoidis abingdonii. The sequence goes on along the minus strand of NC_133769.1, from coordinate 52,416,210 downwards.
TCATTTTGTGACATTCCTCTTCTGATTATTAGCCTTGTTATAGGATAAAAATATCAGAATGATAATGCCAGGTATGTCCTATGACCGTTGATGGTGTGCCAATGTACAAAGAATTATCTGTAAATCTGCTACTAGGCTAGAAAAGTCTATTATAGAGGGAGCTGTTTAGCAGCCCTATATTTAGCTTTCCTAACACTTTCAATTAAAAAAGATTCTTGCAACCTTTTCTTTGAGAAGGTCTCACACCTCTATTGTTAGTAAAAGCCCTTTGACTGTTAAGAAGCCAGGCACACACCCGTACTGGTTATGAGTTCTATACTTAGGTTTCACCAACCAACTATTGTGAACTCCTCAGGTACTGTAATAGCCTTAACATAGAGTCACAGACCGTCCTCTTGGGTATTCCAGTCTATCTTGCTGCCTTGGCATGCTCGCCTTTGGGATAGATGGTCCCTTACACCAAAAATCACAACAATATTCAGGTTACTCCAAGTCCCAAAGGACCAATCTACATGTTAGCTCTTACACCAAAGACAACACTTGCAGCCAATCATATAATAAATGAACTAAAGATGTATTAAATAAGAAAAATAAATTAGAATTATTTACAAGGTTATAGCAGATAACATAAACATACAAAAGACTTACAGTCTTAGGTTCCAAAAGATGATAGAAGCTGCTGTAATATGCCAGCTCTACATGTCCAGGGCTAACCCAAACCAAACTCTGGGGATCATTTTGCTTATGTTTGGTAGTCCTTGCCCCTCACAGTCCAAGTAGCATAAAGATACAGTTTCTTCTTGTCAGGTATTTTTATTCCCTCCCTTCAGAGTTCAAGCTGATGGGACAAGTCCACCTGCATGTTGTCTCTTCATTGGCATGGAGGGAGCAATCAGCAAAGTCTTTTGTCCATTGATGTTTCACAATCACTTGTCTGGTGTCTATGGGCCTTCTCTTGTTGGGCAGGAGATACTCCCTGTGGCAAACTAGTATTTCGCACTTGGTAATACTTCTCTCCTGACTGGGTGTTTCCAGTTTTAGAACAAACACGTTTAAAGTAACAGAGCAAACACTTATATTTACCTTATAACATAGCATATAGCTATTGAAGACCATGCTTGTGTACATTTTAAACAAAATGTGATTTAAAGTTACTTATGCATAGAAAGCATGCTGTGGCTCCCCACCCTAGGAACATTCTAGAAAAGACCAAGGAGAAGGAAGTGAGCTCAACATGTGGAGTGGGAAAGTATAAGCATGTGATGAACAAATCCATATATAGAAAGATTAAATATGATTGGTTAGAGGTTTATGTTATGTAACTTGTTATGTAACTGCCATGTGCTATAAAATAGCAATGGGAGGGGCTCCTTGCTGGAGGGACTTTGCGTGATTTTTGTACTAGGGGCTCTCCCTTTGTGCACATTGAATAAAGTCTTATTGAATTGAATTGAATCAAATCAAAGACCCTTGATTCTGCCTGGCATCTGACTCACTGGGAACCACAAAATCCCAACACTATTATAAATGAGATTAATGCATGCAGTACCTTACAAGCATTTCATAAAATCTAAACATTAAACACATTTTTATAAATCTAATACCCATTTTAACAATACGAACACACAGGTGAGCCATTTGTCAGTGTTCAATTGAGGCCTCAGGGCCTTGGCATGAGCTAGTACCTGGTTAGCCAGTGTCACATGCTGTTTGGTCACTAGAAACTGAAATAGCTCCTTAGCATACAGAAATGGCTATTCTCCACTGGCCTAGAACAGAAGTTCCCACTTTCACTCAGCTACTTCCAGAATATCAATGGTCTCCAGAGCTTGCCCTGCCTGACAGATGGAACAACCATAGCTTTTAACCACACCACTTAAGTCTCCCCCTGCAGGCAGCCCTCCCTCTTCTCCCCAAGACCCAAGAAAGGGATATAGAAATAATTAGATTTAAATTTTGTAGGTGTGTCTTACCATGGTATCTGCTGGTTTTCAGTGCTCCTCCAAAGGACATGTGAAGTGGTAGTGGATTTTGTGTGAATATAATAAAATACAGCCCATTGATAAAAGTATAATATTTTGACCTTGAATTAAAGTAACCCTTTTCACAAACTGGGAAATGTTTTTTTTACCAGGTTCAAACAATAATATTCTCTGTCTCTCTCCTTTCAAGGGCCTTCCAGTTCCACAGGGGTATCAGCTGACACAAGGAGCCTGGGTGTGAGAACCAGCTTACTATAGGGGAAGAGAAAGAGAGTCTGAGATGGGCTCCTGGGAGACCTGTTCAGTAAAACAAATCAGCAGATCCAGATCCAGAAAGCCCTGCTGAACTACCAACAGGATAAGGAAGCTTTCAGGATGGAAAGAGAGACAGAGGCAGAATGGCATGAGGAGAGATTGGCAGACATATTCCTAGAGCATGATCACTGGTTGAGAGAGGCAGATAGACCGCAGTAGAAAGAGCTGTTTGAGCACTTACTGAAGATGATGGCCACCACACTGCAGGCTCTGGTGCATCCTTCAGCCTCTGCTTCTGACCCATGGGGCAATCTGCACACCACTTCTTAGTCCTGGAGAGCATCCATCCTTTGTACAATTCAAGGAGTAGCTGGGCAAACACTGGTACATGGAATGGATAAATGTACTATGTGCATTCATCCACTCCTGTCCAGGCACAGCCCATACCTGAAAAACATGTCAGAAAGGCCTAGAAGAACCTGGACCTTTGACTAGTTTTTTGGACCAAGTTTGATTATACTATTGTGCTGCACGGCATGATGGCAGCTGGTCTGCATCACTGATTGTTACAGCATGTAAATACCTCTGTAAAATAAAATGTTGGATTTGCACACCAGGCTATAATAATCAGTTTTATTTTGCATAATGATAAAAGTGACACAACCTCTAATGTATGTCATCACATACCCAATGTCAAAGTTTCATAATAAAAATTTACAAATTGTCATCACTAATAATCTCTAAACCTCTAGTACCATTTCATTCCCTCTCATGCATGTTCCCATGCATACCCATAATGTGGGCATACAAAGCATCCCTGATTTCTGTTGCATATCTGGATCCAGCACCTGTCATGACATGTGCATTGGCTCTCTGTGTGTACTGGTTCAGCTATCCGGTGTCTACTCCTGGCGAAAAGGATATCCATCTCCTCACAGCAAGCCACAATATGTGGATTTCACTAATGACACCGGCATTCAAATGGTTTTGAAGGCAGCACCAATAGGATTTCAATCTGCCAAATGCACATTCCACCACCACCTTCTAGCTACTGAGTGTGTAATTGACTCTTCTTTTGCACATCCTCTGAAATCAGAGTACAGTTTAATAAGCCATGGCAACAAAGGGTAAGCGGGGTCCCTAGAATGACAGTGAGGACAATAACGTCATGTCATCCAGTGGGAATAGCGTCCCAGCGTCTCTGGAATTCCCTGGTATCATGCACCCTGCCAGTGCATCCCATATCAGTGTTTATGAATCTGCCCCTGTGATCAACCAGGGCCATTGCAGTTTGTGTCCAAATGATCCTTGCAGTAGACCAGCTATAGGCACATAAGTCCCATCACTGGCCCCAGCACAATTTGGAGTTCTCTGAAAACTAGCAATTATTTCAGGAACATTTGTAATGCCTACCGCTTTCGGATAAATTGCAATCCTGATTGCCTCACAAATCTCTGCTACAAAAACCACAATTGTTTTGCCAACTCCAAACTGGATATCCTGTAGCGGCATGGGGTGTGCAGCTTCCAGGTGGCTATAGTAGCACATTGCTGAACCCGGAGACCCAGCCTCATCAGTGTGTCCTGGCGTTGAAGGGTAAGGGCAAGCTGATCATAAACCGCAAGGAACAGCTGCTTCTTCAGCAAAAAGTTCTGGACCCACTGCTGGTCATCCCAAGTCCGCATGGCAATGTGCACCCACTGGTCTGTGCCTAGTGTCCCATTCTAGAAGTGCTGGTCTGCAACAGAGGAATCTGTGGCTAAGACAACAACAGACATGAATAGCATCAGTAAGAGATGCCTTTGGCAGTTCATAAACTGCAGCCAAGATGTCCACCAGCATCTAGCAGATGATCCAGCTGTGTCCCAAATTAGGACTGACAGCATGAGGGAGAGAAGTTCTTCCACCAGGGCAGGATCCATGTTGGCTCTGGCTCCAGAGAACATACAAACACAAAATGGCTTGGCTAGATGTGTTGGTGGGCTAAAACCACCCAAAACACTTCTGATCAACTCCCATGGAACAGACAGACACACAACCCACTCTGGAGAAAGCTCCAGCACTGCTTCAGTTGATGAGGGTGCTAGGAACCCTGGGATATGACAGCACCCCCCCCCCCCCAGAAGCTGAAGTTCTGACTCAGAGCTGAGGAGTGCAGTATGGATGGGCAGGTGTGGGCTTGGAAACATGAGTCCACAAGCCCAGGTCCACAGACCCAGGGTAGATATACTCTAAGTAATGTGTGTTTTCCTCTATCATACAAAAATATCAAAGCACTCGAATGAGAAACTCAAACTGAAAGACAGCAAGAATAGATCTACGCTATTGTAAACCTGGGCTCAGACTCTGGATTGAGCCCATCATTCACACACAAATTTGTCTGACTTGGGTCAGCAACTATTCCAGATCCAGTCCTAGGACCACCCAGGAGGGTGGGTCTGAGGCTGAGTCCTGCTGAGATTCGGGTCCAAGTTGTCATTTTGCAATGTGAACTCAGCTCAGCCAGCAGACTTGAGTCAGAAGGTCTGTATAGTGCATTGTGGATGTGTCGCACAGGTGTGAGATGCAAATCCAGCAACTGTAAACCCACATTTTTAATGCAGTTTGGATGCTTAAGACTGGGCTTAGAAGTCCACAAGCGCAGGTCCCGCAGACTCAGATTTCCAATGCATTGACACACCCAGGAGGGGGAAGGCTAGAGGAGAACAAAGGCAGAACCCCCAATGGTAAGAAGGGAAGTTTCTGATGCAGGGAAGAGTAAAAGGGAACCAGAACGCAAGGAATCTAATACCACAGTCATGGGCAAGGCATGAGAATCTGAAAAGAAGCAGATTAGAAGAGGGCAGGATGTGGCGAGAAACAAAGAGCTAGATTGTGAGTGTGACTATGTGTCCTAGCCATGAACATCAGAACACTCTCAAAACACTCCTGTACAAGATATATGCACCTTGGATCCAGGCATGTATGAGTATGTGAAGCATGTTGGTAGGGGACATGCAGAGCTTTGGCTCCACCTCCCTAACACACTAGTATTGAGGCCAGAGTTGGGAGGGTGTCATAATTCACTCTCGGTATAAACCAGGGGCAAATTACTGCCCGCAGAGCTTGGGGACAGCACGAATGGAACTGTGTTTCAGAGGGTATCTCTGAGGCCCAATGTCTCCAGGGTCAACTCCAAGGGTGGTGCAGCTTAACCACTGCCCTGTTCGCAAAGCCATGCCTACAATCACAATCTAGCCCTAGGTTAGGAGAGAATAAGGGGATGAGCAGCAGCATTGAAAGCTGGAACAAAAAGTAATGAGAAAGGAGAAATAAAAGAGGAGGACAAAAACTATTCTACAGGAACAACAAAAGGGAAAATGGCGTAGAGTCAATAAAGTAGGAGGGAGAAAGAAATGGATGAAGGAAAAGAAGCTAGAAACTACTGTAAGCAGGGTCTGAATGAGTTCTCCCCTGACAGCTAACTGGGGATGGGGAGAGACTTCAGGAGCAAACTGTATTTACATGAACACACCTACTCTGTGTAGGTAGCCGCAGACAGGAGCTGTGTTGCTCAAAAGTGGTCAACTGTGGCTAGTGTTGGGCTGCAAAACACTAGTACTGAATGCAGGCATAGTGAAATGCTATTATCCACGTTGCTCTCTCTACTGAATGAGTAAAGTGGAGCAGAACTCACTAAGGCAGGGGCTCGAATAACAGACCTCTGTGAAAGTAAGAGAAGTGGGAACAGGTATTTTAGCCAGGAAGTGTGGACTCTCCCTAAGAGTCCCTTGTCTGGTTTAACCTGTTTCTCCCCACTGTTCAAAGATAGAGCTAAATAAGCTTCGTTAAGATCCTTTTGTTATTTTAAGTGCTGAAATCACTTTTGGGGGGACAGTGTTTCTGCCCAGCCTGCTGAGAGCTAAAAATCATAGGAACTAAGGGGCTGACTTACAGAGGTCGCGGCAGAGAGGCTGGTGGTAGCAGAAGGTGACTGACGGGAGTGGCCAGCGGCAAGGAACAGCGGCAAGCGGCAAGCAATAGTGGTTAGCCGGCGGGAGCAGCAGGCGGCAAGGAACAGCAGCTGGCGGGGCAGCCAGCCACAGCAGTTATTGAGATGGTGGAGTAAGCAAGGTACCTTCTTCCTCTGGTGGGAGGTGAAGTCACACAAATGTACCTCTGACCCCTGGGTTCTCACTGACCAAGGACAACCACTGTGAATAGGGTATGGTGAGGGAGCAGAGCAGGGCACAGTAAAAGAACTTTTGGTTGTAGAACTCAGCAACATGAGGCAGAAGACAATGCCCCACACACTCTGGGGTGGGCATCCTGCTCACAGTTTTATGTTTATGAATCCCTAATTAATGTCAGGTGACTTCCATCCTTTCATTAAAAGCTTATTTTCTACACTCAGACTCTGTGCTTGTGAGAGGGAAAGTATTGCCTCTCAGAGGTGCCCGGAGGGGTATGGAACTTTCCGAGGTTGCTGGGTGGGGATTTGAGCCACTTCTGTGTTGTATTGTTGAGGAGGAGCCCCTAGATATTGAACCCAGCCCTGACTGCTGCCGGCTCCACCTAGCAGAAGAGTTACACTACATACACCGATTAAATTGTAAATTTAATTGACTTTGTTACCGGTGTTTGCATTTTATTTTCTTTCCCTGATAGACACCTTACATGTTTGCATATAAAAAAAAGGGACAGTAGTGACCAGGATCTACTGATGTCAATGGTAAGACCCCCATTAACATCAGTTCAAACAGAATTTAGCCCAGTATGTCTGACTCCAGAGGCGTAATCGAACCTAGTTTTGTTCTGAGAAATCTCTTGGGATACTTTTACTTCCAGAACTTAAGATTTGGGTTACACAAAAATCTGAGTTTTCAAAATCATTTTCTATTCTTTTTAAAGAGGGGAAAATGTGATTTTTAAATATACTTATTCTAACTAAGTGACAGCCTGTGCTGGGCAAACAACATGTCTTGTATGCCTGAAATGTTTACCCTGCTCTTAGGGCTGTCACCCAAATTTACATAAATGCAGCAGCCTGAATTTATATTTTTACAGGGGAAAATCCAGATTTCAACTCTGGAAGTGTGCAGCTGTGTTCTAAATCTAAAATCCAAAATTTGCAGATGTGTTTCCACAACTTAATCCGGCTCTAAATTACTTTAAAGGATGCAGAACTAAGCTCTAAATTTGGCAAAATGAATTCTCCTACCTGTGCTGCCTTCTGTAGTACAAAATTGGAGCTGCTTGTGCTGCCAACCACATTGATATTTATCCTGGGTTTTTTTCCCTCCTTGCCATGTCAGACATCTGGAGTGGGCACGTGTTTCTTTTTTAATGAAAAGATAATTCCTTTCATCCTCAGGAAATACCTTCTCTTATCTTCTCCTGTAGATTCTGCTATACCTTGATCTTTGACCATTGGCCTTTGTCTCTAAGTCACTCATGTTCTTTGTGCACCATGGCATAAGCAGTGGGGCTATTGGATCCTAACTTAAAACATATGTAATATTTAGTGAATTATGGGGAGTGTGGAAAGGAATTTCAGGTATTTGCATTTGCACACCCACCCCGCCTAGCATAGTCCATGGCAGCCTGGGATGGTTACTTTGACAGCTGTGGGATCCCCAATTTCTTTGTTATTGGGGCAGGAGGAATAAAGTGTTGTCACCCTGATTATGTGAATGAAGAACTATGAAACTGCTTTGTGACAGAGAGTTTCACCATCAATTAAGTAGCACTCGCAAGACAAGGGACTTGGGTGCCAAAACCTAGTGAATTGAGAGAGGTTGAGGATAGGTATGTGTGCTTGATGGTATGGGCTGCTTGTGAGGGCCTGGCATACCAATTGCATCTTCTTCTCAATCCACTGTTGAATAGCAAAGCTAATTTTGATTCTGTTAGGAATCTAGCTAGAGGCTGCTGAGCTGAATTCACTTTGGACCAATGGTGTAGCAGCACTAGGGCTCCCATACTACAAGCTGAGATCACTGAGTGCTGTGTTAACTAGCGGGGGACCTTAAAGATATATTGCTAAGTGGCTAGCAGATCAGTTTGCAGGATGGTTGGAGTGGCCTAGCGCAGCAGAGTGGAGCTGAGCCATTTGTGGGGACAGCTGGTGGAGCGGAGCAGTGTGTGGGATGGTTGGAGCAGCCCATGGAACAGCGAGTGGAGCGGAGCAGTTTGCGGGGATGGCTGGAGGAGCGAGCAGAGCTGTTCGTGGTGAAGGCTGCAGCAGATCTCCTCGGAGAGGTGGGGCAATTGGCCTTGGCCCACATAAGGTGCCCCTTTACAGCCTGTGTGTCCCCCTCATTTCCACCCAGGCTGGGAGGGAAGTAAAACTCTGCAGACGAACTTTTGAACTCTGGGGTGATTTGGACTTAAGACCCTGAGGGGAAAAGGACATTGCCAAACGTACTTGGAGGTGGGGTTTTTTGCTCATGGTTTGTGTTTATAATCCTGTTTGTGTGTTTCTCCAACTTAATGCTGCATTGTTTCCTTCCTTTATTAAAAGGATTTTGCTACACTCGGACTCTGTGCTTGCGAGTGGGGAAGTATTGCCTCCTAGAGGCACCCAGGGGGCAGTATGTAATTGTCCCAGGTCCCTGGGTGGGGGCTCGAGCCAGTTTTGCATTGTGTTATTGAAATGAAACCCCTGAATACTGAACCCGGCCCTTGTTGCTGCCAACTCAGAGGGGCAGAAGGGTTACATATATCAGGAGTATTCATTTAAAGAGAATTGGACCCTATATATTTTTAAAATAAGGGGCAAAATCCTCATCTGGTTTAAATAAGGGGCAAAATCCTCATGACTTCAATGGTGTTACACCAGCTAAAAAATCTGGCCCAAGGAGTAGTGCATTCAAGAAGGTCACTTTATGTAAATTTGTTTTGTGTTAGCTCCCTACTTGGATATGCAAGGAGATAAAATTGTATTTAATTTGAATATGTCCCTTGTTCCTATGTTCCAGTTCCTCACCCAGCCCATCTGTCTGCAAACCTCTAATGAACAGATTTTATTGCCAAACAAATTTGTCATTTCAGTGTCAAAATATTGGTCAAGCAGTCTGCAGGCAAAGATGACATGAACACATTCAGGCCTCTATAGCAAAAAAAAAAAAAAAAAAAAAAAAAAAAGTTAAACCAGCCACTTTCATGAGTGAAAATGAAACACCAAACTGGTTCCTCAGAGATCCAATATCTCATTGAAATTGGCCTGAAATAAAATAATCTGCTTTTATACCTCTCTTATATACCAAATCCAGCTTCTCTGGCGATAACTACTCCCCCCAGAAGTACTGCAGCCAGTCTGGACAAACCAGAATTTGTATCTCCACTTCATGTGGCTGGTGAGCTGGCTTGGCAGCAGCCTTTGTCCACACTGAGCAAGAGCAGACATTCAGGCCCAAGTGTCAGGATCATCACAGTCTGCCAGGTGTGGGAACCTGGAAGGCAGAACTTCTGCATGAGTTTCAAACACGACTCCTTTGTGGACCTCTAAAATCATCCCTGTAGGGGGCCCCTTGTTGTTCAAGAAGCTCGGATTAAATATGGATCAGATCAAATATAGCAGCTCCTATCTTTCATTCCTCCTTCCAGGCTGCAGTGGAATTACTGATAGCTGGGTAACCATCCAAACCAGAAGGCCCATGACCACATTCCACAGGGCCCATGACACTTACCCAGGACTTCCAGTCTGACATTTTCCTCACATGAAAAAGAGATTTGCACTGAAGCGCCTCCATGCAATGGCTGCAATCATGCAACATTTGTTGCCACTGGAGTGATTTACAACTCTTATTGTCCTGCAGTGATTGTTTTATTTTATTTACTATTGCACCCACCATTGTGATGTTTAATTATTTTACAGAAATCAAGAAATTAGATCATTGCCAAAACTGGCACAGATCAAACCACATATACTTCTCCTCCCTTGCTCTCTGATGAGATGCATCCCTTCCAGCTGTAGGCCCAAACTAAGAGAAAAGTAGAGTCAATAAGTGTGACTTATCCTGTTTCCTGTAAATTGCCAAACCTGAGCACTTCAGGAGAGAACCAATTCCAAAGCCAAGGACCCTTCATCCTGAACGTCCAGCTACTCATTCCCTGAAGAAAGTGAGTGCTGCAAGTGGTCTTACAGATACCTAGATTCCAGGCCATTCAGCTCTTTATACTCTTGGTTATTACCTACACCACTAAATTGCATCTGGAAATGGATAGTTACGGCACAGAAGTTGTTTGTGTGTTCATATCAGCTTTTTCTGATAAAAGGTGGGGAGCTGTATTCTATAGTAATTAGGGCTTACAAATGGTCTTTAAAGTTCATCTGAAGGAGAGGCCACTGCAACTGCCCAATTTGGAAGTAAGTCTGGTCATTGGTGAGGTCCACCTTAGAAAGGAAAGCTCTTAATATGGCATTATTCAAAGATCAAAAGGACACTTCTGGTCACAACTGCAGTATGGGAATCCAGGAACAGCAATGGATATATTAAGAACTCAAGATTACGAATATCTTGGGGGTGGGGGAAGTATGGAAGGAGGGAGTTATCATAACCCCACCAGGTCCTTAAAATCCTTTCCTATAACATCACTTCTGTCTTGTTCGGAATCAGTGAAAGTCATTTAGTTTTCCTCCAGAACCCTAACTTGGCCTTCAGTGGGAAATCAAGGAGACAACAGAATCAGAATTCAGTGAAAAGGAGATGTAGATCTCAGTATAGTCGGCCGGTCCATGATGTTTCCATAGCTTCCCTAAGGTCCTAAAATACATGTTGAATGGGAGAGGGTAAAAAAATGAAACCTTAAAGAACCTCACATAAGAATCCTTGAAGAGGCAATTGCTTATCCTACCACCATCTTCTGTGTCCTCTCTGAAAGGAGTGATCTAAACCACTGTAAAACAATCCCATCCACCTCTGCCAGGTCCTGAAGATGAATTAGCTACAGTTCAGGATCAGCTGCATGAGTCATTGCCAAAAGGGCCAATGAAATGAGCATGAACACCTAGCCATTGTCCACTGCCAGAAGGAGAACATCATCTAAAGAAATAAATTCAGTCTCCACACCATGAGTAGATTGAAGGCTGTGTTGATAATGATACCCAGCTCTTTCATAGCACTTTTCTTCCCTAGATCTCAAAGTGCTTTACACATGAGGTCAGTATCATTTATCCCCATTGTACAGATGGGGAAACTGAGGCATGGAGCTCTCTAATATGGATCCAGGGAGCCAGAAGAATCTGTAGATTGTTGGAACTGAATTGCTGCCACCCCTGTCTCAGTAAGATGTCCCCACCAAAAAAACTGAGATGTCAGAAATTGATGCGATTGTTAATATCAGGGGACTCTAGATCTAAACAGCATTTGTGATTTATCTGGCATTTAATTAATAATCCTCAAAACAGTGTGGCATTTCCTAGCCATGAGGCACAAGAGTACATTTTGCAGATGGTCGAGCACTGCTTACTCTATAAAACCAGAATCTCCATTTGTGGGGCTGCATGAAACCTGATCAGAGAAGAAGATATTTTATTTATATCCCCTACTGCTCCATTACCATGGCTGTCGTGTTGGGCTAACTGCAGTGTCATAGATTTGATTGATGTTCTTTTTGAAGAAGATGGAAAATCCTTCATGGTGAGAAGTACCAGACTCTATTTCTAAGCGTAGGCTGCTCATCACTTTTCCAGCGATCTAGGCTTCACAGATGCTCAGAGCTAAAAGTTCCTTGGCAAAATGATTCATTCATAGCTACATGGTAAATATTGACCATGTCCTGTGATTTGTTAAAAAGGTCGGTTAAATGCTCATGAAGTCCCATGTGTGTTTGGAGCAAGCAAGGCCAATTGTTTTCAAACTCTTTTTTGCTAGGTAGCCTGGCTTTGTGGAAGCAGTCACTCATTTTCTGCCTCCCATTTACTTCCATTCTGAGGAGGTGCCACTAGCAATATTGCTCTCAAACAGCCAGAGTGGAGATTTTTTCTTCAAGGGTTTACATGGCATGTGTAGTCAGCCACTGATGTGTGAATTTATGCGCCCTATCCATTAGAGGAACGTTATTCTAAGAAAAGCTGCAGACCAGGAATAAGATGATTACGAAATACAGGAAGTGTAAACAGTTTCTGTATGGAGAAAGCAGCATTTTACCAGCAAGGTGTCTCTTCTTGTTTTAAATAGATATAAATCTATTTTTGCTTGCTAAATTATCTAGATTTACTTTTTCATTTAAATTACTTAGAATGCTTACAGAATTCCACTGTACAGATTTCCTTTGTATTGTCTTGATTTCCCCCTACCCCACATTTGCTTTTTAATTAAATTAATAAGAGCATAAGAAAGGCCATACTGGGTCAGACCAATGGTCCATCTAGCTCAGAATCCTGTCTTCCAACAGTGGCCAATGTCAGGTGTTTCAGAGAGAATTAACAGAACAGGCAATCATCAAGTGATCCATCCCATGTCACCTATTCCCAGCTTCTGGCAAACAGAGGCTATGGACAATTTAGAGGATGGTTTTGCATTCCTGCCAATCGTGATTAATAGCCATTAATGGACCTATCCTCCATGAAGTTATTTAGTTCTTTTTTGAACCCTGTTATAGTCTTGATCTTCACAACACCCCTGGCAAAGAGTTCCACAGGTTGATTGTGCGTTGTGTGAAGAAATACGTCCTTTTGTTTGTTTTAAACCTTCTGCCTATTATTTCATTTGGTGACCCCTGGTTCTTGAGTTATGAGAAGTAGCAAATAACACTTCCTTATTTACTTTCTTCACACCAGTCATGATTTTATAGACCTCTATCATATTCCCCCTTAGTCGTCTCTTTTCCAAGCTGAAAAGTCCAGGCCTTATTAATCTCTCTTCATAGAGTAGCTGTTCCATACTCCTAATCATTTTTGTTGTCCTTTTCTGTACCTTTTCCAATTCCAGTATATCTGTTTTGAGATGGGGGCGACTAGATCTGCACGCAGTATTCAAAGGTGAGTGTACCAGGGATTTATATAGAGGCAATATGATATTTTCTGTCTTATCTATCCCTGCTCTAAATTACAACCACCTGCTTTGGGCCCCATGGCTTCATTCCAGCAGCAAAGAATAATCAGAGCTCAGCAACAATTCACTTCTTTTACGGTGATGCAGAAAGCCAGAGTACATCTACACTACGGCATTATTCCGATTTTACATAAACCGGTTTTGTAAAACAGATTGTATAAAGTCGAGTGTACGCGGCCACACTAAGCACATTAATTCGTTGGTGTGCGTCCATGGTCCGAGGCTAGCGTCGATTTCTGGAGTGTTGCACTGTGGGTAGCTTTTCTGTAGCTATCCCATAGTTCCTGCAGTCTCCCCCACCCCTTGGAATTCTAGGTTGAGATCCCAGTGCCTGATGGGGCAAAAATCATTGTTGCGGGTGGTTCTGGGTAAATGTCATCAGTCATTTCTTCCTCCAGGAAAGCAACGGCAGACAATCATTTCGCGCCCTTTTCCCCTGGATTGCCCTGGGAGACGCCATAGCACGGCAACCATGGAGCCCGAGTTCAGCTAATTTTTTATTTTTTCTGTCACCATTATCATACTGGATTGTATTGTGCTAACAACCGAGGTAACTCAGCAGCGCTACAAACAGCAGCATTCATTTCGCCTTTGCCATGAATAGCAGAGAACGGTATCAGTCCAGTTCTGTACTGAGTCTGCTGTACCCATTGTAAATTGCACCAAGAGATATGACGGTTTATCTGTCGTTCTGTACCGTTCCGACTGCTGTCATAGGATGCCCTTGGCTGAGGATCCGGCGGGCGGCGCAAAGACAAAAAAGGAAGAAATGACATCCCCAGTAAATTCCTTCCTTTATGTTTTATCTAAAAATAGAGTCAGTACCTTTATCGTTTAACAAGATCAATATTGGATGATAGCCTAGAAATATGGCCAAGTGTACTAGAGAACAAGAGCACCAAGCCGACTCCGTGTCACAGATCCCGTAGAAATGAATAATCTGGCATGCCAATTCACCTGGGGGTGCCCCTGCTCCACAACCGCCCACACCACTTGCATTCCCTCTCCCAACCTTCCTGGGCTATACCTTGGCAAAGTCACACCCATTTGTGTGAGATGGATATGTAATAAAGAATCGCAGGAATAAGAAACCATCAGACTTGTAAGTAGAGAATAAAATGAGGGGAAGGCAGCCTCCAGCTGCTTGATAAGTCCAGGCAGTGACATTAAGTACCGTGTGGGGAGAGGAGCCCAGCATCCCGCTGCTATGATAGTCCAGGCAGTACCGAATCTTGATCTGTTACACATGAAAGGAAGGGAGCATGAATGGAGCTTAGCCCCCGTTGCTATGATGAGGACGATTTACCAGCCATCTCTGTACCATCTATGCTGGAATATGACCACGGAATCATTCCTATTTGTTACCCAGAGACGCCCAACGGTAACTGCCTCACCTGAGGACCAGCCAGGAGCACTTCATAGGCTCAAAAAACGAGGAAGAACTAATCAAATCCTACTGCACCTGTACAACATATGCCACCCAGGGAGGGAGAGAGAGAGGATGCTACTGTTTAACTGCTGCAGGCACCATGTCAGCCAGCAGCATGCATATACATAGGGTGACATAATAGAAAAGTAACAAGAAACGATTTTTCCACCTGTATTCTATCATAGGAAGCGAGAGGGGGATAATCATTGACCGAGATAAAGAAACCCTGAACACACCTCGGACAATGTGTATATTGGACCCTACACGAACATCTGGGTAGCTCAGCCAGAAATGCAAAATGATTTTTGGGCAAGACACTGCGGGACTGTAGGATACCTGGAGTCCTCATCCTCCCCTCCCTCCCTCCATGAGTTCCATTTGCAATCTTTGACTTCACCCCCGGAGGCTATGGTCGACGCAGCACTGTGGTGTGGACATCGATTATCATAGCCTGGAGATTTTTTTAAAATCCTTTGAGCATTTCATCTCTGTAACAGACTCTAGATAGAACAGATATTGTTCCCCATAACAACACTAATCCAGATCCAGTATCCCCGTACCAGTCCATGTGGAGCAGCTCTTTTTGGGATTTGGACTGCATGCCACCCGTGCTGATCAGAGATCCCACAATCGGCCAAACAGGGAAATGCATTCAATAAGTTTTCGTACAGGGGCTTTCCTAGATCTATACCTGGACCACTGCATCCGGTTACAGATTGCTAATCCAGAGCGGTTACAGTGGAGCACCTGTGGACGCCCACGATCAGGAAATACGTCGATTTGTGGCCACACTAACCCTAATCCGATATGGTAATACCGATTTCAGCGCTACTCCTCTCATCGAGGAGGAGTACAGAAACCGATTTAAAGAGCCCTTTATATTGATATAAGGGCCTCATAGTGTGGATGGGTACAGCATTAAATTGGTTTAACGCTGCTAAAATCTTTTTAAACGCGTAGTGTAGACCAGGCCCCAGTGTAGTGGGAATTCCCAGCTGGCCAGGTGTGCTGGCTTACAAGCATCCCAAAGAGCTCATAGCACAGAAGAGAATCAGGCTCATCATTGTTTTTATCTAAAGTTTTTATATTTTCCCATGGCTGCTAGAACTTCAGATTTTAGGATTAGGGGTTTCCTTAAAAAATGAGTAATTTTTTCCCCAGCATTCTTGAATCTGACCATATTTCAAAGGGATCATTTAACCTTTTTATCACAGAGTAACTACTTAGGGTAAATTATTTTGTACTTTTATGTTGTTCATGTTTTTAAATATATTATCAATAAGTTGTAATATATGCTTTACCTTCTGGGAGAAATTGTCCAGGTAACCCTTGAGAATTGTGGTTGTCCAAGCTTTTTAAACATTGCTTTAAAGCAATTAAATACACTTTCCAGATATCTGTTTTCATTTTGTTTTGCAAGAAACTACCATTGCCATTAGAACACTTCCTCCAGCGTGGCAGTGAATCCCAGAACAATGGTTTCATGTGAAGGAGCAGAAGCAGCTGTACGGCAATGACTATTGTCATATACGTTACATTGCATTATGGAAATTTTACAGCTTGTTTGCAATATTGGTCACTGAAGATACAGTCCCCGGGCAACACCAAGCATATCACTGTATATCTGCTGTTGCTTCCTTAGAGGCTTGATCATGCAGTCTGCATGGAGGTAAATTTCCCACTGAAGACAGATGGAGTTTTGCCTATGTCAACTCTGTAGGATTTCATAGTTCTAAGATGTCACAGTTTCCACACTCAATCACCAGATGAGATAATCATAATTATCTTTTCTCCCAAATTATTTGCCACATTGCTTACAATCTGCTCCTGCAGGAACCATCCAGAAAACAAAGTTGCAGACGTCTGCCAATGAACATATTACTTACCCAACTGCAATTATAGCTTCCTGATACTAAACAATAAAAAACTACACAACACATTAACATCATATTAAACAGCAACCAAAATTTTATAACATATATATAAAATGCTAGAACTTTTGGCTAATTTCACTCCAGCACAGGCGTGAAAAGTGGAACTCACAGAGGAAAGTAGTGATGAATGGTCCTACTTCCCTTGAGTTTCCGATATTGTTGGCTGGCCCAGCCCTTCTAGCCAATAAAGGAGCATCTTAAGGTTTTGTGGTGACCATTCAAATGACTTGATATAAATTAAGGCTGTATTTGACTGGCTTGGCAAAATTCTCTCTGCATGACCCTAGCAAGAGATGGCTGGCCCCCACTGCATGAGATCAGTGAGGTCTTATCTCCTCCTTTCCACATTCTAGGCTTACAGCCTATGAATCTGGCTTATGTCTCCAATGTTTACACATCACTGAGCGAGCCGAGAAATCAGAACATAGGTCTTCAGAAAAATTGGATTCTATGAAATAACACTTGAGTGCTCATTATGAAGAACATGCAGAGGAATGCAGTAAAGATCCTGAATAGTATCTAGTGGGCACATGGCACATGAAGGAAACATGGCCTGCACTTTGAGACCAGTGATGGAAATTTAAGGGGATGTTGTTCACAAAATATTAGAGTACTAAAAATGTTTCTATTTTCAAATCAATGCATATAACCATTTTACTGAGCATTGAATTGTATATTCTGGAGGATACCAGTGGCCTAGATCACTGGTTCTTAACCTTTTCCATATGGGGACCTCTCAGAATTACCCTCCTGTCTCGAGGGGAATCTACCTGGAACCACCCTCTCACTTAGCAATATAAGAAGGACAGGGTAATAGGGAGCCTCTGACATCTGTTTTCAACCCCAAGGTTCCACATCCAGGCTGAAATTCAATTATTTCTCCCCTTGAAGGAAAGCTGGAAGTAACAGCAAGCTGGTCACAGAAAGGCAGGGAAATTGAAATAATAGTCAGATGCCTTGCTGTATCATAATGGTAAATTAGGTTATAAAAATGCTGAATTCCATTCCATATTGAAAAAATGCCAACTTGCAAGGCTAAAAAATCACAGGACCTTGCTTGAAATGAATGGGGCAGTTTATATATTTGAGCCATTTTCACAGGCTCTCTGCAAATTCAGGCAGACATTGCTACAACAGTTCGGATTCACTTGGCATTTCCAAGGTTGTCTCTGGCACAATAAGGGCTAGACATGTAAATGCTTTAAAGGAAGGGAAAAGACAAAGTGATTGTGATGCTACTGAAGCCTCTGGGGAGTCATGACCCCCCAGGTTGAGAAACCCTGGTCTAGAGCCAATAACAAATTAGGGGAAATGGTTTGGGGCTATGATTACTGCCAAATAATTACAATGTGGCAAACATGTATCAAACCAGACATAACACATTGGAATAGGAGTTCAGTAGAAACGGTAACGTTTGAAAAGACATCATGCACAAAGCTGACTAACTCTGATCACTGTGATTCTTGTGACTTTCCCTCTCAGAGCAAGAGTCAAAGACTCAAATCTGCACACTCTGAAATCAATGGGCGGTCTGTACGTGCCAGTTTTACAGGATCGGGCCATATGTCTAATATGATGAAAAGTTGTAACATGATGATGCCACAAGGGTCAAATCCTAAGTGCCATTTAGTGGCATAGACTGGCTTCAATATGGCTTACAGGATTGTTGTTGATGTTAATTCCATTTATTCTCTTACATTTAGCATATTTTGTCAGGTCTCCTTTTTTTCTTTCTTTGGAAGTGGGTGGAGTGTCTAAGGAAAAGGGATAGATTATGTGAGCATGACATGTTGCTAAATATTAAGGGGGGGTCATTTTTTGGAAGTAGCTGTATGTTTTGTTTGGCTATGGAGGCAGTTGTATTGGTGGAATTTACGTTGTCAATTTATCGTTACTAAATAAATAAATAAACATCAAATAATTCTGAAGAATCAAAACAAGGTGCATACTGTTTCTATTTTCAGGCCCATATCTAAGTAGACAAACTCGTGATTGGAAACTTCAATCTTGTAACAGCTGAAAATTTAGGTGCATGTAGCAATAAAACAAATCTCTGTGTATTTTATTTCCTTTGTAAAAAATTAGACATTCGGCACATTACCCTACATTTTGATGGTGGTGCATATGATTTTAGCTGCATTTCTCCATGAACGCTGTTTTAAAAACTTATGAGTTCATAGCATTTTTCATTTACAGACATATATCGTGAAAAAAGGTTGCAGTAAAAAGTTGTAAAATTATTGGTTAATGTCAGACAGGTGGTGGTCAAATAGATTATATAAACGTTCTGCACTGGGAAGAACACAATGATAAATAAAGCTTTTTGTTTCCATTCTACACAAATACACAGTGTGGTTTACTGTTACCTTATTTGCAAGACAATGTCATCCTTTCTACTCAATTATATGTGCCTGCCATTTCTGAAAAAACTGTCTACATTGCTTGTAGGGTTTACCTTCTTCTGCCTTTTGGATATGGATGTTTGGGTGCATATACTGACAGATAGATTTATATAAGCATTTGACCACTATGTCTTTATATAGTGGTTACCATTAAAAAAGTAAACATGATTCCTGCCAAATTCTATGTGTAATATGTGTAAAGAAACATTGTGGCATTTCAGATACTGCTGTCTGTTAATTCTGTATAAATATTGGAGCTTGTAATGGTTGACAGAATTTATCTTCAATTCAATTATTGGTCAGCTATGGTAATAATAAATAATAATAATAACAATTAATAATAAATATCTCATTATGGGATTCATTACAAAGAGCTTAATCAAATCATCTCAGTCAGAAAGGAAACAACTATGTAAAATGTTAAATCTTACGAAATGTCAGTACAACTGGCACAAACTGACACTACACAATATGTACACTGCATCTTCATGGAAAATGTTGCATAAATTGTAGTATCAAGCTTTCCCATATTGTTACCCAGGGTTTTCAGAACTCAAAGCCGTGGTAACTTAACTGTTTCTCTCCAGGCAATGTCAGGAATAAATCAATGGGAATGTAGCACTTCCATCTGATAAATGATTGGTACAAGCAAGCATGCTCTTATTTAAAACTACTATTTATTAGATTTTAAGCGCGCACACACACACACACACACACACACACACACTCTCTCTCTCTCTCTCTCTCTCTCTAAGTTTAGGACATCCAAAACAACTACCTAAAATCTGAGATGCAGGTCAATAATGGCCAGTTGCTTATCCTCCGGGGAGTAGGGTGTCAGGAAAAAATCTCTCAGGATAGCTTTAGAGACTTGCTCCAAGCGCACACTATTATTTAGTCTTTTTAAAATTAATTTTTACAAAACACATAACTCATAGTGACCCCTACTGGGTCATCACCTCTCCTAACTGCAATAAACTACTTATCACCAAAACATTCCTAACAATGTTAGCCATAATAAGCTTCTATGTTAAAGGCACCCAAACTCAAGGTCTCCAACCACTTATTTTCTTTCAGTCTCATAATTTGTAGATTCTTTTCTCCTCTCCTCTCATTCTGATTAGCAGAAACTGCATGCCTGCAGCTAGTATTTGACCTTGCCTCCAAATGCCCTGCTGGTCCAAATTAACCCTTCACTGTTTGGTGTTCTATTTTATTAATTAATGGTGGCTGAATGCACCCAACAAGGCTGAAATTAGCTTGGCCAAGCTCTGGGGTAACATTCCCCTTAATTCCAGGGTATCAATATGCCTTTATTAGGAGACAACATATTTATACTTCTTTATCCAGTCAGGGCGTGATCCATAGAGTCCTGGATTCCAAGACCAGAACGGATCACTATGATCAGCGATTCTGCTCTCCAGTCTAACACAGGCCGTAGAACTTCCCCTAAATAATGCCTAGAGCAGATCTTTTAGAAAAACATCCAATCTTGATTTCAAAATTGTCAGTGATGGAGAATCCCTCACGACCCTTGATAAACTGTTAATTACTCTCACAATTAAAAAGGTATGCCATATTTCCAATATGAATTTGTCTAGCTTAAACTTCCATCAGACAAAGGTATAACATGATCCAATGGCTGAAAGTTCAAGATAGACAAAACTTCTGGCCTTGGAATCCAGAAATCTATGGATCAGGCCCTTACTGGATAAAGAAAGATGTAAATATTTACAATTAGCTTTATTAAAAAAGACATTATTTGCTTGCATCCAGTTTCCTAAGCAATCTAGATTACTTTGAATCAGTGATCTGTCCTCTTAAAATCAGCACCTCTTAAAATCCGGACTCAAATTTTTCACATCTCCACTGTTAAATGGTTGTTTCAGAGCTCCTTGCCTCTGGCCAAAAAAAGCGGCTTCATAAACTCATATACTTTATAAATTATTATAATACCAAGAAGTGTTAGTGTAGTGAACAGCAGTCATCTATCCTTCCCTTTCTTCCTCCACTCTCAAGAGTATCACTTTATACATGTATCTCATATTCACTAGCCCAAGGATCAAAACCACAATCTGGCTTAAGTGAGGAAGCACAGTTGTGCCTTTCAGCTTTCTGAACAACTTTTTGCTATTCATGGAAAAATCAGCGCAAACAGAACTAGATCTATATATCCATCTGCTGTGCTGATAGCCATGTTATCTGAGTGCCGGAACTACCAGATCTATGAATGAACAAATGAATGAATGAATGAATAAAAAGCCTTGTGCTTTCTCTTGCATTTTTCTACTATGCCATTCTGAATTGGAAATGCACCTTTAACAATTAGCTTATTTCATTTTGAAAAGATATTTCTTTAACAAATACTAAACATGAAGGAGCAATTTCTTAATTTTTTTAGAATTAATTTCCCGCTAGTGTGAAAGTTATTCCTTGAAGCTTATTATAATCATATGCATCTGTAAAGGTTGGTCAATTACAAGTTACCCATAAGTCCTTTTTTTTGTTATTGTAGCATCATAAATAGTAATCTGGCATTAAATATTTGTGATCTGGGCCAGTAACCTTTTTTGAGTCTCACAGGACTTTTTTTAATTAAACTACATCTTTGTCCCATGTCTATAATCTTCTCTCTGACATTTTATATACAAGACACCTTGCTGCAAAAAGGTCAAGCAGTACAGTTATAAATGGAAAAAAGATTAAAAGTATTCTCAAGCCACAGTGATCTAAAAGTGAGTTAAATATGGAGTGTTCTTCATAGTCTTTCTTAGATGAGTTAAAAGAAATGCTTTTAGCAGTTTTTTATTACAAGACCAGCAAAGCAAATGAAAATTACTTTATTTGACAAAAATGAATAATGCATGATTTTCATTTGCATGTTGGAATAATTATCTATGAAAGAACCCTATAGGGTTTAGTCTCCAAAACTTTGATGCAGACCATTGCTAAATGCATCCTGTGTGTTTATATAATTTTTCTTTCTAAGACAGTTTTGTTGTAAAAATAAAACCCTAAACAGCTAGAGTAACATATTGTTACAGTTAATTACTTTTTTTTTCCAAAAGAAACATGCTGGA
This sequence comes from Chelonoidis abingdonii, assembly GCF_003597395.2. Lineage (NCBI taxonomy): Eukaryota > Metazoa > Chordata > Testudines > Testudinidae > Chelonoidis > Chelonoidis abingdonii. The sequence goes on along the minus strand of NC_133769.1, from coordinate 52,394,089 downwards.
AATAAAATATACATCACTGAGAAGTATGAAGGAAATTCAAAAATGGAAAGTTATAAGAGATATTACTAAATCCAGCATAAGTAAAGAAAATGGTAGTTATAAAGTACTCTAGGTGAACATAATCACAGTACAAGTGCCTGGCTGTTTTATTTTCATCAGAACATTAAGCAGAAATTGAAGGAGCATTTTTCCCCTAATATTCTCCAGCTGGCATGTTATGACCTCAACTTGCTGAATCTATGCCACACTGCAATAGTTTTAATGGTGTACATGGGTACAACTAAATAATACATTACTTGTAATGTCTTAAGTAACTTAGTAAAGCATGGTGCCCAAGCGCTGAAATGCTGTTGTGTGTCTTTCAGAGTCTGCTTTGTTATTCCCAAGAGGGCAAACCCTGATCTGAAAGTCTTTATTGCTAATTTCTTTCTGTCAATTTTATATAGTCCAGTGATAAAAGGATATTTCTTCTAGCACTATGTCATCAGAATGGCTGTGGTTTAGATGCAAATGGCAGAGGCAGCACAGTTTACAAAAAAAGTCTTAATTGCCTGTTTTACTCTTCTGATGATATTTGTGTTTTTTAAATGGTCCACTGACTTAGACAGAAAGAGCCATATGCAGTGTTGGCATAAGCAGGTTCGACTCCAGCAGAGTAAATGAAGTTGAACCTGCTACACCAGGGCTGAATTTGTCTCAAAGTCTCAACTACCACAATCTTAAATTCTGAGCTCAAGTCCTAGTGATCTCCTCCTTCCTTTCTGTCTTCTGAATCTTTGTCTCTGTTAAATCAAAAGTTACATACAGTTCCCATCTTCTTTCAGCTGTTACAAGATTGCATAAAATCATTGGTGTCCAAAGAAACTAGATATCCTGTTTGTAGAATGTCATATCTGACAGACCAAGATTAGCAGCCTTAAGCATGTTGACTCAGTCTTATTATATCTGTGTGCTAGTGAAATAAACATTCAAAAGAGGCTCCACGGTAAATTATGAGGTAAAAACTATGCCAGCAGCACAAAATACAAGTGTAATGATATGTGAAATCCAAATGTTCTATAGTATGAAAGCATTAGTAAAGTATTTGTTAGCAGATAAATGGGAAAAATATACAGTCATTGTTCCAAATATAAGAACCTATTTGATTATTTACATGTACATTTCTTTTTTTCACTTGTTCAGAATATGGGATACATTCTGCTGAGTGAGTAGGCCATGCACCAGGTCAGACTGCAAGGATCTTTGAGGGGAAAGAAACTTTCTCCCACTCCTATGGCTGCTGTAGCAACCTGTATGGAACTTGGCTAGAGAAGAACAGGTAGCAGGAGAAAAGTATTTGGAGGATGCAGGCACCAGGAAGCCAGTCTGTGCACACATGGTTGGAATGATGCAATGCTAGCTACAGTTACAGCATCTCTGTAAATAGTCTCCTTAATTAAGAACAAGTTTTGTTTTTAGAAATGTAGAGTCCTCTCATGTTATTACCCAGCACATGGTACACAAAACATGGTGCAGCAGTCAGTCGGGTGAAACTCCCAGCAAGGAAGAAAATGTGATTAGTAGGAGAAAAAAAAAGCAGCATCTAGAAACAGATCAAATAGGTAGCATGAAGGAACTCAGACCACTGAGGCTGCTGGATTTCCAGACAAAAACCTTGCATGACCATAGAAGCAGTGAAAGCAGAGATGACCAAGAGGGATAAAGATGAAAAAATGAAGGTACAAATGTTTTACTGTTGTGATGTTGCACCTCATAATGCTTTATGGGGATATGCTTATGAATGTATATATGACATAACTGGAATATGTTTTATGCTAGATATGCCATGTAACATATCTTTGCAAATGTTATGATCTATTGAATATATTCATCCTATTTGTATGCATGTATCATTTTTATATCTGAAGTTATGAATGTTGGCTCTATGCTTGTATTGAAAGTGTTTGCTGTAGGAATCACATAAGGCAGATTTGGTCAACATAGTGTGAAAGGGTTATTTAAGTAATTGGGAGTACTTAACTAGCAATGGACTTTGGGAGACGTCAATCCACATCTGAGCTTTCCTTGGAATGTTCAAACTAACATGTTAACAATGACATTGGCCTGCAAAAAGCTGAATCATTCATAGACATGTGATTTGCCCAGGTGGCTACGGACTCCATCTTGTTGCTGTGATTTTGCAAAGGAGAGCAAAGGGGTTTCTGCCTACAAGAGAAAGAATATGAAAGGCCCTGGAAACGCCTGCTTTTGTCTTTATCTGGCTCAGAAAATAGCCTCTCCACCCCAAAGAGATGCCTGAAAGAAACTGAATCAAAGAACAATAACTACGGGGGTGTGTGTGATTGCTGGACCCAGACTAGGAAGGAGTTTGGTCTGTGAAAGAAGCTTATTGGAACATCTCTGAGGGTGAGATTTACCTACATTTAGTTCCCTACTGTATTAGGCTTAGACTTGCATGTTTTTTTTTATTGTTTTATTTTGCTTGGTAATTTATTTTGTTCTGCCTATTATTATTTGGAACCACTTAAATCCTACTTTTTATACTTAATAAAATCACTTTTTGCTTATTAATTGACCCAGAGCAAGAAATTAATACCTGGGGGAGCAAACAGCTATGCATATCTCTCCATCGGTGTTATAGAGGGCAAACAATTTATGAGTTTACCTTGAATATGCTTTATACAGAGTAAAACAGATTTATTTGGGGTTTGGAGCCCACTGGGAACTGGGTGTCTGGGTGCTAGAGAAAGGAGCACTTCTTAAGTTGTTTTCAGTTAAGTCTGCAGCTTGTGGAGGATGTTGTTCAGACCTGGGTCTGTGTTTTTGCAGGCTAGCATGCCTTCCTCAACAAGACAGGTACTGAAGTCCCAAGCTTCCAGGGAAAACGGGCTCAGAGTAGTCTCAGCACATCAGGTGGCAATCCCAAGGGGGGTCTCTGTGACCAAACTCGTCACATCTGTCTCTTAGGGGGGAAAGGACAAGAAGTGAGACATTATTGCAAAATACTGGAAGGGTGATAACTCAGAGAGCTACTAGTGTTTTTTTATCAGAAACCGAGAAAAAGAATCGTGAATATATTTTTGCCTTAAAAAGCTGAGTACTCTGGCATACATATGTAACTCTGGAGATATTAAAGATTCCCTAATTAAAGACAAGATTGTTCATGGGACATGCAAACCACCTTACAGGGAGATTGTTGAGGGAAACAGATCTAACCCTAGAGAAATGCCTCCAAATAGCAAGGGTCACTGAACTAGAAAATAGATAGAAACAATGACAGCCACAAGTGCAGAACAAGTACACAGGCTCAAGCTAAAGGAACCCAGGAAACAGGACAGATACTGACCGAAAATGCAGGCATTGTGGTCCAGTGTATATACTGATGAAAGCAACATAAAAGGCAGCAAGGAAAATGCCCAGCCTTTGGTCAACGGTCAAGGGGAGTAGGAAATAAAACCTCTTTACATGGGCACCATTAATGAAATGTCCAGACCAAATGATATGAAGAGCTATGATGGACTATGCAGCCTAACACGCCATAATGGTTTCATGGTAAAGGTCACATTTCTAGGGTGAGTAACCTTTGGCCCCAGCAAGTCAGCAAACATTGGCACAAAAGACAACAACAATTGTTAAAAAGGCAATATATAGCAACTTGCATGGGACTTGGATGTAGAAGCACAGATGTTGGTGGGGGCATTAAGAAATCAATCCCTGTGCACATGGTTAGAATGCCAGCTGCAGTTTCAGCATCTGTGTATGTAGTTCTCGGAATAAAGAGGCAGTTTAGCTTTAGAAACATAGAATTATTATCCAGAATGAGGTAAATGGGATAGATGAAATTATTTCCCATCTATCTGTGCTTTGTAGCAGTCAGGGTGTACAAATCCCTGTGCAGTCTTCCTGCCCCTTGCCTCCTCTATACTGTAGACTGAAAGAAACAGTACTATCTCACTGAGGGCTTTCTGTGTCCCTCACAAAAGCCATATACTTTGACCCTGAATGTGGAAAAAAAGTATTATGTTCTTACTGTATCATTCTAGATAATTTTTTTTTAAAAGAGAATCCTGGTCTACACTACACACAATTTCTGTTACTCCAGCAGTCCTAAACCCTGCAGATCCAACTACCACAGGTTCTCCCATGCAAAAGAGGATCCTCTTGTGATATATAGTTGCTATAACAACTTCTAGACCACTCTTCTCCTTATTATCATTGGAGGTGGCATGGCAAGGGAGGAAGGGACATGGTAAGGGTCTTCTTGCACTCTTGATATCTGCAGCTACTGTAATGGCCCCTTGGAGCGCTAGCAGCTGGCAAAGCATGGAACTTGCTCCAGGACTACTGAGCACAAATGGCAGCTTGGCATTTCCCCCTCCAAACACACTCAGCCTCACTTGCCAGAAGACATTGGTATAAAAGGTACTGGTATTATTCATGAAGAACAGGCAGGAGAAAAAGGGAGGAAGTGTTGCCTTATATATTACAAATATACACATTTGGATGAAGGTTAAGATGGAAATAGGAAGCAGATTTGTTGAAAGTCTATGGAAAAGGATAAAAGGGGTAAAAACAAGGGTATGTCATGGTAGGGTGGTACTACAGATCACCTAACTAGGAAGAAGAGGTGGATGAGGATTTTTTTAAACAATTGACAAAATCATCCAAAGCACAGGACTTCGTGAGGATGAGGGATGATTCTATGATTCTCTGATAAAACAGCAGAATAAAGAGAAGAGATTTCAAGAAGGCAGCCTTTAGCAATTCAGGGAGTTGGTAGATAAGATCCCATGAGAAGCAAGTCTAAGGGGAAAGATAGTTCAAGAGAGCTGGCAGTTTTCAAAAGACACATTATTAAGAGCACTAGAACAAACTATCCCACTGCGTAGGAAAGATAGGAAGTATGGCAAGAGACCATCCTGGCTTAACTAGGAGATCTCCAATGATCTGAAACTCAAAAAATGGAAACTAGGTCAAATTACTGAGGATGAATATAAACTAATAATACAAGTGTGCAGGGACAAAATTAGAAAGGACAAGGCACAAAATGAGATTAAACTAGCTATAGACATAAAGGGTAACAAGAAAACATTCTACAAATATATTAGAAGCAAGAGGAAGACCAACGACAGGGTAGCCCGTTACTCAATGAGGGAGGGGGAACAACAACAGAAAATGTGGAAATAGCAGAAGTGTTAAATGATTTTTTTGTACCAGTTTTCACCAAATAGGTTAGTATCAATTGGACTGGTGAATGTCAGTGAAAATGGGATAGGATCAGGGCTAAAATTGGGAAAGAGCATGTTAATAATTATTTAGACAAATTAAATGACTTCAAGTCATCAAGGCCTGATGAAATACATCCTAGATACTCAAGAAGATGACTGAGGAAATATATGAGCCATTGATGATTATCTTCAAAAAGTCATGGAAGACAGGAGAAATTCCAGAGGACTGGAAAAGGATGAATATAGTGACAATCTGTAAAAGGGAAATAAGGGAAATCCAGGGAATTACAGACAATTCAGTTTAACTTCAGTACCCAGACAGATAATGGATCAAATAATTAAACAATCAATTTGCAAACATCTAGAAGACAATAAGGTGATAAGTAATAGTCAGTATTAGCAATAGTAACAGTCAATAGTGAGTAATGGATTTGTCAAGAACAAATCATGTCAAACCGAACCAATAGCTTTCTTTAATGGGGTAACAAGTCTTGTGGATGGGGAGAAGTGGAAGACGTGGTAAATCTTGACTTTAGTAAGACTTTTGATACTGTCTCACATGACCTTCTCATAAACAAACTAAGGAAGTACAACCTAGACAGAGTTAGAATCATAGAATCCCCAACTAAATCATTCCAGCCAGGGCTTTGTCAAGCCTGACCTTAAAAACCTCTGAGGGAGGAGTTTCCACCACCTCCCTAGGTAACCCATTCCAGTGCTTCTCCACCCTCCTAGTGAAAAAGTTTTTCCTAATATCCCCACTAAACAATCCCAGTTCCTTCAGCCTCTCCTCATAAGTCATGTGCTCCAGCCCTCTAATCATTTTTGTTGCCCTCCGCTGGGCTCTTTCCAATTTTTCCTTCTTCTAGTGTGGGGCCAAAAACTGGACCGTATCAAACATGTAAGGTGTCTGGACCATATCAAAAGCTTTGCTAAAATCAAGGAATAACACGTTCACTGCTTTCCCCTCATCCACAGAACCAGTTATCTATTGCTATATGGTGAGTGAATAACTGGTTGGAAAACAGTTTCCAGAGATTAGTTACCAATAGTTCGTTTGTGGACAACAGTTCCAGAGATTAGTTTGTGGAAAAAAATTTCCAGAGGTTAGTTACCAGTAGTTCATTGTGGACGATACCAAGCTGGGACATGTTGCAAGTGCTTTGGAGGATAGGGTTAAAATTCAAAATGATTTGGACAAACTAGAGAAATAGTCTGAAATAAATAGGATGAAATTCACTAAGGACAAGTACAAAGTACTTCACTTAGGAAGGAACAATCAGTTTCACACATACAGAATGGGAAGAGACTGTCTAGGAAGGAGTATGGCAGAAAGAGATCTGGGGGTCATAGAGAATCACAAGCTAAATATGAGTGAACAGTGTAACACTGTTGCAAAAAAAGTAAACATCATTCTGGGATGTATTAGCAGTTTTGTAAGTAAGACATGAGAAGTAATTCTTCCTCTCTACTCCACACTGATTAGGCCTCAACTAATATATTGTGTCCAATTCTGGGCGCCACATTTCAGAAAAGATGTGGACAAATTGGAGAAAGTCCAGAGAATTGCAACAAAAATTATTAAAGATCCAAAAAACATGGCCTGTCAGGGAAGATTGAAAAAACTGCGTTTGTTTAGTCTGGAGAAGAGAAGACCGAGGGGAGATATTATTAGAGTTTTCAAGTACATAAAATGTTGTTAAAAAGAGGAGGAAGAAAAATTGTTCTCCTTATCCTCTGAGAATAGGACAAGAAGCAATGGGCTGCAGCAAGGGCAGTTTAGGTTGGACATTAGGGAAAACTTCCTAACTGTGATGGTGGTTAAGCACTGGAATAAATTGCCCAGGGAGGTCTTGGAATCTCCATCATTGGAGATTTTTAAGAGCAGGTTGGACAAACATCTGTCCGGGATGGTCTAGATAATACTCAGTCCTGCCACAAATGCAGGGAACTGCACTAGATGGGCCCTTGAGTTCCCTTCCAGTCCTATGATTCTCTGATTCTATGAAAAAAAGGTTTTCCAGAAATTTCAGGTAAATACTGAAATGGTACATTGTGAAATACTGTATAATTGCATTATGCTGTAGGGCTAATAAAGACAACGTATCACCAAATGGATTAAACTCAGTTGTTACACACAGGATAAGAAGGTGTCATGTGAGACAATTGCATGTGCATTGTATGCAGATATATTGTATGGCTCAAAATAAGATATCCAACTTGTTTTACCATTCCACCATAGTACACCAATAGGGTGCAGAGCATCAAGCAATGTCACACTGGTCATAAATAATGAATACAAATAAAAACAGGCCATTTCATTTTACATCAGTTTATTTTCCACTAATACTACAGTCATACAAGAGAGCAACCTCCCGTCTGAAGGGCATCTCAAAATGTAGCATCTGAGTGGTCTGCCTTAACCAGAAGACCACCTCTGCTGAGCAATTTAGTCCATTATTAACAATGAGATTTTCAAAGGCACCCATGAGATACAGATGCCCCATTAAATATTCATGGGAACTGAGTGTCCAAATCTCCTAAGAGTCTTTGAAAATTATAATACAGAAAACAACAGTTTTCCCTTAGTTTGACATCGCATACTATATTGACTTCTTTCTAATTGTATGTGAGGGGCACAGCATGGAAAAGGTAGTGCCGGTCACATTCACTTTCCTCCCCCAGAAACCTCATGCAAGACCACAGGATAATGTGATCATTCATGATTTCTAAGGCTGCTGAATGTCAGCCATGCCCCTCTACATTCCTGCCGGTGACAAGAAGCAGGTGCAGAAGATAGTACCTGCTGAATCCTTCTTCAGGAGCTGCAAAGAGAGCTACTCTGCACACTCACCCAGCACCTCTGTGTGGGTAGAAATTCCTTGGAGGACTAGAGGGCAATAAGGACTGGGGAGATATCTGTTATCTCTGCTAGATTGCTGCCAAGGACTTGCTGGCTGGTGGTAGGGAGTTAGACACACCTGTGCTTCCTCCCTCCCTTGTCTGTGGGTGCCTTGCTTTCTAATTATGGAGGCACTGGTTGAAATTCCATAGTTAAGGCTGTGTGGGAAGCATTAAATCTTTAGTTTGTAAAAAAAAAATTTGTTGTGATCTCAGCTATGCTAAGTCAGAGGAACTTCCCAAATGCAGCAAATGTGGGCCAGCTAAAAGAGCAGCTATGTTAATATAGCTGATGTCAAAGCAAAGGAGGTCGCTGTTAAGATTTTGCATTAGAGTGCAAGTCTGAGGAAGCTAGCTTACTTGTTGCTTTTGGGGACCTGAGAGAGATGAAAGTGAAAGCCTTGTGGAGTGCTGGAGTGTGTTATCAACAGTGCTATAGGTAACAGGAAGGTGGAAAGGAATGCACGAATCTGTCCCTTTAACTTATTTCTCTGCTTGGAAGATGTTTGGGTGGCTGGGTTATGTCCTGCCACCACCTTTATTGTCACAAAACACTAAACGTAGCTTAGGTTTCCTAATAATAATTTTAGTTGTGTTTCATGCATTTAATGGAAAGGTAGAATGGCATGTGATTATCCATAAACTGGTGTCCTGGTCTAGCCACTAGACAGTGACATATGGGTTGACAGATACAATGTGAAATATCTGCTGTAGTCTTGGTGCCCGTTGAATAAGCATGTCTGTCTTTGACATTTTCAATATTGTTGTGGTTTTGTACATTTTAAAATTGTTTTACTTTTTCCTGCTTGAATCTCTTTTTGAGCTTGGTCAGGTGCCATGGCACAGCTTGCCAGGAACATCTCCCCTTACTTGGAAGAACAATTCACTAACCAAAGATGGCAGAATGAAGGGGGAATAAGAGGGACCTGCCAAACCTGGCAGTGGCTGGGGAGTCAAACCAGCTGGGCTGGGGAGGAAACTGCCACTTGCTACAGCAACAGAACTGGGGAGAGGAAGAGAGCTTTCACCATTAAGCTTTATCATTAGTTTCACAACAGCTGTTGTGTCACACATAGAAACTAGAAAACTGTCCTGAGAATGCAGACAAGCCCAAGTTAATGATGATGTTCGTCCATCATTATTGATGAAGACCTCACCAACTCATTCGTTCGATGACCGGGCTCTGTGTGTCCGAAGATGACTGACCAGTGCGATTCGGGTGTGGAACGTCCTGCCACATGTCGGGCAGACATGTGATGGCACTGTCGATGATGTGCGAGCAGCTCTGGACTTGCGCAGCTCTCGCTTTCTTTCAGCCTCAGCACTACGCCTCGCCTCAGAGGTATTACTGCCTGTGAGAATGAGGCTGTGCCATGCTGGACAGTTCAGTGTGAGGGTTTTCCATGTGGCGGTGTTGATCTCGAGGGACTTCAAAGAGGTCTTCAGCATGTCCTTGAACTGCTTCTTTTGTCCTCCATGGGAGCACTTTTTCTGGGTGAGTTCTCCGTAGAAGAGCTGTTTAGGAATGCGCTCGTCTGACATTCTCACGACATGTCCGGCCCATCTGGTCTGGGCTGTCATCAGCAGTGTGTGAACTGATGGCAGACTGGCTCTGGTAAGGACTTCAGTATCAGGCACTTTGTCCTGCCATCTGATTTTTAGAAGCTTTCACAGACAGGAAATATGGAAGTGATTGAGCCTTCGTGCATGACTTCGATAGACAGTCCACGTCTCACAGGCGTACAGCAAAGTTGGAAGCACCACTGCTCCATAGACCTTCAGCTTTGTTGGTAGGCTGATCCCTCGACGTTCCCAGACGTTGGAGCGCAATCAGCCAAATGCAGAGCTGGCTTTAGCAATTCTGCAGTTTACTTCATCATCAATTGACACTGCTCGGGAAAGGGTACTGCCCAGGTACATGAAGTGGTCCAACTGCCTGAAGTCTCTGTCCATTTTCAGTGATGGACAGTTCTGAGTACGGAGCGTGGGGAACTGGCTGGTGCATGACCTCAGTCTTCTTGACGTTAATGGTGAGACTGAAGTTGTTGCATGCAGATGAAAACTTGTCCATACTGACTTGCATTTCTGGCTCTGTACTAGCATTCAGAGCACAATCATCGCAAAGAGAAAGTCTCAAAGTACAGTTTCCTTCACCTTGGTGATGGCATGCAGCCGCCTCAGATTGAATAGTTTCCCATCAGTTCTGTACTTCAGGCCTGCTCCTTCAGTGCAGTGTTGAAAGGCATCAGTCAGAGTGGCAGAGAATATCATGCTGAACAAAGTGGGTGCTAAAACACACTCTTGCTGACGCCGTTGGTGACTGGGAAGGCCTCAGATGTTTCACCATCATCCAGGACACGAGCCATCATACCGTGATGAAATTGACGTACATTAGTATGAATCTGTCTGGACAGCTGAATTTTGACGTGATCCTCCATAGGCCCTGGCGACTGACAGAGTTGAACGCTTTCATGAGGTCCACAAAAGTTGTGTAGAGTTCACAGTTCTGCTCTTGGCATTTCTCCTGTAGCTGACGCGCAGCGAAGATCATGTCAATAGTTCCACGTCCCTTGCGGAAACCGCACTGTGATTCTGGCAGTAAGCCCTGCTCCAGGTGAGTGATCAATTGGTTCAACAGAACCCATGAAAGAAACTTCCCCACTGTAGAGAGCAGCGAGATTCCACAGTGATTGTCACATACCTGGCGATTGCCCTTCCTCTTATAGAGGTGCACGATGGAAGTATCTCTAAATTCCTGTGGAATGGATCCCTGCTTGCAGAAGGACTGAAACAGCTCAGTGAATTTCCATAGCAGCACGGGTCCACCGACTTTGTACACCTCTGCTGGTATGGCATCTGACCCTGGGGCTTTGCCACTTGACAGCTGGCTGATGGCTTTCTTCACTTCGTTCTCTTCTGGTGAAGCATCCATGGAGTCATTGACTGCAACCTGGGGCATCTTGTCAATGGCCTCATCATTGATGACTGAGGGGCAGTTGAGAAACTGCTTCAAAATGTTCAGCCATCTCTGGAGAATCTGCGTCTTCTCTGTAAGAGCACAGTGCCATCAGAGGAAAGCTCCCAGAAGACTGTGGACCATAGAGTGTGTTGAGGGCTTCAATAGAACTGCTTATAGTCATTCCTGTCCACACACGCCTGTATTCATCTGCTTTGACGCTCAACCACAAGTCCCGCATTTTGCGCAGTTGGTTCTGTACTGTTCTGTGAGCGTTGATAAAGGCAGTTTTCTTTGCCGCTGAGGATGGGTCGTTCTGATATGCACGATGCAGGCGGTGCTTCTCAGCAAGTAAGGCCTGGATTTTTGCATCATTTTCGTCAAACCAGTCTTGCCGCCTGCGTGTGGAGGGCCCCAATATCTTCGACGCAGTATGGACAGTGTTGCGGAATCACTCCCAGTCTTTCTGAGCGTCATCCTCAATATGAAGATCAGCAAGCTCATTCTCTAGGCCTTCCGCTAGATTTTCAGTGATGCGGCTGTTCTTCAGCTTCGACATGTTGATCCTTTTGAGAGCCTTACAGCCTTATGGTCGTCTCTTTTGCATGATATGGAGCTTCATTTTGGATACTATGAGCCTGTGATCCGTCCAATAGTCAGCACCACACATAGCTTTTGTAACCCTGACATCTTGTCTGTCCCTTCTCCTGATTATGACATAGTCGATCAGATGCCAGTGCTTGGAACAAGGATGCATCCATGAAGTCCTGTTATGGGTAGGGAGGTGGAAGACCGTATTGGTGATCAGAAGGTCATGTGCTGCACAAGTTTTCAGCAGTAACAGGCCATTGCTGTCACACTTTCCCACTCCATTTTTCCCGATGATTCCTTCCCAGGCTGTGGCATCGCATCCAACTCTTGCATTAAAATCTCCAAGCACGATCAGCTTGTCTTTGCGGTGCACTGGTGATAGCAGAGCATCTAGTTCTTCACAGAATTTATCCTTCACATCCTCTGGGTTGGTCATTGTGGGAGTGTATACGCTGATCAAAGTAGCTTGTTTTCCTTTTTGGAGCGGAAGTTGCATTGTCATAGTTGTTCATTCACACTCTTGGGGGGACTGGTAAGTTTCCGAACAAGATGATTCTCGATGGCGAAACTAATTCCAGATTCGTGACGCTCATCACTGCTGCGGCCACTCCAGAAGAATGTATAGCCTCTGCCTGACTCAGTCAGCTGTCCTTCATTAGCAAGGCGAGTTTCGCTAAGGGCTGCAATGTCAATGTTGTAGCGTGCGAGCTCTCTGGCGACATGTGCTGTTCTTCTCTCTGGTCTGTCTGCCGTGACGTTGTCCAGTAGCATGCGCACATTCCATATGCCAATGGTGATCGGTGTCACTCTAAGTTTTGTTTTTGTTTGACTGCTTTTATGGGATCCCCACCAGCCGCGGTATGCTGGCCAGGGCAAGGTGAAACAGGCAATGTTTAGGGCACCTTTTCTAGCCTCCTCCTCATTCTATGGAGGTGAGCAGTGCAATCCTGAATAGGGCTGCTCAGTCACTCAAGAAGACGCCGAGCTCCGCTGCTGCTTCGGTCAGTGAGGAAAGGCCATTATACCTGAGCCGCCTGTGTGCAGGTCTGCGGCTACAGCTCCCTGTGTATCCACACCTGCTGCTTTGTCGCTCGCCCATCGCCACAGGACTTGATATGATGTGCTATGATATGATGTCAAGATTTGCGTGTGAATTGTATTAAAGTGAGGGAGAGTTGCGCGATGTCAACCTCACTCTCTCTTCCCAGTTCCTATCTGTATCCAGTGGCAGGACAAGAGTCGAGACGGCTGGAGATAGGGCAGGGCGCAGTGGATGACCAGGACGCCTACGTGTCTTGTTGTGCTCTTGAGCGTTCCATAACACTTGCTGTCACCGCCTTCCTGACTATTGAACCAGGTTTCCTCAGTCAGCCTTCGCATGCAATGAGTAGACAGGCCCTAACTCACCGAGGGTCTCAGACTCATCGGCTACCCTCACCTGGTTTAGCCCGCCAGTTGAGACGGTTTCCAGGGTGTGGCTGCTGTCGCATGCTGACAGCTACTTGAAACCACAGGTGACATCTGGGTGTGAAGTGGGGACCAAAGTGGATGAGCTACTCCTAGGAGTACGAGTGCTCCCTTATCAGTGGTACTATCCTTCCCTGACAACCTCATATACCCTAACAAACATAAATAACAACAATCACAACACATAACGTTGAGATCCCCTCTTCTCCTGAGTCCTATGTCATCCAAGCCCACAAACCTGCCATTTCTTGTGCCGTCTCTGGAGCTTCTGTCTCAAAGAGAGGTGTTGGGACCTTTGCATGGTCTTGGACACATCCTGGACCATATCTCAGTTCTGGATTAGTGGAGTCCTCTTGGGATCTCGAGATCATATAGCTGAGTATATGGGTTCTTTTCAAAATTAACTTCAGTTGCTGAGCATGCATTCAAATTTATCATAACAGAGGCTAATTTTTCTCCTTGACCCAGATCAACTGTTGGAAGACAAGGTCTAGCTGAATAGGATCTAAAGGCCCATTTGATTCTTCCAGTATTGCTTTCTGGAGTGAGACAGTGCTGGGCAAGATGCTTGGATGCCTGGTCATAAACAAACATATCCCTAATTACAGAGTTTATCTGTGATTATATCTTTTCTGTCACCCTAAATATTCACGCATCTGTCTCAGGCCAGCTCACATTCTCCAAAAGTGATCACTGAGAAGTGGATATGGTAAGCAAGGGCATGTCTAAGATTTGTGCAGCACAGCTGTTACAGGTGAGAGTCTTCTAGACAACATGACTCCTGGACAACAGAATGCAATAATTTAACCTGTGAGGTCAATAAAATAGTGACTAGACCAGTGCACTGTGGAATGGTGATGAGCTGATTAACTGTAGCTGCTACGCAGCACAACTTCTCTAGACACTGGCACTGGGCTGGTGGAAACTGACACACTTTTGGACAACAGGTGACTGTTGCAAGAGCAAGTGAAATCCACATAGTAGTATTCTTGCCTGTGCACCACTGGTAACGATTTTGTGTGTGATGTGTTAGAGGTAGGGTGACCAGATGTCCCAACTGTATAGGGATAGTCCCGATATTTGGGGCTTTGTCTTGTATAGGTGCCTATTACCCCCCACTCCCGTCCCGATTTTTCATACTTACTATCTGGTCACCCTAGTTACAGGCATGCCAGAGGTGGGCCCATCCTGCATCTAGCATGTCAAAATTATCTGATGTAGAGAAGACCAAAAAGAATGTGTTGTCTCCCTTGAAACCAACCTCAGTTATAGCATCTTAACTTAAATGGGAAGGTGTTACAATTACCAAAATTGTTGGCTCCTTAAATTTGTGTCACACTACTTTATTCATTTTTTAATCAAGACATCCACTTGTTTGAGGTTAAAAGACATGCAAAATTGCAGTTTTCTATTCCATGACATTCAAAACGTATTGTTCGTGTGCTAAAAATGACTCTGCCTTAATAATTCCCTTTCCCAGTTACATCAGTATGCACACTTTAGTGTTCATTTTCAAACAGTTTCTTCCATTGTACCTGTCCACAAGGACAAACAAACCTTTATGTGTGTTCTTCAATTAACTTTTCTCAGAGAAGACTCCATTAACATATAAATGAACAAGTCATTCTGGCCTGGTTTATGCTAGAAAATTTTACTGGCATAGCTATGTTGGTTACAAGTATAAAAATACCCACAGCACTAACTGAGATAGCTATGCCTGCAAAACAATCCATAGCGTACACATAATTATTCCAGGAAAAGCATCATTATTCCAGCTGGGGAACTGATTTAAACTATAATGGCAAAAGCACACTTTTGCTATTGTAACCTGCTTCTCCGCTAGTGATTTTTGCTGATAAAGAGGTATCAGTATATCTACGCCAACAAACCCTTTTATGTGTAGACAAGGTCTCTGTTAGCTCATGTACACAATAGAAAGCATAGTCCATTGGTGTAACGAATGTACAGTTCTTCAATGTACAGGTTAGAAGAGACTACAAAGTTTCAATCAAAAGTACAGATATCAAAATTATTACAGCATGGGACAAGCTGTTTGTAAATTGCCCCCCTCTCGTTGTCATTATCTGCTGTAATTTCAGCTTGACTGAATGGCATGTGTTACGTGCCTGAGTGCTCTGCAAGGACGAGGCCCTCACACACAGTGAGTTATTTGGCTTTAATGAAGGTAAAGTGACACATCCGCAATGGAGACCCTGGACGTTGCTTAGGCGGGGAACCCAGCACCGAAGCTCAGCTCGGCCTGGGTCAGAGTCCAAAGGCGGACTGGGAGCATACAGCTATATATACACAATACAAAAGCAACTCATACATATGCAAAAAGGGACTTCCCACAGGCTAATCCGCCCTTTGGCCTAAGGCATACAGACTGGTTCAACAGTTAAAGCAAGTTATAACTGGCATGCGTGTCCTACAATGACCAGCCACTTAGCAAGCAGGGGTTTCACAAGGCCCGAGAAAGCGGAGACACCCTAGCTAGACCATGACACAGTCGCAGTCCCCTACATCCCCCTCGCTTTCTCGATTGTTCCACATACAAAAAAGATATGACAATAATGCACCACAGTGTTTTTCAAGCTACCATTATTTTTTTAAAAGTACTGGTAAACTATAGGGGAAAAAGTATGTGAACCATTCTTGGTAGTCTTCAAGATGAGTACAAAATCAATTTAATGCAACCCAAGATACAAACAGAATCCATTGCCAGAATACTTGTGCTGTATCTAATCTCATCAACAACCTTTCTGATTTACTAGCGAAGGAAATGTGTCTCTTTTTACAGGATCTTGCTTATATTGTTTCAGCCTGCTAACTTACATCATCACTTTAATTAGCAGATGACAGGTAAATGATTCATAGCATACTGTTGTAGAAAGTGGTAACAGAGAGTTGAATTTTGAACAGGGGTGGCTTAGTGGCTGCTGATTTGCCTTTTAGAAGGAATGTGGTGTCCATCGTTAATATTTTATGTAACTGAAAAAGTTGGCAAGGATTTTAATGGTCTTTGATGAAGATAGATCAAGTTTTTACAGAGTTTCCAGAAGAGGTCTCATTGGCTACTACTCTTCAGAAAAGAGTAACTAAAATAAAAAATTTAGCCCCTAATTATTACTTGCCTTGATCTAGATAAATGTGAGGATGCAAGAAAACCATCAAAATTCCTTCAATGTTTACAACTTGTTGAGCAAAGGCCGAATGTAGTGTTTTTGTCCTATTCTCAATGATTATATGTATCTTATGCATATTCAATCATTCGCTGTTACATTACCAATTCATATGATAAGGTATTAACTGTAGTCACTGTAGATCAGTTATGACGCTCGACAATTATAACATGCATTCACACTGAAAATCTCATCATTGTTAAATCTTGGGAATCAGCACCTGTTAAAGTGCACTCTCTCCTTAATTATGGTTAACAAGCTATCATCTGCAGTCATTTCTTAGAGAACTGGGAAAAATCAAATTGAGAGAGAGGATTAAGGATTTCGCCTACAAACGAATATTAATATAGCTAGATTGTGCCTTTTAGTTACTAGATGAAGGCATTTGAATGCTTATTTTTCTAAATCCTAAAAATAAAGAGGAACACACAACAGTAATAAACACCACACTACAAACACGCACCCCTAAACACCC
Source organism: Chelonoidis abingdonii (assembly GCF_003597395.2). NCBI lineage: Eukaryota > Metazoa > Chordata > Testudines > Testudinidae > Chelonoidis > Chelonoidis abingdonii. Next base: position 52,377,289 of record NC_133769.1, on the reverse strand, counting down.
TCTTCTCTATAGAATATTACAACATTCCAGTTGTGATTTATTATTACTGATCTCTCAATGGAGGACTTACTAGGACATGAAAGTATGTGAGTAATTCTCTTCAAATTGAAGATCAGAAGCGGGCATCGTAATACTTTTAATCAAACGGGTTCCTTATTTTAATTTAGTCGCTGCAGCTAACATATCTCGCTCTAAAACTCAGAGGTTACCATTTCTCTCTCCAAAAAATCCCTCGTCTTACAGCTCGTACTTTCATAGTCCCTTGGGCTTTATGTCCAACCTAGTCTCCTAGTCCCTACAATGGATGTCAAAGTTGCCTTTCATTGACTTATGTAACTAGACTCTCTAAAATGCTACTATCGAAACATAAACACACCTTGCATTGATTTTTTGATATACAACTTACAGGGATTCATACAACGAACAAAAATGGTGTATGAACCATTAAAGCATAAAGAAGTAGGATCAAAGCCCATGTGTTCTTTTTTCTTATATGTTCAGCTGATCATCTCATCTGTGGCCAAAAAATCACACAACAGAAAGCTAGAGTCTTACACTTAAGGGTGTACAGATAGGTCAGGATTAAGTGCGTGCGGCTCACAGTTGGTATCCTGTCTCCAATGGACGCTCTACACTGATTCCAGTGGCCATAAGGGAGCAAAAGGCACTTTGCATTATACAAGAGTCCACATTTCGAAACATTAGCACTTTATTTAATCTGTGGTTGGTTGGTCTTATATTTTCATTCAAAATTGTTTAATAATTAAAATATTTTTCTATTAACCTGCACTTAGAACAAAGGAATTTGCTGCATTAAATGCTGTAGATTCTCCCTACAAGCAAAAGTGTGATGTAATGCAAATAAGGCAAGAATGGCCACAAGGAATATTACAGCATATCTGACGCCGTTGGATATTTTTCTTCATATTCATTCTTAATATTATGATGCCACATTACTTTCGATTCGAAGAGACTTTTGTATTAAGAAACCATCCGTACAGATTTAGAAACAATAGTGTTGCGTTAGCCATTCCTCCTCAGATTTGAATTCTTAGCGTTCATAAACTGATGATGCTAGCATGAACCCTCTAAGCTTATTACCAGCTTAATTCTGATTTGCTTGCCACCAGACAAAATTTTCCAGTGTTGGCTCACTCTTGGTCTCCCAAAACGCCTTCGCTGGGGACCCAAGACTCAGGGATGGAGTCTAATACCACTAAAAGGGGCGCAATAACCCCCCGCTTTCCCCTTCATTATGCTCTCCCCATGGACCTTGTTCTATCTCTATTTACTTCCTCTCCAGGTACTTCCCCTTTCGTGGGGTTGATCCTGGAAAGATTCTGATACCTCTAAAATCCTTGAATTACAAAACAGAGAGGCCCAATTCACTCCCCCTGTCGGTTTCGCGCCCTCACGAGGTCCTCGCACAGATTCACCCCCTCCGTAACATTCTAAACACATGAGGAATTTTCGCCTTCCTCCTGATATGCCTTAGCCTATCCCGAGAGATAAAGACGTCAAAAGGTCTTAAAAGAAAGGTTTTATATAAAAAGAACAGAAAGACATAAAAATGCTCACTCTGTAGGCAAGATAATATTACAGGTCAATTGTTAAAAAAAAATATGGAATAAACTCGCCTTATTCAAAAGGAAAGTCATTAAACAATCCTCCAGCAACGTATTACACGTTAAATGACAAAAAATAAAACAATAATAGCTATTGTCACTATTCTCTATCCTTCGTATCTCACACTTTTGGAAACTAGAAGATACGACCGCTATGGAAGATAAAGGATCTCCTGCTCTATGCCTGACGGACACAGACAAAAGGACACAGACCAACAATTCGCCCTCCCTGAGCTTTTAAACTGAATCGGTTTTCCTGATTTCTGTCCTTTGTCCAGGGTGATTGTTTCACTTATAGTCTAAACCCTTGTATACAGGTGTGAAGAAAACATTAACCCTTACGCTTGATCTGTTTATTGACAATTAGCGAATACTGAATTACTTATCTATGACTTCTATATATGGGTGTATGTAGAGACAATGCTCAACTGCTTCCAGGACATGTATTGTTACAGAACTGCGCAGCCATCAGAAAGCTCCTGTGAATAATGCCAATTAACTAAAAATTCAAGATAGTAGTCCTCCAAACTTTAAGGTAGTGTTGTACTGTATTACAGGTAGATAAAATATCACCCAAAGTGATCGCGACCCGTGGATGGCACTGCAACTAAATTTCACAAAGTACTTTGGAACGGTCAAATGAGATCGAGATAATTATCAAGTGCTTCAAGACATCTGTAACAAGTGGAGTTGGCTGGAAACATCTCACCTCACTTCAAGTTGCCCCCCGCTTGTTTGAGGTGGTGTGCCTGACCTCTCAGTCTTGGTGATTCCTGTCAGATAGGGCCAGTCTCTCCTGACAGGGTTGATTTCAGTGACTTTGGCCCGTCTCTGCCAAGTCTATACTTCACAGACTGTGGGCTTTCAACAGTCAAGAACCAATTACTTCCGGGAAATGAAACAGGAATTACAAATGATATAATAAAGTCTCCTCAATGGCAGTTTTTATAAATCGCAGTTACTCAGCCCTGGTACTCTCGAGACCGTTACCCCAATGCTTCCTCCTGGAGGTCGCCACTAGGTTTTTGCCCTTTTGGGCCCTCTTTTCCCGAGCCGCAGCTTCTTCATCTGGCCACTTAAGTCTCTCAGTTCCCTTTCTAGGGGGGGTGTTAGAAAAGTCCTCAACTAACTACGTTCAATGTTTTTAGTAAATTGCTAACCATCTTCCGGGCCATTCAGTGCCCTCTCTTTGAAATGCAGTTATTTCTACTCCCGCCTCATACGATAGTATGTCATCTCCACTCGTGGTATGTGGTGAGGGGGCACCGAGGCCACCACTACTCCAGATTCCAGCCCAGGAATACTTGATGTGTAATTTAGCAGCCACATGCCGCTGATGTCTCCTTTCAACTTCTCACAAAGCTGCCTATTGATTTCCTTGGGTGCATACTTCCCACACGCCTTCCCTTTCTCATACGAATGCTTTCACTTTCTTTCAACTGTATGGACTGAAGTCTGTACTCAATCCTAGCGACAGCAGAGAGCTTCTCTTACTCCCTGGTCCTTCCAGCACTCAGCTGTCCATTGCTATCCTTACTCAGCTCTTTATTGTGGGTGTTAGCACCTAGGATTTACGCTACCCATGCATTCCTCCGGCTCACAGCGGTGGAACTACTCTGCTGTTACTATACTCTCTTGGCAGTATCCCTTGGTTATCCGGGTCTCAAGCTTTCCCTGATTGCACATGGAGGCAGCCAGGTCTCTCTAGGCCAATTGGTAGATTTTAAGACCTCACTGCTTCTTTTCTTGGGAACATGAGGGTTTGGTCAAGATCTGTAAGGCTGCAGCAGGGGGCCTTCTGAGCTGATACACTCCGTCACAACAGTGCTACTGGACACTGGATCCAACTAAGGAGAAAACAAAGATTTTACAGCTAAGAAAACTATTTTGCCTTTTTCTACTGACATTTTAGATTTATTCTAGATTATTAATACCACTAAAGGTAATCACACAGATTTGCCTTGTTGAACAAAATACTTAAGATTAGAAAAATCAAGATTGCCAATTCACTTCAACAAATTTTATTAAATGGCATTATTTATTCTAAACTCTAAATAAATGGTATTGTTCCTTTTTTCTACTGCAGCATTGCGCACTTGGCAAAAAATATTTCCTATTCGTTTGCTTTCTTATTATGTCATTGAAGGCCTCCCAACTCTACCCCAAAGGGCCAACAAAAAACACTATACCTTTCTCCTTTTAACAGATTAGTAACAGGTTTTTGGATTTATAAAGTCTCGGGCTCAACAAGCCAGGGCAAGCACACCCACTTTGAGGAGTTCATTCAATTTAACCCTTTTGCCTGATTCCAAACCAGACCATCCCATAGAAACACTAAACACAACAATGCCGGCCACAAGACAGACACCACAAGACAAAACATAAAACATAAAACATAATTCCTAACATAAGACCCACCCATCTGTCTGCTGACACTTAAGCAAAAAAAGACTTACACAGAGAACAGAGGGAATTACAGTTTAATCCAGGTTTTCCCACTTCTATTACACTGACCGCTACAGGGGACGGGACAGAAAAATCTCAATTCGACCTCAGAGCTTCCTAGCACGCATGGCTTCCACTCTGAGGAATTACGAACGAGAAGTTCAGTTCCGCCCACACTCCTAATGCCCAAATGTATACAAAGCAAAAAACCCAACAGTAACCAGTTAAACAAAACAGAACCAGAACCAGATAAGAGGCCCACCTCTAACCAGAACCAGATAGTATTTCATTATCCTATTAGGGATCACCTTATTGGAGCACGAACACCACGGGCTGCAGGGAAGTGAGGAAAAGGGGTTAAGCACCCCAGTGGCGCCGCTCCTAGTTCGCCACAGCCGTCCGGAGTTCAATGTCCGAGCTAGGAGAGTCCCATCTGGAGTCGCCAGAAACTGTTACCGAAATATCGGGTCTGCCTAGCTGAGAGCCAATTAACAGCCTGACAGGGATAAGGAAAAAAGATGCAGAGGAAAAGAGGTAGTGTAAAAGTTCAGGCTGCTGTGTCCATGAGCAGCACTCACCCCCACCACCTACTGGCCGCTTGTAATCTATTACAGGGGGTCAGCCAGCTTTCACAATCCCCGCCTTCGGCGATAATCTTCCAGGGCCCGCTGTGAGTGGAGCACCTCCTTATCTTGGGCCCGGATGGCTGCCAGGAGGTCATCCGAGCTCCCCCATGGCCCGCCGTTCCGTCCCAGAGCGCCGGCTCACCCGCAGCCGCTGCAAGGCCTCTGTCAGCTGTGCAGGAGTAACACCGGCCACTTGCCAGAATTCCGGCCACTCAGCAGGGGCAGTCCACCCTGCCAGAACCCACGCCATAGGCCCCCAGCGTTCCGTCTGCGGCCACCCAGGTATGCGCTGTAGTGACAGTGGTGGCTTCCCCACTTCCCCTACCTTCGGCCAAAACGGCATCATTCCCCAGAGCACCTTGCTCGCTGCGCCAAATGTTACGTGCCTGAGTGCTAAATCCAGGTTTGTGAGCTCAGTCCTTGAAGGATCCATTTAAGGAACTGGGGTAAAAATCTGCCTGGGAATTGGTCTTGCTTTGAGCAGGGGGTTGGAGTCAATAACCACCTGAGGTCCCTTCCAATTCTATGAAAAACTTTTTAGAGATCAAAATAAATTGTAACTATTTGTTGTTGTTATAATACCTACATGTTCCCCTCCTGAAATTCTATAAGATTTGACAAAAAGAATTTATATTGGGGAGAAGCTGCAATGGTCCATCTAATAAAATAAATTTATATAATGGTGTCCAGGTAGTTTTAAATCTGCTTTTAGTAATTTTAGCCAATTTCTGCTACTGAAGCAAATTCCCAAGGTCACCCCTTCTTTCTATCTTTCTGTCTATAGTAACCATTTTGGCCAACCTCTAATCCTCAGGAAAAGATCCTGTTATTAAAAATATTTTATGTATTTTAGTTAGCAGTTCGGCCACTTTTTGTTTAGTTCTTTTTAAAACTCCTAGATGAGTATGGTTCCAGCCCCAGGGATTTTCTACCATTAACCTGTCAAGTTGCTCTGATGCCTCTTCTTCAGAGGTCATTTTCTCTGACTGTACATTGTCTGTAAAAAATTACCTTGAGCTGGGAATGTCCTAACCCCATCACCCTCATTAGTGAAGGCTCATTACAAAGAATTCACATAATTTCTCTGCAATCTCTTCATTCTTTTTAATTACAATTTCAGTGGTCAAGTGGTCCTAGAATTCCTTATTGTTGGTTTTAATGTTCTTTGCTATCTGATTTTTACAATATTGCAATGCTCTCTCTATATTTATCTTACATCTTGTGCTAATATTAATGGACTGCAATGCCATTTCCTTATCCTTAGTATACTACTTTTCCTCATAGGGCTGGTCAGACAGGAATTCCATTTTCAAAATTTGGTTTTGTTCCACATCAGAAAGAAAAACTAGATTTTTCCAAACATTTCATGAAAAACATGAGAGCAAGCCTACCCTAAATAACCAACAGCCCACTGGGTAGCACCTTCCTGCAGAATGTAGCAGGCCCAAGTTCAAGTCCCTACTGTGCCTGATTCAGAGCAGGGATTGGACCTGGGTCTTCTACATCCCAAAGGAGTGGCCAGATCAATTAATTCTTCTCTCTCTGAGTCCAAAATTCCATCCTGGACCTGAGAAAATTTTATTGAAAGAAATACGTTTCCATGGAAAATGTCAGTTTTGACAACTCCGGGTATTTCATCAGGGGTCGCTCTGTTTTTTGCTGCCCCAAGCACAGCAGTCGGGCGGCCCTTGGAGGCGTTTCTGCGGGAGGTCCGCCAGTCACACGGATTCGGCAGTGGTTCTGCGGGTGATCTGCCAGTCCCGCACCTTCAGTGTACCTGCCGCCAAATTGTCACCAAAGCCACGGGACTGGCAGACCTCCCACAGAAACGCCACTGAAGGCTGCCTGACTGCCACCCTCATGACGACCGGCATGCCGGCCCCCTGGCTTGCAGCCCCAGGCACCCTGAAGCAACCCCTGTATTTCATCAAAAAATTCCTGACCAGCACTAGTCCCTTACAATGCTGGTTTTCCTCAGCTGCCTATTTTATCTTTAATTTTAGTTTCTCTTTCACAGCTATACAACTTTTGTAACTCTATTTTTTTTAACTGCCTCCAGGCTGGCGGTTGTTTTAGGAAATACCATTTTGGGGTTTAGTGTTCAGGATATATACTGTTGCCTCTTTAATCTTACCCAACATATTTCATTTGTGTCATGCCTTGGGAGCAGACATATTTGTGTTCGGGGAGCTTGTATTAACAGGCTCATATGTGAAGGTATCAAAAAGATCAACTTTACAGGTTAAAGGAAAACAGCTTTCTGACAAACTGGAATAAATCAATATTACTAAAGCATGATGTTAAGTTTAAGATGATTAAATGCATACTTGCGTTAGATTCCAAAGAAATAAGTCCTTTGATCTCTTCTTAATTAGCTTCTCACCCAATAGGTAAAAAAGTGAACCAATATCTAAACAGTTATTTTAAAACATTAGTATCAAAATTATAATTAGTAGAGGACTAATTTTGCCACCTACATGCTGAATGGTACCTTACTCCACACAAAAGCCACTGAAATCAATGTGATTAACTGTGCAGTAAAGTACTAATCAGTGTGAAAAATAGCAGAAGAATTGGGCCCTCGGTAAATAAGAATTAATCATACTGGATCTTCAAAACTGATATTTCATTGTACAGCTGAGCTGACAGAACAGATAAAGGCGAAAGAGACAATACTCAGGAGCATAGTTACTGATAAATAATTACAACAAGGACATTATAATTATTTAATTAAAATTTGTGCATGGGGAGAGATTATGAGTCTTTCAGCTTGCTACCTCATTTAGAGAATACTAGTCATTAACCAATTTTGCTGTAGTCAGCTATTAAATGTCCACACAGCCTGCCTTATTTTTTAAACCTCTTCAATCAGCAAAACTGGCTGCATGCACTGTATAACGATACTGGAGAACAAAATGCCACATTTAGTAATATAATTACAAGACAGTCTGAGTTTTTTAAAGAAATTTGTACTTTAATTAATCAAGACTATCAAATAAATAGGAACAGTGGACTAGTGTATCGGTGCTTCTAAAATTATCAATTAAAGAAATCACACTGCAATCATGGCTGAGTTCACAATATTCCTATACATTTTTTTACTCAAGTTACTTGATTCCACCCTTAATATAATGTTTCTATTCCTTGTGTCTGGGAATATAAATATAAAGGACGTAATTATGACAGAACAGTGATTTACACATCACAGAAACAGACAGTTTCCCAGGACTATCTTCCTGAGCAACTTCTTGATGCCTACTAACTTCCTCGTTCAGGATCTTTTTATACGAACTTTTTCCCAGCATGCCTTGGCAGGGGGAAGCAACTGAAATCTTAAAGCAACCATTCTGCGACTGGCTGATGCTTGCTGTAATCCTTCTTGTTTACAACTGGTAAATATTCTAATTCCTTGAATGTTCAGCCCTAGTTTTCAGTTTCCTATTGCTGAGCAAATGGCATATTCTCACATGTTAACAGTGGTTCCTAATCTGAATCTTCTCTCACTCGAACCAAAATTAGGAATAACTCCACTGAAGCCAACCGAGTTACATGTATATAAAACAAGCGCTAGTCAGAGAAGAATCAGGCTTGTGAGTGTGTGCGCATGTGTAAAAGACCTATAGAATTTAATGTAAGGCTGAAACTAATGGGATTCAAACAAAATGGGCTACAAATAAAGGACACTTTAGTTCAGAACAAAGGTGTCTTAACTTTTCTGTTTCTCTCTTTTTTTCTGGAAGAAAAACGCAGCTCATTGGCACTTCCCTGCCTCCTAGCAATTCTTTAACATTAGACTGTTGAGGAAAAAAAGGGGAAATTCCCTCTGAAATACCATGCAAATCATGCCCCTACAAGTTTTCTGTGTTAACACAAGCGTAGATACTGAAGTTTAGCTGTTTCTCATTTTCTGAAATCAACATCAATGGTCAAATAATAATAATTTCAGTTCAGAACCTCTAAGCGGTCCAACAGATAGAACGTGTCCCATTTCTCTTTTATTGCTCTTACATCCGCTTTTACCAATTTTCCTCTTTTCACTCTGCTAGTTCTACAATCATAGCACTTGTTTTCTAGCAGAGCCTGAACAAACAACAACTTGGTCTATAAGTAATATCATGTCTGTTCTGACGATCAGTCAGTCAAGGGTGGAGATAATATGGTTTGGGAAACTGGCACAGTTAAACTCACAATCTTTATATGACGGTTTAATTGAATTTCCTGGGCTCCTTTTCTTTATAAGTACTACAGGACTCGGTGCCAGTGTATTACATCATGATTTTTTCCCCCTGAAAAATTACCCTTCACATTGTGTGAAAAGCTTCACTGCTTAGTGGTCATTTGAAGGTGCATCCTTATATGAAAACTTTGTCGCTGTCATTAATCATGTCTGTAGTGTGAGATTCTTTTTTCAGTTGGACTTTGACATTTTGTGTTAAACTGAAGACACTGACAAGCTATTTATAAAGATGGATTATACATACTTTTACTACACTTCTTTCATACCTGGAACAAGCGGCACTCTTTTTCAATGGCAAAATGACAATGTAGCTGAAGTCCTTCTAATAGATACTCTTAAAGCACATAGAATTGTTATCACAGATAAATGAATGCACTGACATGAATTTACATATTATATTTTCAAATAAACAAAAATCTGATACCATACATCTTGGCGCATGTTATCTTTTTACAATCTGCATCCATTTAGAAATGTAATGCAAAGAGATGCATCGTGAGAGCATTAAAATGCTTTTTTTAGAGTGCAGAGAAATCAGACTGGTCACATTAGGCAAGTGATTAGGTGAACTGGAAAGAAAAACACCAAAAGGTTTTCCAAGAGAACCTTCAGCGCTGTATGAGCAGCTGAGACAGCTGCAGAAATAAGCAGCAGACTCTACTCAGCAGATTAGTTGGCAAAGAATTCATTTCAAGAGCTTGTTTTAATGCTCCCAAATATCACAGTTAATTCTGGCTCACCAAAGCCACGAGGTAGTTTCTTTTATTAATAGGCCATCAAAACCGATGATGTTATACATCATTTCCTAGGTGATCTTGCTGCACAGCTGTCCTGAAACTTTCAGTCTAACATGCCCAAACCTCATGTCCATTTTGGCCTGGCGGCATCACTGTTGTGGGCTCCAGTTTCTTCATGTTAAAATGTGCACTTAATTCTCATGGTTTAAACTATCCATTGTATGATGTGCCCCTTTATGTTTTTCTTCCAGTTTTTTCTTAAGGCCTTCATCTCCATCTTTCTTGCGGTTTGAGTGAAGTTTCAAACTGGATGACAGAATTGTATTAAACGTAGATAAAATAGAAATGTTATTTTTAGGCTCAGATACTACTTTGTGGGTTTGTTTGTTTTTTTAACTCTAAGGTGAATTTTTACCAGATTAGTCCTATCTCTACAGTGGGAAGTCTAAGCATTTTATTCAGCTCTGATTTACTATTTTCCCAACCTCTGCTAGTATCCTGTTTGAAAAACACATGAGTTTGTTTTACAATATTGCTGATATTGTGTTGTCTTATTTGACCAGGCTCAAGTGCCCAGTGAGACTGATACTTTTGGGCCACCAATCCAAAGTACTGTCAAGTGTCCCATTGGCTCCTCAACTGGGAACCTCATAGCCCTTAATGGGAGTCACACTTACAAGCTGAGAGGGTTGGAATAAAATGATTAAACAAAGCAAATTAAGGGAAGTGAAAAAAAAGGTAGCTAAGGAGTGAAAAGTAAATACAAAGAAAAAAGGCTATCCATACGAGATGGCAGTTTGGAAGCATTACAAACCTATCATGATAGAGGCAAGAATTTGTGACTGAGCTTGATGCACTTGGCTTCATAGAGCTCGCTGGACACCAGAGATAGAACTTTTTCTAGGCTACATCACTGGAGAGAAAAATGAAGGAGCTTTCTTGGAAACCTGCTCACAGTGGAGTTTCTCATACTCCAGTCCCAGTGCCTTGAGATCTAAGTGATATAAGGAACTGTAGTGCTAAAACGTGCTGGGAATCTGGGCAAGAATTTTTTTTCTATTGGCAGATGGATTAAATTTGATAATCAAGACTTTATTGGCCATCCTGGAATGTGAAAATAGTGTACGACTGGCTCAATCAGCCCCAGTTTTTCTTACCAGCATGTGGAGGTGAGGAATATATACACTTGTGGATAATGAGGAATATTTCCAACTGGCAGATCAAAAACTATTATCTGCATCAAAACCTGATTCATAGTCAGAGTCCAAGGCTAGAAGGGACCATTATGATAATCTAGTTTGACTTTTTGTACATTACAGGCCATATAATTTTCCCAAAATTCATAGAGCAGATCTTTTAGAAAAACATCTAATCCGGATTTAAAAATTGCCACTGATGGAGAATCCACTATAACCATTGAAACAATTTACCTAGGGTTAATTATCCTCATTGTTGAAAAGTTATGCCTTATTTCCAGTCTGAATTTGTCTAGCTTCAGCTTCCAGCCACTGAATCATGTTATAACTTTCTCTGCTAGATTTAAGAGCCCATTATTAAATATCTGTTCCCAATGTAGAGACTCATAGACTTGTTTGTTAAACTAAACAGATTGAGCTCCATGAGTACATCAATATAAGACTTGTTTTCTAACCCTTCAATCATTCATATCTCTTCTCTGAACCTTCTTCCATTTATCAAAATCTTTCTTGAATTGTGCACACCAGAAATGGACGAAGTATTCCAGCAGCTGTCTCCCCAATGCCAAATACATAGGTAAAACAACCTCTTTACTCCTACTCAAGAGAGACTCTTGTTTATGCATCCAAAGATCACATTAGATTTGGCCACAGCATCACACTGGGAACTCATATTTATCTGGTTATCCACCATGATCCCCAAATCTTTTTTCAGAGTCACTGCTTCATGGAACAGAGTACTGTAAGCTTGACCTACATTCTTTGTTCCTAGATGTATACAACCAGGGCTGGCTCCAGGCCCCAGCATGCCAAGCACATGCTTGGGGCGGCATGCCATGGTGGGCGCTCTGCCGGTTGCCGGGAGGGCAGCAGGCGGCTCCGGTAGACCTCCCGCAGGCATGCCTGCGGAGGGTCCACTGGTCCCTTGGCGCCGGTGGAGCATCCGCAGGCATGCTGCGGGAGGTCCACCGGAGCAGCAGGACTGGCGACCGGCAGAGCACCCCCCGCAGCGTGCCGCCGTGCTTGGGGCAGCGAAATGGCTAGAGCCGGCCCTGTGTACAACATATATTGTTTGTTTTCACTCAGTTTACAAGCAACCCAAATAGCTCTGTATTAGTGATCTGTCCTCTTCTTTATTTACCAGTCCCTCAATTTTTGAGTCATCAGCAAACTTTGTCAGTGCTGATTTTATGTTTTCTTCCAGGTCATTGATAAAAAGTGTTAAATAGCATAGGGGCAAGGACAGATCCTTGTGGAACCCCACTATAAGCACACCTACTCAATGATGACTCCTATTTACAATTACATATTGAGACCCATCAGCTACCCAGCTTTTAATCCATCTAATGTTAATTTTATAATTGTTCTAGTTTTTTAATCAAAATGCCATGTGATACCATGTCCAAGTGGTGTCAAGTGCTGAACTGGGCTTTTGCAAGACATGGGAAGAAATCCACGGTTGAAAAGTGCCCAGACAAGACTCTCCCTGAGTGATGCTGTGATCCTGTGCACCAGATCACAATGCCCTGAGTGGAGAAGCTGCCCCAGCCCTGTGAGATAGGAGCCACTGCAGCTGAGTGAGTGCAGGTTCACTGTTCACCCCCAAACCTTTGGGCCTCTTTTATCCCCATTGCCATTTTTTTTGGACGAGGGGGACTCAGTTTCAGATTTTGCCCTGCCCCCCCCCAAAAACACGATGTGGCCCTGGACATGTCATATCAGTGTCCAGACATTTCAGCCATTTCCTTGCAGAACATCTGTGAGGTCTCCTTTGTTTGATAGTAAAATGATTGTTGAGTCACAGGCTTTTATGCCTGCTTCCTTTATACCTCAGTGCCTGCAGCTGCTTACCTAGCCCCTGCAAAAAGCTTACTAACCAAGAACCTTGGCACGGAACCCTAGGAGCACTTCTTACAGAGGTGGTTCTTTGCTGATAGTACAGCCGAACTGAGTAAGCTATAGTGAATCCGTTCTTACCCAGCCATTGGAGAAAGCTGAAATCAGGACAGCTATTAGATGGTAAAATATGAAGCCAGGGCCAGACAGTGCTTCCCAAAGGATTGCAAATACGCATATCTGGGACCACCTCAGAACTTTAGGACTATACTTTCCACTGATACCACACTGTGCATGAGGTTTAGCAAATGAGGAAGGGCAAAATGATTTGCAAAGTGGCATGTGGGATGTTCACACCAGTGGGTAAGGAACTGAGTTGATGACTATTGCCAAAATTACTGTTGGGGAATGTTTTACTTATCTTTCATTTAGATAAGTGTAGCTGTGTTTTCCCAGACTGATGCAGTTTCCCCTCAAGCAATTTTCCAACTTTCATGCATAGGTTATGCTTGTGAGTCGGGCAGTCTTGCTTATTAAGGGCACTCAAGGAAGTCTAAGTGGGGGGTTGAGCCAGCGGTATTTATTAGTTTTCAGAGGGACTATTAACTCTTGAACCTGGCCTTTCCTGATGTCAACAATACCTGACAGAAGGGCTACACAAGTGTCAGAAGAATAAAGGGCCCCCAAAAAACTTATATTAATGGTGAGGACAAACAACAAAGGGAACAGGAATTCATCCACCTTGTATATTCTGCAGAAGAAAGTGTGGGAGGGGAAGCAAGTGACCTCAGAGAGACAAAAGCATAAACCTGTCTCATCCCAAACATTTGGGATTAATTGCTCAACAACATAGTCATAGTTATCTTCATAGACTTGCAATGCAATTGTTTTTAGTTTTTTTTTCGAGTTTGCTTCCTAGTTGGTTACTGTATTACACATTGTGCATTGGACCCTACATTTACTGTCTTTGAGCAAGAACAGATACTTATTAAAGTTGTTTTTTTCCCTAAGGACTTACTCATTCCGCTTTTTCACACACACACTCTGCACAAGAAAAATGGCTCTTTAAAACTCATGCTTTTTGTCACAATAATTGCTTTACACCTCTTGGCAATTTTTCACTCCCTATGTAAAGAACTGGTTCATTAGGACTCATTAAGAGACAATATTATTCTTAATATAGAAATCACAAAAGCATTTGCATATTGTTTTAGTGTTAATTATGTGATTCCATTTACAGAAAAAGGCATGCAATTGTGACTGACAATAAGGCATAAAAAAGTCACTTAAATAAAATGATAGGGAAAAGAGAAAAAGGATTTTAAAGGCAAACTTACTACCATGAGAGCTTCATGGGAAATTGGGACATAACATCCTGATACTATAAACTAAACCTATACAGTTCCTTCATTACTGTGACCTAAAATACAATTTTAAAATGTTTTTCATATATCCTATGTATGTATGGGGAAAGGAAGGATCTGAAGAATTTAAATTACAAAATGTAAGCCTGTAGCCTTGACTAGAAGGAGATATTTACAGAAAACTTCAAAGTAACTGACACCCAGATTCTCAATGGTATTTAGGCACTTAACTACTATTGAAAAACCTTTGAGAATCTGTACTTGAAAGTCAAGTGTAACTTTCATAGAAAGAATAAGGTTTTTTGCTGACTGATTTCTATCCTTTGAGAAGGGGAACACGTATTGAGTTTAGGTCCCAACTGCTGATTTGGTGGAGGCATCTTGAATTTTGTTTCTGGGCAAACCAACTTACCTCCAGAATGACTTCCTCCTTCGCTACTATGGAGAATTATAAGGTTAGAAAACTTCAAGAATATTTCAGCTGATCATTACTACTTTCTGTGCCTCAGTGTTATGACAGCATTGTACACAAGAGATATCTATATATGTAGAGAGATAACTAATAAATAATGTGCCAGTAGATGGCACTCAAAATCATGCTGAATTGTTAATAAATTTTCTAGGACCAGTAAAAGTTGTGCACTGCAGATGGCTTCTTGTGCGCAGCTCTTTACATGCAGCTCTTATCACTAAGGGCTGTTACCTAGGAAACAGATGCTGCATATGAGTGTCTCCAGAGTTACCCTTGGCAATAATATTCCAATATATCTTAAATTTATAACTTTGGCTGTTAAATTTTCTAAGCCAGGTACTAAAACAAGTTATGGGAACATGCAGGGTTGAGTCTTGATAGACAGAGTCATTAACTCTGAAACTGACTGAACTGTCCTTGTGTCCTCTAGGAAGCTGATACTGAGGGTTCCTGAGTACCCAGCCAAGGAATGTAAGCTCTTAACTAGATGAGCGATGAGACTTGATAAAGCCAGATTAGTGGAATTTGAATTACTCAAGGGCTGATCTCCATTTATGTTCACCATTCCATGAACTGAGTATGTCCTAACTGTGGATTATTTCTGAGAGACAAGGAAGGTGTTAAAGAGCTAAATGGAATAACACACTATTTGTAAGAACTAAAGAAATTTAGAGTTAAGTTGAAACATCCTCATAGTGATGCCCTAGACAAATCAGAAATTTTGACTATCTTAACCATCCTTGACAAAGAGTGTCATTATCTCAGTGATGACACATAGCTCTTAATTGTACATTAGTTATGCCAGCTCTGGTCTTCTTTGTGGTCATACACAGTATGCAATGGAAAAAAATCTTTACCAGTTCTTGCTTAGACAAAGAGGACCTCACAAGATCAAGCCTTATGATTCTATGAGACAACCAACCATCCAAATGTCATTAGGTAGAGTGCTAATGTGCCTCCACATACAAACTATGCCTAAACTATGAAGTTATTTCACTTAAATGAAATGAGCATTTACTAGCAGTGTTGTGTACACGAAGGCAATTCTAAAAGCAATGCTTTGCAGCACACGTTTGATACAAAGAAGGGAGGCAGAATTAAGAAACTCCGAACAACCTGTCTATATCCACAATTTCAAATATTTGATTATTGCAAAAGTTTAACCTAAAGTTTGAATTGTCCTGGCTTGTTAATGATTGAGGTATATTGCTAATGCCGATGGATTTTTTTTACCCTTAAATTGGTGACGTACTCTCAATCCAAAGTCTCCTTTAACAAAGTTTGTGTCTGGGAATGTGTGCACAGGAATGGGTCCAGTCAACTCCAGAACATTTAACTACTTAAAAACTCCTGTGCTTTGATCCAGTAGCAAAAGTTTTTGTTTAATTGCTCACTATTGGCAGAGGCAGAAGTACTAACTTCTGTCTTTCTCTACGCTGTATATAATGTGCACTTAATTATCAAACTACAGCAATGGATGAAATAGTCAGATTGGCTGAGGAGCATTATAAATGAGCAAATTTATCAAGGTTTGAACTACAACTCAGAAGTATGTGCTACAGTCACTCATCAGTCTAAACTGTCAGCTCATCTTCCTCCTGCATAAAAATAAACATTTTCCCCACAATAAAGTCTTTTTATAAAAGCAATAGAACACCTCAAGGGAGCATTGTTATCATGAGTTAATCACCGCCCTAGGGAATTAGAAGCACTTAGCTGAATCTAGTGCTTCAACACCTGAGGGGCTGTGATTATTTCATGATAACCAACAAGGCATGACAGACTGGGAGGTTAATTAGATAATATTCAAACTTGGTAATATTGAGTTTGAAGATTTCTTTTGAAGTTGTACAGGCAAAGCTGGGCTTATAAAACAGCAGTGGGATATCAGCATAGAATGGGTAATTAACATTTTCCACAAACAAACCAAGGTTTTGAATAGCTAAAGAAAAAACTAATAAAGTCAAAGTACTAAACCCTGCAGCACTTCTTTAACAATGAGTAATTCTGATGAGTTCACTCCATGAAATCTTTGGGAGAAATTGACTCAAAATTATATAATGCCATTTAGTTGCTAACCCATAAATGGTTGAGGCACTTCAATCATTTTCATAATATTTAATGGCTCATTGTCTTAAAAGATTATATCCGGATAGTAAACACAGCATCAATTAGAAACTGCAACATTGTATTGCAAGATGATAAAGAAAATGGGTGCTGTAAATATTTAAAAATTCAATTGCCAGACATTTCCCCAGCCCAGTATCTTTTGCGGACAATGATAGTATAATGCCATAGCTATTTGCATTGTTATTTGTGATTAAACAGTAGAAATAACAGGTAATATTTTAAGGGAAATTCATTTCACTGACTACAATTTTAATAAAAAATCTACATCTTTGACTTTAGTTATTACAATGAAGACTGAAGATAGTTGCTATATGTCCCAAAGAATCAATAATTTGTGTCGCTTTCTCTTTTGTCCAGTTTGTCCAGAATTAAGGATTAACTAAAAAGGGTGCTGTCAAGTAATAATGGTCTCAGCTTGTATGTTTGCTGAAATATGCATCATTACAATAAAATGAATACAACTGGTCAAAAAGTTTGACAGAACAGTTTTATGCTAGAAAATGCTGATTTGGTGGAATCAAAATGTTCTGCAGGAAAGTGTCCAGTCTGTCAATTGATGGAACTAGGCCAGTTTGTTTTTCTGCCAGCTAGCTCTCTGGCTCTCTGAAAGCCTGGCTGTCGGCTCTGCTGCTCCCTGCCTGGTGGGCTGCCGGGCTGCCTGCCTGGCTTGCCAGGTCCTAGGTTGCTTGCCTGTGGTCTGCCAGGCTTCCCAGCTACCCACCTATAGGGCTCCCAAACAGTCTAGCTATCTGCCTGCTGGGCTGCTCAGATCCCCAGGTGTCCAGCTTCCCACTTCCTTGGCTGCGCAGCTCCCTGAGTATTTTTTTAATTAATTTTTTCCCAGATAGATTATCAGTATGTTTTTAATTGTGCAAATTTGACTTTTCATTCCAATTCTTAAAAAACAAACAAAGAAAAATTTGCAATTTTTTCCAAAGAACAAAAATTCTGGTTCCTGCATAGCTCTAAAAATTAAATGTAACAGAGGTAAACAAATGGGATTCCAGTCTGCGGTGTGTGGTGGGGGAAGAGAGAGATTGCAGATTTAAATACAACAGAGGGAAAGAATGGATGAACAGTTGAATAATTATCAGTGGATGAATGGCTGGTGGGGAAACTTGTGATGAGATGCTTATAGACATCATTGCAGAATCTCCCAAGCCCCTGAAAATTGTGGAGAGGTGGAGGAAGTATTTGAGAACAGACACGGAGCTCGCTCTACAGAGAAATCATGGGATTGGCCAATGACAGCATGGCAGTTACTAGCAACTGCATTACCATGGAAAAGGACAGTATTGAAAAAGACAGATGTGGAGCCAAAACAAAGCCCAAATGCTCTATTGCAGCACATGATGCTGTTAGGGGAGCAGGCAATATGGTGACCAGATGTCCCGATTTTACAGGGACAGTCCTGATTTTGGGGTCTTTTTCTTATATAGGCTCCTATTACCCCCCACCCCATGTCCCAATTTTTCACATTTGCGTCTGGTCACCCTAGCAGGCAATGCAGTACTGTAAACCAACACCCAGCCATGTTATGCAGGCTCTGGACAATATGGGCTACCAGGAATCACAGCAAGTCCTCCCCCTGTACCACTACAGCAGTGCTCAAAGAGATCATTCCTTTCACAGACTGAAGCTCATGGCACTCAGAACAGCTGTAGCTGGGATCCCTAGTGCAATGGTTATCAACCAAGTGTACATATACCCCTGGGGGTATGCAGAGGTCTTCAAGGGGGCACATCAACTTATCGAGATATTTGCCTAGTTTTGCAATAGGTGAAGCACTAGCAAAAGTCAGTACAAATTAAAATTTCATATAGATAATGATTTGTTTCTACTGCTCTATATACTGAAATGTAAGTACCAATTGATTCATTTTATAATTATATGGTAAAAATGAAAAAGTAAGACATTTTTTCAGTAATAAGGCATGGTGTGACACTTTTGTCTTTTTATGTCTGATTTGTAAGCAAGTAGATTTTAAGTGAGGTGAAACTTGGGGGCACACAAAACAAATCAGACTCCTGGAAGGGGTACAGTAGTCTGGAAAGGTTGAGAGCCACTCCTCTAGTGTCCATGGTACTTTCAAACCTCACCATTCAATGCCAGAAGGCCCCCAAGCATTGATGCAGAGAAAAGACATATATTCATATGTGACCATAAGCCTCCACTCTCACAAGAGATGTGCCCTGCACTACACAGTTGCACTATGACGTTTTGTTTCACTGGTGTATTAATTAAAGTTTTCTTGGTAGATGTTAGATAATGTTTAATATATTGTTTCATAATTAAAAATGCTTCTTTATTGTTTCATGTAAAGGTTTTTTTGTTGTTGTTACATAAGATTGTTGTTTAATAATAAAAATCTTGGAAACCTCATTCATAAGTAGTCGACAATGCATGTTACACATTCATTGTTTTATATAATACATAAAGTTCTAGAAAAGATGGTTAAGACAAGGTAAAATAAGGTTTACCACAACGTTGCTCCTCCACCACCCCTAAACAACACTGAACTCCTCACAATTCATCCACTTCTTATCCACCCTCAACGGGTTAACAGCTGGATGTACAACTGCACAGTTTCAGGCCTGAAATTCAAAATAAGAGCAATAGGCATCCCTGACACAGCAGCTGCTTGGTGGTGTGGCAGGTGGAATCCAAAGCCAAATTTGTGCGGCTTTGAAGGCTGACAACCAGCCCAGGCACCCTCTGTGTATTTGAGGTAAACCAGAATAGTGGCATGGGGCACTGTTGGGTCCATGCTGGCCAACAACAATTTTTAAAATGGGACTAGCCTGCCCAGAAAGGAAGTGCAGGGTAGAGAGAGGGCTACCAAGAGGGGAGTCCTAAAGGGATAGTTTGACCTGGGCCCTCCTTTTGACAGGGCCCCCAAACTGAGTAGCATTGCGACCTGATAAATGGGGTCAGAATACTGATCACTGAAATTAGGCTTGGTGGCCCCTCCGTCACCACACAGGGTCTGCCAGGATAAATCTGGATTGCGCCGTGACCCTGCATGCCAGGTCGCAACACCTTGAGCATGGAGCCAGGCCCAGACTCTCAGGACAGGAGCTGAACAGCTGCTGGGAGATGAGTTTAGGGCATGCTCATTCTTCACCCCTTTCCCCCGGGCCTCTCCTCAGCTATACTTATTTTGGAAGGGTCGGGGCGGGGTCCATTTCAGATTTTTCCCTGGGCCCCCGAAAACCTCTGTATGGCTCTGGGCAAAGACAGAAAATTTGGATTTTTTTTTTAAACTCACCTGCCTTTCACTATGAATCCCACAATGCTCAGCCAGAATGCACACTGCTCAGCAGCAAAACAAGGGACCATGGGATATCTTCCAAGACCACCATGACCTTTGTACGTGGTAAGCTGCCACTGAGAGTACACAATGATGGTCATTGAAAGAGGGCACACGATCTCATGTGTGTGCTATTAGCATGGCTTGCGTTGTATCAGATGTTACCTGACATGCATCAAAAAGCTGCTGATTAAACCTTCCATACATACAAGTCCTTAGTCTAGTTTCACAAGTTTCTGCTGGAATATCGAGCCAGAGTCTATTCCTGAACCTGGATTACATGATGCACCATTTCAGTCATACGTTCTTATAGGGCCAAATTCTACCACGCTCATTCACATCTTACTCCATGCATACTCCCGGAGGTTGAACTGAGAGACAACTAACATATGTATACACCTTCCAGAGGACTCTCTAGGGTGTAAAAAGTGAGCAAATGCAAACCAGGAGCCAATAATCTTGGCCTTCTAGGCTGATTGAAGTGAAGGCAAGATCAAAGAGACAGTTGAAATATCTGGTTTTGAGAGTGGAAATTGGGAATTAACTCTAGACCCAGATGAGGAAACAATAGCTATTCTTCAGAGAACAGAAGGTATTCCACTTCCTGTCACCAGATCAAACATTACATTAGTGAAATTCTGGTGAAACATAGATCTGATTACAGATTCTGCCACACTTTTAATATAAAAAAATGGACTATGGTCCCAGAAGCCTAGAGGCTGTGTCCCCGATGGGCAAACTGCCAAAAGAGCAAGGAGAAAGGATGCATGCTTGAGAAATGTGATACTGCTTTTTTCCAGCAACTCTATAACTGAAGCCCATCTAGAATAACTGTTGCTGAGTCTAAATCTACATATGTCATTTATTTGTGTTTTCATTGGAGGATTTCCTCTGACTGTCCTTAATATATTTTTTATGAGACCATTTAAGTCTTAGATTTTGGAGCGAGGGGAAGGAAAAAATCACTATGGTACTTTCTTAGAGAAAAAAATTATATTCTGACTTCTTGTGAAATCCTGTCAAGGAGAAAAACAGACCTATTGTGTTTGCGGCCAGTCCACCTGGCCAGTGGGTGCAGCCAGGAGGGACACAAGGTAAACTGTTCACTGGGAGGAATGACAGGAATAAGGGGTCCAAACGTTATATTCATGTGCGTAGTCTCACTGAAGTCAAAAGGACTTTTCATGACAGTTAAGTTTGCTCACATGTGCAAGTGTTTGCAATACTATCAAACTGATTTTAGAAAAAAAGTTTAAAAGTCAACCTTTTTTTCTTTGTTGCTTTACTCTTTATGGTCAACTTTCTGCTTACTGACTACTTATTTCTTTCTCTGTTAATGGTAGCACTTATCAGACTCTCTAGGCAAGCAGTTCTCAAAGTTTTTCATAGTGGACACCACAATTTAACAGAAAGATTGCCTTGTAGACTGTTTTTACTCCCATTTGACATTTTGTAGACATATTCCCCTCTCATTAGTGATCACATAACATCCCTGTGGCAACTGCAGTAATGGCTCACATGGAAAAGTAATATTGGAAAAGTATTTAATGTATTTACAGCTGTCTCTAGTGTGACGTTAGTGTGAGTAGAAGAATGAATACCATATGATCAGCCAGCAGTCTGGGAAAGACCAGCATGTACTACGCAGATCCCCATTAGTCCTTGGTCCACAGTGGGGTAAAATCTTGTGTGTGTGTTTATGCAGCTTTAAAAACTCATAAAACAATTGAACGTCAAAAGGAAAATCAAGCTACTCTCCCACAAATATCCCAGTATATTTTTCTGCTTAAAGAACAAATGCCTTATTAAAGTCTTACCTTATTTGATGTAAGTAACATCAAGGAGATGTCTCATGCTAAACTTTTGTCCAAAATTCCAACCAACCATTTCTGAACTTCGAAAGAGTTTTGGTTAATTTTTTCACATTGTCATTCATTCTCATGAGACTCTGCGCTTCTTGGTTCCCACTGGCAGAGGCAGAAGGGGAAATACCAAAATACCACAGGGTATGGTTCATACAGAACCAGAAAAATGTGTTAGGAAACTTCCATTCCAAATAACAAAACAATGTATAATGAATGGAAAAATGGAGTAGCTGATAGAAAAATACAAGTCAGCAGTTCAGAAATGCAGGCAACTGAAAAGGGAATCTAAGGGTATCAAAATCTATGGCTAATAGAGTTAAGTACAATTTACTTTAAATATATCAGGAACAAATGGTATATGTCCAATACTAGATAAGGATGGTAACATTGTCAATCATGATGCAGAAAAGTGGTGCATTCCTATTTTTATAATGAAAAATGAATACTTTCTACTCCAATAACTAGGAAGCAATTATTAAAGTTAAACATTTTTAAATCTGCAGGCCTGGGTAACTTGCACCCAAGAATATTAAAAGAATTGTCTGAAGACTGTCTGTAAGGACACTATTGTTGATCTTCAGCAAATCATGGAACACTGGGAAGTTCCAGAGGACTGGAAAAAGTTAATGTAATGCCAATATTTTAAAAGGGCTGTCATAGTAATATTCCTCGATTTGAACCTTAGAGTTCAAATATAAGGTACTAGCATGAAGTCTTCTAAGCTTAATCTCCAGCTTAGATCTGATAGGCTGCCACCAGGTCAGGAATTGATAGGGCCTGACCCCCCTTCCTCTCTCTGGTGTCCCAACCCTCCCCTGGGGGACCTCCAGATAACCTTGTTTCTCTGCTTCCCAGAGATAAGACGTTCTTTCCCTCAGACTTGAGATGCAAAATACCAACGGCTTGGCTTTGCCTTTCCCCGTTCCTGCCTTCCCGTGAGGGAGACAGATACCTGATACAGAGGTTTTCAATTTCTCTGCCTTACTAGAAAAAGAACTTCCACAAGTTTTGAAAAAGAAAGCTTTATATAGAAAAAGAGAAATACAGAATAATAACTTGCATAAAATTAATACAGGCTCCTACTTAAGAAAATATGAACAACCCAGTCTGATTTAAAAAATAGCCAATTTAAATAGACCAGCAATCCACACAGTAAGTACAAAGCAAGCATATCTAGCCGATTTACTTTGTTCCGTTTTGTACTCACTGCCTTTAGTTAGAATGAGAAAGATTGGATTAGCAAGATAGCTTGTCCCTCACAGCCGAGGAAGCACAAAGACCCAGCAATCACATCTGTAAATACAACACAAAAGCTCCTCATAGCCGAATTACTTTGTTTTCCTTTGTACTCACAGCTTTTGGTAGAATATTTGAGGATAAGTGGAGTTAGAAGGAAACTTGTTTACTCATACGCGAAGGAAACAACAAAACACCGAGTATACAAATTCCCGCCCCTGACTTTTAAACAATCCAGTTCTCTGATTGGTCCTCTGGTCAGGTGTTTGGTTCTCTTTGTTCCCCCTTTACAGGCAAAAGAAAATTAACCCTTACCTTACCTATCTACTTATGACAAGGGCAAATGAGATGAATCAGGTAACTATAGACCAGTTAGCCTGACATTAATCCTGGGCAAAATCATGGAAAGTCCAGTACTGACTGCAATCAGTAGAGAAGTAAAGGATGGTAACATATTTAATGCAAGTCAATACAATTTTATGGAAAATAGATCTTGTCAGGAAAACTTGTTAATTTTTGATGAGATCGTAAGTTTGGTTGCTAAAGGTAACTGTGATATAATATACTTAGACTTCTGCAGGGCATTTGACTTGGTTCCACATGAAATTCCAATTTAAAAAAAACATTGGCACTAGTACAAAACCAATGCAGTCCTTATTAAATGAATTAAAACTGGTTAACTGATAGACTGCAGAAATCATTTGTAAATGGGACATTGTCATCTAATGGTGGTGGTTTTAATATATTACTTCAGGGACCAGGTTTTGGCCTAGTGCCATTCAATATTCTTATCAAGGATGTGAAAGAAAGTATAAAATCATTACTGGCAAAATTTTCATATAAGACAAAAATTGGAGGAGTGGTAAATAACAACAAGGAAAGGTTAAGTATACAAAACAATGTGGTTCACTTGGAATGGTGAGCTCATCTGAACAACACATATTTTAATATAACCAAATGCCAGGTCATGCCAGGAACAAAGAATGTAGGTTGCAATTGCAAGATGGGAGAATGTATCCTGGAATACAGTGACACAGAAAAAGATTAGGTGGATAACCAATTGAACATGAGTTTCCAATGCAAACAGGTCTCTGATGTATGAGCAGGGAAATATCTAACAGGAAAGGTGAGGTAATATTACCTCTGTATATGGAATTAGTGAGATCGCTACTAGAATATTATGTTCAGTTTTTGAATAAACACTTCAAAGGGGATATTGAAATATTGGAACAAGCTCAGGTAAGAGCTACAAGAATGATTTGGGGTCTGGAAAGCCTCCTTTACAGAGAAAGACTAAAGAAGTTCCTTCTGTTTATCCAAGAAAGGTTAAGTGACGTGATCGTGGTCTACAAATATCTACACGGGGAAGAGGTCTCTGTTAGAGGAGGGTTCTTTAATCTAACAGAAAAAGGCACAACAAGATCCAGAGGCTGGAAGTTGAAGCTAGAAAAATTCGAACTAGAAATACACACATTTTAAAGAGAGGGTAATTAACTATCAGATCAATTTATCTGGATTCTCCATCACTTGAAGTCTTCCAATTGGGACTGGATATTTTTTTTTAAAAGAGATCCTATACCTACCCAAAGTTATTGGTTTGATACGGAGATTACAGTGTGAGGTTTATTGGCCTGTATTATGCAAGAGGTCAGACCAGATGATCATGTTAGTCCTTCTGGGCTTAAAATCTATGAACTTCATAGACACATCCAGAGGCGTCTCTATGTTTTTTGCCGCTCCAAGCACAGCAGGCAGGCAGCTTTTGGCAGTGCGCCTGAGGGTCATCCGCCAGTCACACGGATTCAGCTGCATGCCTGTGGGAGGTCCACTGGTCCTGCGCCTTCAGCGTACCCACCACCGAATTGCTGCCAAAGCCACGGGACCGTGGACCTCCTACAGCCTCACTGCCGAAAGCCACCTGCCTGCAGCCCTCACAGCGACTGGCAGGCCGCTCCCCCCCCCCCCCCCCGTGGCTTACAGCCCCAGGCACACACTTACTACGCTGGTTCCTGGAACCATCCCTGGACACATTATTTGAATAAGTTTCAGATAAGCAGCCACACTTTTGTGTGTTTATCCATAGTGATTCTCTTAGCCTTTGAGATTTTGCCTATTTCTGGCATCAAGTATTAGCCAGGGCTAATAAGAACAGTGTTACTATTTACATCGTTGTTGTGTATAGCACCTAGGTGACTGGTGCTATATAAACACTACATTTTGGCCCCTATTTTCTACTCTTGTGGTGTAAAGAGGCTGCAACAGACCAGGGAAAAACTTTTCCCAGCACAAGTGCAACACATCTCTGATGAAAGCAGCCCAGCACTTTCATCACTTGCAGGCCCTGGATTAAGGATGGGAAGGACTCCTCTACTTTATGCCAGGATGTTTTTTGGCCTCTGCAGCAACCCAGAATCTGGACAATGCAAATGAATCCTCTTTTGCCATTCATACTCCTGGGCTAAAATTTCTTGCTGTGCCTCAAGAGATATAGCATAGAATTTACTCCTAAAAAAGCCATATTAGACTAGATTGGACTATTCTAGCTGTAAACGTATTAAATCTGTGTGGCCCAACTGAACAGAGTATTAATAGCCATGCTAGACTCTTATATACTTATAGAGACATTGGCTGCTAAAGTGGATGTGTGCCAGAACAGTGACACTGCTTTCTTTCATAGCCCCAGCCCCAGCTTCATTGTGTGCAATTTTAACTAACAAGCTTGGGGGAAGTGTTTTTACTGTTAAGGTCATTTTCAATTCATTCATAGCCTGCACAAAATATATATGTACATTTTATATTTTCACCCCAAAGGACAATTTGCTCTTGCTAAATGCATGGTTAGTTTTGAGTGAACTCTTTAACAATAAAATGCTAATATACAGTTTATACTTTAGCAATAAAACTCTGAACCCACAAAAAACATTTAGAAGGCTGGAGACTTATTTGTGTGAGCAGTTCTTCCTAGTCTGAGCAAAAGTTTGCAGGATGTTTCCTATAGCCAATAGTTAAAATCTAATTTAATCCTACAAGAGTCAGCATTTTAGAGTTAAGGACTCAAGCTCAAGACTTCAGGGGAAAGGGAGGGAGGTACAGATAAGGATTTGGGTGAATGTTTAGAGCTGTGTAAAGATGGTCTCACAGCATTTGCCTGCCAGTTTAAAATCTTTGGCTCAGTTTTTCCTTCATAAAGGCTAGAAACTAGCTAATTCACACCTCATATTTTTAATAAGAAAGACAGAAGAAGGCTAGTCTAAGGTCTCAACTTCCCATGAAAAGTAATGCATCAGAAATAGACTATTATTCACAAACAACCTTAAGCACCAATAGAAAACTTGTGTAATTTGATTCTGTTATTAAAATTCCCAACTCCAATACTGCTACTGTCCTGTACTTATTGGATGGATAATCCTGTGTGTGCTAAAAACATCCCATGGCAAATCTCTTTTGTCTACCTCTGACATGATGTTGACAAGTAAAGACTTTTCAAGATACCACAACAAGTGCAATGAAGTTGGGAGATGTTTTACTGCAGCAATAGGACAACAGGAATTTCTGCAAAAACTGAAGGTTGCTGCTATTGGAAAGGAACCGAGTGGGATATAGCAAAGGAAAAGTGCAATACACTTGATAAAATATTTGTGAAGGCAGTTTTAAGTTACACTCTGCATATGTTTTCCCTGAGCTAACCACTAGATGGCACCTTGTATTTGGCAACCATATCCCTATTCAGTTTTGTTTTCTCCAGCGTCAGATATTATAGCAGTGGGTCAGCTATGAGAGGGCAAAAACTAATCTGGTTCAGAACCGTAACCTTTCTTCTGTCAAGAGTTTTTTATATATAATTAGCTATATTTATTCCATGTAATATACTATATAATGGCATGTAACCTAATTACTACTGCTGCAAATGCCATCTACCTGCCTCAAAGGGTGATGAACTTGATGGGGCCTACGGTGAAAGGGGGACAGTCCCAGCAGCAAGGGAGGGAGACAGTCACTACAGGACACTAGATAGCTTCTCCCCCTGGGAGTGTCTGGCACCCATTGGCCAGCTGGGGGAAGAGGTGTTTACTGGCCAGCATTCTCCTCCCCCCCAGGATTCAACCTGGTAGAGGGGGCCATGTGG
The DNA here is from genome assembly GCF_003597395.2 of Chelonoidis abingdonii. Lineage (NCBI taxonomy): Eukaryota > Metazoa > Chordata > Testudines > Testudinidae > Chelonoidis > Chelonoidis abingdonii. The sequence continues at coordinate 52,350,084 of NC_133769.1, read as the reverse complement.
AGAATCTTTCATCTCCATTCCAGCTGCCCCATCTGACCCACTCGAACTGGGAATAGGAACCCAGCATGACAGATGCTGCAGGTCTAGCCGATTGCCCATTTGGAGGTCAGGAAGAATTTTTTTTTTCTGATAGGCCAATTGGTGGAGGACCTGGGAGCTTTTCACCTTCCTCTCAGCACCTTCAAGCCATAGTGTGTTAAGTAGGAACACACTTAGTACCGGACTGAGGGACTGGAGTTGAGTCATTTATTTGTTGCAACTTGCAGCCAGCATCCAGTATGGTTAAGGGAATAAAATAAAAGTTCCCAGAGCTAAGATACTAGGATTTTGGTGATGGACTCTAGGCTCATGGAATAGGGTGAGACCTTGTGGCCCTCACAGGCTAAGGTCCCCACCCTTCTGTGCCCTCTGTCCTCTTTACAGTAGGGTGGGTTCTAGGACTCAGAGACAGCTGAGTCTTGGGGGGTGGGCTGAGGAGAATCTACCCTGAGTTCCAGGTTATACGATAAGGAGAATTTGACTCTTCTTCCCCCATTTCCCCTGATTATATGCACTGATTTTATGGGCAGCTTTCTGGCTGAACCCTATAGCTCTGACCTTGGAGTCACACCAGTGTAAATTGATAGTAACTCCATTAAAGTGGCATTACACTGGATAAAAAGCGTAAAAAGGATCATTTGAGACTGAATGCAGATTTATTGTGTGCAAAGGTCATAACGTTGGAACCTGTTTATCATTTACTTGTGGCATCAACAAGCCCCATTGCAAATCTCATAGCACTGTTCGGGAGTACATGTTACATTAGAACACCCCAGAGCAGCTGTTAGTGGTTCTAGTATAGTTTAGTTAAATAGACTAACTAGTGTCCATTGGGGAAGGGGGCATTTATGGTTCCAAACAGTGCCAACCTTTGGGGCTCATGAAGGCCAACAAAGCAACTCAGTGATTTGGGGACACTAGATGTATTAAGACTAATCATAACTTTCATTTTAGAAAAAAAAGGCAATTTCCAGCCCTTTGTTCACACTAACCTAGAAATTGTTAAGTCAGTCGCTGATGCTGAAAGTTTGTCTGTCATATTAAAAAAAATATTTACAAGTCTTTCATAGTCCCCATCACAGCTGTTTTCTTTTTAACTAGTTGGAAGCTGTGCAGATACTTCAGCGATGGAGTCCTAGATAGACAGATAGCGTGAGAGGGCAGAATAGTCTACTGGTTTAAGCATAAACATGGAAAAATGGAAGGCCTATGTAGGGTGGTGAAATAGTTAGAATGGGTTGGGAATGGAAGGAGTGAACATGGTGACAAAGTCATTGGAACGGGAATTTGAATCTCCTACATTTCAGGTATGTGCCTTAACCACTGGGCAATAGAGTCACTCTTGCTCTCTCTGTAGTCCAACAAATATTTAGTTATTGAATACAGCTTCACCAGGAGAGAGCAATAGCAATTCATCCCAACATATCCCATAGTCCAGTTCTTACAGCACTCACCTAGGAAGTAGGAGACCCAAGTCTCTACTCAACGTTGTTTTTCTGCAAGAAAGGGTTTAGGCACCTAACTCTGGAGAGGGTTCATGGCTGTGAATCTCCGGCAGAGATAGGCACTTAAGTCCCTTTGGGGAGCAGGGATTAGGCCCTACTCACCAGCACAGCATTTGCTTGTTTAGGTGGCCCCCTGCTCAGCTTGCTGGCATTTGTGGATTTCATTCTTAGGTGCCTAACTCTCCCCATGCATTGTAAAGGAATGCCTGGTGTCATGCTGTCTGGAGTGGCTCATGACTGTGAGTGCCAGACTCAGGGCACACTGTCAAGAATCAGAGCAAAACCCCAAACTGGTTGTATGTTCTATAATTATATTTCACCAAACAGCAGGTGTGAACTTCTCAAGCTCTATAACAGACTTGCCAAGGTGTCACAGACAGTTCCCTTCAATACTCCAATCTATCTTGCCACTGAGGCAAGCTTGCCTTTTTGGTAGATGGTCACTTAACATCAAAAACCACAATATTCAGGTTACTCCCCACCCCAAAGGACTGGTCACTAACCCCAGGCCTATTGTACTCAGATCTCAGACCACAGGCAATGCTTGTAGCCAATCCTGTACCAAACTCACTAAAGGCTTACTGACTAGGAAAAGGAAATAAGAGAGTTACTGGCAGGGTTAAAGCAGGTGAACATACATACCCAAATGAGATGCAGACTCAGGTTCCAAAAGATGATAGTTGCTAATGTAATATGCACACTTTATATGTCCTTGAGGGCTAACCCAAGCTAAATAGCTGGGGACTCCTTGCTTATGCTTAGAAACCTTCAAGTCCCCAGAGTTCAAGCATCATAGGAACCAAGTTTCTCCTTGTCAGAGAGTTTTATTGTCTTCACTTCCAAGTCGATGGGATGAGTTCATGCACACAGAGGGGGTGAGGGACACAATCAATAAGGTCTCTGTCCTTTGATGTTTCACAACGGTGCATTTGCTTTCAATGAGCCGCCTTTTGTGCAGCTCGAGCACTTTACTTTGATTAATGCTTCTTTCCTATTTGGTGAGTGTGACAAAGTTCCTCCTCTACTTTGGTGGGTCCTGCGCTTATTGGTGGATTTGCTCACCTCAGTGATCTTCCCCTCTTGTGGAACCCACAGTCTGAGTCAACTCCTCCTGTGTCTGATCAGGAGTTGGGAGGTTTGGGGGGGAACCCAGGCCCTCCCTCTACTCCAGGTTCCAGCCCAGGGCCCTGTGGATCACAGCTATCTATAGTGCCTCCTGTAACAGCTGCATGACAGCTACAACTCCCTGGGCTACTTCCCCACGGTTTCCTCCAAACACCTTCTTTATCCTCACCGCAGGACCTTCCTCCTGGTGTCTGATAATGCTTGTCCTCCTCAGTCCTCCAGCAGTACACTCTCTCACTCTCAGCTCCTTGCCCTCTTGCTCCCATCTCCTCACACATGCTCCTTCTCCTCTGGCTCCTCCCTGCTTGACTGGAGTGAGCTCCTTTTTAAACCCAGGTGCCCTGATTAGCCTGCCTTGATTGGCTGCAGGTGTTCTAATTAAAGTAGCTATCTCTACTGCCTTCTAGAATGATCTTAATTGGCTCCAGGTGCCTTGATTAACCTGGAGCAACTGCCATTTGGTTACCAGGGTCCTAGGGCTTCGCCCGCCCACCCCTGGGATGCCAATAGGCTAACATACCTGTTTCTCAGTACTGTACTGTAGCCATCTGGCCTTGCCCCATCACAGTGAGTTATACAATTACAGAGTTCTACAATGCAAACCCTCAATATAATTTTATACCATGGGCTACAGAGGTTATAACTGAGATCAATACATGCAGCATCCTACAAGCTATTCATAAGGTCTAAATACCAAACACATTCTTACAACTCTAGGAAGCACTAGAGAGAACCTTGGGTGAATCTGAGGGCAGAGAAGGTTGTGAGCAGATGAAAGTGAAGGAGGTTGAAAAGGTCTGGCAGAATAGTAAAGAGCAAGAATTGATGAAGAATTTGGGAACCAAAACAGAATCATAGAGGATTCCGGTCCAAGACCAAATCCAAGTACACCAAGCACCAGAATTTCCATCCTTAAGTTTCTTTAAAGCCGGGACTCTAAGCAAAACCACTGACTTAACATTTTCAAAAGTGAGCTACATTAGCACTCCCTATGGAAAATCTTATTGAATTATATATACAGTGAAATTTAGCAAGTTTCAACTCCTAGACCCCACCCACCAATGCATCCACCCTTTGCATCACAAAGTCAGGCTTGCAAGTCACAGTTCATGTTTCCTTTCGAATGTCTGTATGCTTTGAGAGACCCATCCTGTGGATTTCAGGGCACCTGGCAAGAGCTGGAGCATCTGCAGCTCCACCTCCTTGCTCCCCAGTGGGTGTGTGTATGTGTGTGTGTGTGGGAGTGTCCATCGTGAATCGTAGAGCCTACACCTGGTATGAAAGAGTTTGCTACAGTCTGAGACCATTGCAGACAGCCTTGGGAGAGGCAGCTGTTGTAGGAACTGTGCATATGTGGAGAAACTAGTCATATGGAGCTGAATGAGGTCCTCATGTGTTAGTTTGCATAGGATCCATCAAAACTAAGGCCAGCTGGTAGACTAACTGTAGAATAAATAACAAAACTCAATATCAAAGATTTTTCTAACACTCTTAAAAGTGCCTGAAAAAACTTTCAAACCTGAAGTATGCACATCCATCCGTTTAAGTCTTACGTAGTAACCCTTGAAAATAAGTGTTTCAAATAAGCAATTATTTTCAGTTTAATTGAAGCTCTTATTTGGGATAAATATCACAGATTTCTTACAGAGATTTTATTAGCAGAGTGAAGTGAATGAGAAGCCTGGATGTTAATGTAATTAATTTAGTTACATTAGCAATTAACAGGAAATTTAGGCACTTCAGGCAATAGTGTTGCAATGTATGGTAAAAGAAATGAAAAAAGGCTCTACTCTCTTCTGGAGTGTCTCAGTAACATTCCTTATATGATGCTTAAAGAAACTTAAAGAAAAATTAGATTACTTGACACTCATTTACTAAAATAAATGAAATACCTCGAGGAAGGTAAATTAGCCATCAACAAGTTATTAAAAATTCAAAATCATTTAATATGTAATTTTAATTAGCTGGCATTTAAATTGTTATGGTTATTTTGCTCTATGTGATTAAATTCTAAAACATTCCTTACATTTTTAAATACCACAAACATCTCATTTTGCATTATTGATTATATAATTTGGAGTGAATTAAGTGACAATTAGATCTATGTCTCAATTAATGCACTTTTAACAAAGGACTAATAGCTCAAAACCATAGTATGACTATATAAATATTCCATTTAAAGGCTGATAAGTGCCATTTATTCTTGCTCTTACATTTATTTTTTCCTCGGGATAAAGTGTGTTTAAACTGAGTGTCACAGTAGCTGACAGAATAAATATCTTTTGAAGGATTTCCTTGTAAACACAAAAACAGATTTCTATAATTCTAATAGTCAGCCTGGGTATAGGGCTTTTCATCTAGGAACTTCAAAGCACTTTACAAAGAAAGGTACACAACATTTTCCCCATTTTATAGATTGATAAACTTAGGCAAAAAGATTTGCCCAAATTCACACAGAGTCAATAGAAGAGCTAGAATCCAGGCCTCCTAACTCCTAGTCAAGTGTCATATACACAGACCACGCTGCCAGAGAGCCTTGAGTCAATATTACTCATTTCATTTCTGATCCAGTTCCCATTTGAGGTCATCCCAGTTGGGCTGCTAGCTTGAACACCTCACCTAATAGCGACTGTCATGAAATCACATAAGGAAATCAACAGTGTTTAAGGGCATCTCTACATGAAAATTAACTGTGCGGCAAGCTGAAATGTAAATTTATAGTGCTCAGGGCCGGTGCAACCATTTAGGCGACCTAGGCGGTTGCCTAGGGCACTAGGATTTGGGGGGCACCATTTTCTTCAGCAGCGATGGTGGTGGCCAGATCTTCGGCGACCCCGGTCGCCACCAGCATTTAGGCAGAGAGATTTGGGGCAGGGGAGTGAGGGGAGGGCCGCCTGCAGCAAGTAAGGGGGAGGTGCGGCACGCAGGGGAACTCTCTACCCCAGCTCACCCCTGCCCTGCCTCCTCCCCGAGCACACCGTGGCTGCTTCGCTTTTCCCGCCTCCCAGGCTTGCGGCACTAATCAGCTTAGGTGCCACAAGCCTGGGAGGCAGGAGAAGTGAAGCAGCCACGGCATGCTTGGGGAGGAGGCAGGGCAGGGGAGAGATGGGGTGGCGGGGTACCTCAGGGCAGAGGGTGGGGGGTGGGGAGCTGCCTTGGGCGGGAGGCGCCTCAGGGCAGGGGCACGGGGGGGGAGGGCGCAAGGTGGAAGTTTCGCCTAGGACGCAAAACATCCTTGCACCGGCCCTGATAGTGCTCCAGTATGCCACATACTAAGCGTCCATGAGCAGGGCCGGCTCTAGCCATTTCGCTGCCCCAAGCATGGCAGCATGCCGCGGGGGGCACTCTGCCGCTCACGTCCCGCGGCTCCGGTGGACCTCCCGCAGGCGTCCCTGCGGAGGGTCTGCTGGTCCCGCAGCTCCGGTGGAGCATCCGCAGGCGCACCTGCGAGAGGTCCACCGGAGCCACGGGACCAGCGGACCCTCCGCAGGGACGCCTGCAGGAGGTCCACCGGAGCCGCCTGCCGCCCTCCGCGCAACCGACAGAGCGCCCCCCGCGGCATGCCGCCCCAAGCACATGCTTGGCGCGCTGGGGCCTGTCCATGACGTTCTTGCTGATGTGCATTGTACATTCTCTAGTTCACTTTGACTTGCTGCTGATACTTTTAGTGCACAGCGGCAGGGCTCACAGGCCAGTGAGTGCATGGCATACTAGAGTACTGTGGATTTACACCCCAGCTTGTCTCACAGTACGTGCTTTTGTAAACATGCCTTAAGATAGCAAGACCCAAACCCCTTCAGCCACTATAGGTCAAAATCAACACTTTAAACGTCACCAGAAATAAACTGGAATGTATTCAGTTATTAATTTTAACAGCCAGTTATAAGAAACATTTCTTCTAATTGGAAGATTGGCCTGATAAATACCATTTCTTAACTGGAAGCTGATTTGTTGTTCTTTTTTATTGATGAGAGTGAAGCTTAGCATGTAAAGAAGCTGATGATGGAACTGAGGTCCTCTATATTTATAATATTGAAGAAAAAGTATATAGTGGGGTGTCAATATTTCTGACTTCACAGAATAACCTTACCTAGGTTACTCAAAACAAAATAGAATTATTAGGAGTGCTTATGGGTATGTCTACACTGCAATACAACACCTGCAGCTGGCCCATGTCAGCTGACTCAGGCCCCTGGTCTTGGGACATGGGGCTATAAAGTTGCAGTGTAGGCATCTGGGCTCAGGCCAGAACTGAGCTCTGGGACCCAGATAGGCCAGCTGTGGGAGTTTTCTTGTAGAACAGACATACCCTATAAGAAGCTAACAAAACTAAATAGTTTAGGCAAATGATTTCAGATGACGTCCAACAGAGACCAATGCAGGAGATACATATTTGGAAGGAACTGTTTATTAGTTGTAATCTCTCAGGAAAAAGCATCCTGGAGGAATCTAGACGTTATTTTGAACAAGTCACTGAAAAAGTATTTTTCAGTATACAATTCTGATTTAAATAAAATGTTAGGGTGGATTAAGAAGGAAAGATGAATCTGGAAAATATAAAAATGCCATTGTATATATTTGTAGTAGCTCTTCATTTTTAACACTTTATTCACCTATAGTCACCTCATTTCTTAAAGAACACAGTAGATTGTTGAAATGGTCCAGAGAAGGGCAATGAAAATCATTAGGGTCAAAAGGAGGCTTCCATATGAGGAGAGATTTGAGACCAGAGGCCATATTTTGATCTCATTTGGAGCAATTCTGCAGATTTCATTGGTGTTACTCTAGGTGTACATGAGTGTAAGTGAAATCAGAATCTGGTTCTACAGTAAATTAGGATAATTTGTGCATGAATGTATGCATGTCCTACTTGTAGCCAATAGGTGGGATTATTCAGGTATCCATTTACTAAGTGCATAAGTGTTTACAGGATCAGGGCTATTTTTTTCTAAATGCCCTCCACCCCCACACAACTTCTTATCAAATGTGGGGAGGGGGGAATGTTTGGTTGGACTGAAAGAAACAATGCCTAAAATCCCAGATGAGGGGGATAGGGGTGAGGAAGGGGAAGACCTAGGGCAGGCCCCTCCTGCTATATCAATGCATGGAGCGCATGAGGGAAGGGAAAATGGTTTCTTTGCCTCCCACTTGTTGGGCAAAGGGGGGGAGATAAAGGAGCCAATTGGCTGTGTCCATCCCCACCACCACCACCTCAAATTTAGAATTGTCCTGGGCTTTCAGGACGGAGCCATATTGCCTTATGACTGCCCCGCCCTGCCTCCCTGTAATTGAAGTGTATTTAGCTGTGTTTCCTGGATGCTGTGCGTCTGACTGATTTCCTGTTTTGGGCATCAGGAAGGAATTTTTTCCCATTGGGTCAAATTGGCAGCAGTCCAGTGGTTTTTTTGCCTTCCATGCAGCATTGTGGAGTACAGCTGGAATAAAGGAGTAAGAATAGGAGATAATATAGAAACGTTTTGTTTGTCACCATTTGTGGCTGGTATTCACCACTGCAGATACAGGCTAGAAAGGGCTAGCTTCCAGAGGTAAATGAGACCCACGCTTTTGCTCGTGAATCATGTGCCTGTAAAGGAGAAGTGTTTGCAAACAGAGGTTGCCTTTGGTGCCTGCTACTCCCCTCACCTGGGGGAGGGTAAGATATTCAGAAGTGAGCTAAAACTTATGGGTTTGGCTGAAAAGGGGCTACCCCAAACTATTGGTTATATCAGGGGTCGGCAACCTTTCAGAAGCGGTGTGCCGAGTCTTCATTTATTCACTCTAATTTAAGGTTTCATGTGCCGGTCATACATTTTAATGTTTTTTAGAAGGTCTCTCTCTACAAGTCTATATATTATATAACTAGTGTTGTATTGTAAAATAAACAAGGTTTTCAAAAAAAGTAAGAAGCTTCATTTAAAATTAAATTAAAATATTGATCTTACGCCACCGACCCACTCAGCCCGCTGCTGGTCTGGGGTTCTGTTCAACTAGGCCAGCAGTGGGCTGAGTGGGGCCTGCGGCTGCGACTCCAGCTGCGAAGGGTCTGGCAGCCAGAACCCCAGACCGGCAGCGGACTGTGCGGGGCCAGCAGCCGGGATCCCAGACCGGCAGTGGGCTGAGCGGCTCAGCCCACTGCCGCTCAGGGGTTCCATCCGCCAGCTCCTGCCAGCTGGCATCCCGGTTGCCGGACCCGCTCAGTCCGCTGCCGGTCTGGGGTCCCGGCCCTGCCCACATACAGTGGGTACCTACCTTCTCCCTGGTTCTGGCCCATTCTCTTCCTCTCTCTGCACTGAGCTCGAGTGGTGAGGACCAAGCCAAGGGTGAGGTGAAGGTCTGGCAGATGAGAAATGGGGAGTGGATCCGGTGGGCAGAAATGTGTGTGGGGCACTACCTGGTCACTCTCCATTTGTGTGAGGGGTGCAGGTGGAAGTGAGTGGGTGCAAGAGCCCCGTTATGGTGCTCAGGTCGAGTGGGATGTGCATGGTCAGGATGGGGGGTGCAAGATTAGGAAGGCTGGGGCATGAGGGGGTGCGGTGTCAGGTAGGGGGGCTGGTAGGTTGGGGGCCAGAGTCAGGGCTGGTCATGGGAGGGTTAAGGATTCTAGGGGCTGGGTTACGGTCACGCAGAGTCTCAGGGCTGTAGTGGCGCATGGCCTACAGCAAGGATTGATGAGTGGGTCAGGGTTCAGGCAAGAGGCTGGTGACTGCCTCCCTCCAGAATCGCAACCCCCAACTCCTGCCAACTACCCCCATCTCTGGACCCAGCACGCCTACTAAGCCTCCTGCATCCTGCCCCGACTCCCCATACATGGACCTACCCCCTACCTGTCCCCTGACTGCCCCAACCCTTATCCACACCCCCGCACCCAGACAGACCCCCTGGACTCCCATGCCTATCTAATTGCTCTCCAACCCCTGACAGGACCCCCAGAACTCTGGACCCATAAACCTCTCCCTGCCTGCCCCAACCCCTCTCCATATCCCTACCTCCTGACAGCTCCTCCCCCAGCACTCCCGACTCATCCAACCCCACCAAGCTCCTTGTCCCATGACCACCTCCTCCAGAGACCCCCCCACCCTAACTGCCCCCCAGGACCCTCCTTGCTCCCTGTCCCCTATCCACCCCCTACCAGACCCCGGGACTCCCATGCTCCATCCACGCCCCCTGCTTCCTAACTGCCCTCTCCAGAGACCCCCATCCCTAACTACCCCCCCGGGATCCCACCCTGCTTCCTGTCCCCTGACTGCCCGCAAGCCTTATCCAACCCCTCCCCCAGCCCGGGATCCCTTACCATGAGGCGCCCCTCTCATGCGGAGCTCTGCCGCCAGCACGCAGCCCTGCTCCGCCCCTGAAAGCGCTGCGCGCGCGGCAGCAGGGCCCCGGATGAGCGGGGAGCGATGTTCCCTCCCCACGGAGCCAAACTCTGCACCCCGGGAGCGCCTAGCCCCAGCCCCCAGAGCGCTGCGTGCGGCGGCGGCAGGGCTCCGGGGGAAGGCACGGGAGGGGCCGGTGGCTTGCTGGGCTCGGCCAGCGCTCCGGCCGGGGAACGCGGACCCTGCAGCTTGCCGCTTCGGCAGGATTTTGAATGGCACACTGGAGTCCCGGCAGGCTCCGGCGTGCCATTAAAAATCGGCTCGCGTGCCATCGGTTGCCGACCCCGGGTTATATGGTGGGAGCCCTGTAACCCTGCATTGGACCCAATTTAAATGCCTGGTATGCATGGGAGGTGGACATATAGTGCCCTGCCCCATTGTTAATTAAATTGCAGCCTGCCACTTAAATCCATCCGTGTGTCACTTTCATTCCTGAATGTCCTGAAGAAAATCTGGAAAGACCAATGTGACTCAGGCATGTAACAACAACTAGGACAACGAAGGCTAACTTCTTTTTACCCTTACCCATCCTACAAGGGAAGGTTAAAGGTAACCACTTAGAATGATAAAATGAAACACTACTCACCCAGTGTTTACAGCAATTAATGAGTGAAACTCACTGATGCTGAATGTTGGCTGAGACTAAAAGGTCAGCAAGATTCAGAAATGGATGACAGCGTTAGGAATAAGACAAGAATATATAAGCTAGTATAAACGATGTAAAAACCATGAACGCTCATGCCTTTGGGAAGGCAGGTGCGCTATGGGATTTTCCTTCTTCTGAAGCAAGTAGACCATGGTAAGAAATTGGATACCACACTATATGAATTGCTGGGTTTTTTCGGTGTAACAAAAGCAATATTCCTATATTAAAGCTTCACTGTAAAAAGAAACTTGAAGCACAAATCTAAACATAATTAGCTTGTTAGGGGTGTTTTTTATAAGTCTTATTTTTTTCTCAGCTCCCATCCCCTTTTTTAAAATGTTCCCCAGGGCATGTCATATAGAGAGAAAAATACTCAATGGAGACCCAAAAGTATCATTTCTGTTTAGTCAGACTTCACTTTGGGCTCTAATGATCTTAGACAGAAGAGCAGATGGAAAGGATTGTTCACTAGTCGGTGCCCTTGCCTCAGAGTTCACCTTAAGTTGTTTTCAGAGATTCTCACCACTTCAGACACATTACTTATTTATAATTTTCACTTTTCCCCCCACTTTGTAGATAATTGCTACTTAATTGATACTGCCTTTATACAAACCTCTACAACAGCTCCCAACAAGACACATTGCTAAATAGGGAAATCATTAAATCTGTGTATATGTTGTGGATTTCCTTCAAAGATGGGTTGGAAATAAGCAAAGTCATTAGTAGTTTATTTGCAGCAGTGTATTTACCAAACGCTCTGTGGAGAATGTGTCAACAGTCAGTATGTAACAGAGCAATTAACACAGTACTTTTGTACTTTTGACTGTTAGCATGGGAGTAAACAGAAGCAGATGTGAAGTGTTTGTGCTGTTAGTATTCACAGACTGTTCTGACATATGCAAATACAACTAATGCTTACAGAGCTTACAGCCCCTATTGTACCATGGCCTTACTACTTACCAAGCCCTGAGATAGAAGTGGTACATTTGCACAGTTTGCTATTAATTATTAACAGCCACTTTTTTGTTCTTAAATTGTAGTAGTAAGGCTCCCCAGATATAGATATTGATAATATTAAGATTATACAGCTTGTTTTAGATACTGTTTTTCAATCTACATAACGCAACCACAAAAAAGGGGGGAAATAAAATTGGAGGGGAAATATTTATTAAAAGCTAGATTTTGAACCGGTCTCATCTGTGAGATCCTGACTCAGATCTCAATATTAAGCCCAATGAAAATGTAGTGGTTAATGTATTAAACTGAATCAAAAAATGTAATTTTTGGTTTCTCTCTCCCTGATACATAACTTTGTAAAGTATCTCCAGTGAAACTAATAAAATAGGAAGCAAATGCCATGATTTTCTGACCTAATATCTATAAAAGACATATATGGTCAAGCTCTCATAAAATCACCTGCACACTGAAAAAAATTAAAAGCAGCAGAGAATCCTGTGGCACCTTATAGACTAACAGACGTTTTGGATCATGAGCTTTCGTGGGTGAATACCCACTTCGTCAGATGAGTGTAGTGGAAATTTCCAGGGGCAGGTATGCACGGACGGAGCCCCGGACACAAATCACCAAGCACAAAGCCATATCAACAACTAACAGATACCCGCACACGGAAATAAGGAAAACAGGGATGACCACACACAGAGGCAGCCACGGAGAGTTGATACTACAGAAAAAAGCCTCCTCGCAAGACAATAACCAAGAACAAAATCATACAGATCATGGCCAATCACATACAGCCCAGCCTTCAATACTCCCCAACGCTTCCATCAGGGATCGTACAACCCCATCTGGACAATGGATCCGCCCACAGCTTCACAGACCTTGGGGTTGTGAGGCCATCCTTGCCCACAGGACAACCTGGCAACCATTGAAAATGTGTTCTTCCACCAGCAACTGCCACCGACCATAGTAGCTCTACCTCAGGAAACAATCCATGCAACAAACCCGATGCCAACTCTGCCCACATATCTACGACCGGCGACACCATCACAAGACCTAACAGATCAGCCACAACTCACCAGTTCATTCACTGCACGTCCACAATGTAATATACGCCATCATATGCCAGCATGCCCCTCTGCTGTGTACATCGGCCAACTGGACAGTCTCCACGGAAATGGGATAAATGGACACAAATCAGATATTAGGAATGGCAATATACAACAACCTGTAGGAGAGCACTTCAACCCTCCCTGGCCAACTATAGCACACCTTAAGGTGCCATCCTGCAGCCAAAAAACTTCAGGACCAGACGTCAAGAGAAACTGCTGAGCTTCATTCCATATGCAAATTTGACACCTATAGCTCAGGGTTGAACAAGACTGTGAATGGCTTGCCAACTACAGAACCAGTTTCTCTCCTTGGTTTCACACTCAACTGCTAGAACAGGCCTCATCCGCGCTGATTGAACTAACCTCGTTATCTCTACTTGCTTGCTAGC
>NC_133769.1:52241877-52336913 GCF_003597395.2 Chelonoidis abingdonii | reverse complement strand
ATATATATAATAACCTGCCCCTGGAAATTTCCACTACATTCATCTGAGAAAGTGGTATTGCACACCACGAAGCTCATGGATCCAAAATGTCTGTTATCATATAAGGTCCCACAGCGATTCTCGCTCTTTACAGATTCAGACTAACACGGCTACCCTCTGATACCTTGAAAAAAATTAGACATCTGAGGGCTTTGTTTGTACATTTGTTTTATGTTTTGAATAAAATATAGATTTTTCTGAGTTTTAGTAGCAGTGTTCATTATATAGCTTTTCATCTTCCAAAGCACTGGCTGACCATTTACTATATTAAATAGATAACCATTTTGAGAATTTATTTTTAAGTGTTTTTAAATATACATGTATTTCCTAGAATGTCAGATTAGCTCTTGAAAAGGAAATAAAAGAAACCTTGCAGCACACGTAATGCACTTTACAATATATCTTCCCGAAGCATAGGTTGCCCAAGACAAATACTTGCCTATAAATTAGTACACACAGAATTCAAGATAACCTGAATGAGGATGTGTTAGAGACAAAAATGCCCTGCAAGTTATAGGGCTCCACCTACTGCAAATGTTTAGGCACAGAATTCTTATCAAACTCACGGGAGTAGTCCATTTTTGTTTGAAATCTGTTCACTGTGAAATAGAAATTTCTCAACTTGATGCATAGTAAAGGGTTTACACTCTTCCTAGTAGCATTTACTAACTTGGACCATCTATGCCAACTAAGCTCTCCAGTCTCATTGGTGATCTACTCCATAGACACAGCAGCAGTTTATGTGGAATCCCATTGCATGTCAGTGAAAATCCAATACAGGTCAGTGAATCCATCTACCCTAGGTAAAATCCCAACATCCATTTCGAATCAATGCATACCTTTCAATGATTCAGTAGGCCTTGGATAAGGCACTAATGAGAATATGATAAAGATGGATCTCAGTCAGTTTTGGTAGGTTAGTTCTATGTCCAACAAACATTTTGATTGTTTTTTTTTTATTTTTTGTAAAATTGCTTTAATATTTTCAGCCCTTAGGATAGATGGGCTTTTTTTATTTGACTAAATCAACTAAACTGAGAAATTTGTGCTCTTACGTATATATTTGTTTGTTAAATAAATTGTTGGGGATTTGTGCTTTAGAGTCATAAGGCCTGGGCATTAATTGGTTCCAGAAGCTTTTCTCTCCAATTCAGGAGCCTATGTGAGACAACATTTTGATTAAAGAAATAACTCTCAGTTTTCTTCGTCTGCTTTCCTGGTTTGACAATATGCTCCATAAGTAAAGAATGAAGAGCGCAGATGGTATGAAGGTTAGTAAGGCTGGTAAGTCATCTCGTTCAGCATCGTTCTGTCAATAGGCCCATCTTATTCCTAATCAGGCAGCTGTTTAAAATCTCAAAACACTTTGGAAATAAATATTTACTTGTAAGCATTTTAATTGATATGTATACAGGTGGTTGGACCTGTTTCCAAAACAAATGCAGTATATCAGTTCATCTGTAGATCAGTTCATTCCAATGGCCTTAAGAAACATGTTCTACAAATCCCTGCCCTTCAGGACTGAGATTCCACATTACTTACCAAGTTTCGATATAACTTTCCCCCTACCCACTCTCCAATACTGGGATCTTTAAGTTTTGTTCACTGTATGCCATGTTTGTTCTTAAATCCATCCCGAGTGCATATAAAAAGTTACATTATTCGTGCTACAGAACTCTGAATAACAAAAGGTAACATTTTCAATTACTTTGCTTATATAAGAATGCCTGATTAACACTAGCTACATGATGAGAGCAGTAGTACATTATGCATGATCTAATCTTCCTGGGCCCAAATTAGAGGCGTGACAAATAAGTGATAACTATTTATTGGTAACAGAGTAAAAGGGAAAGTGTAATAACTTAAAGCAAAGGAAAGCGAATGTAGCAGAAATAAAACTATAAGAGGCAGCGGCAGGGTATATAGATTATAATGCTAGCAAGCAAGCTAGAGATAACAGAGTTAGTTCAATCAGCGAGGATGAGGCCTGTTCTAGCAGTTGAGTGTGAAACCAAGGAGAGAAACTGGTTCTGTAGTTGGCAAGCATTCACAGTCTGTGTTCAACCCTGAGCTATGGTGTCAAATTTGCATATGAATGAAGCTCAGCATTTCTCTTGACAGTCTGGTCTCGGAAGTTTTTTGCCGCAGGATGGCTCACCTAAGGTCGTGCTATAGTGGGCCAGGGATGGTTGAAGTGCTCTCCTACAGGTTGTTGTATATTGCCATTCCTAATATCTGATGTGGTCCATTTATCCATTTCCGTAGAGACTGTCCAGTTGGCCGATGTACACAGCAGAGGGGCATGCTGGCATTGATGGCGTATATTGACATTGTGGACGTGCAGGTGAAATGAACTGTGATAGGTGTGCTGATCTGTTAGGTCTTGTGATGGTGTCGCGTCGAGTATATGTGTGGCAGAGTGGCACTCCGGGCCTCGTGTTTGTAACTAGGCATGTGGCCTGTTCGGTGCATTCTGAGGAGTACGACTACTATGGCGTCCCGAAGAGATAGCTTGGTGCCATGAGTTGGCCGTGTAGTTGCTGAGAATCTACGATTGCACAGGTTTTGCAGGTTGTCGGCTGTGGCGAGTGGCGAGAGGCATTAGCGACCTACTCCCACCAGGCATCGACACGTCTGGGCAGCCAAGGGACTTAGGCACCGTTGGCGCAAGTAGGGCGCTGTCCTGCTCTTGTGGAAGAGTCAAGTGTCACTGGATTCCTTCATGTTTGGTAGTCCAGCATGGAGCGTGTGTATATCACTATACGGATGAATGCGTGACAGGGGTGGAGCCTGGGGGCCTGTAGATGAGGTCGGCAGGGAGTGATCCGTCGTTGCGCTTCCATGACTTTGTCTTACTTCAGCGGGCCGAAGGCTATTCTGGTGCGGTGCCAGGGGACATGAAGGCTACCGATAGAATACAAGATTGCTCGTCGCCGTGCAGGGCTCCTCTGTGATCCTGTTCCCTTATTTCTTGTGGTCCGCGGGGTTCTCGCGTATCTGTACCTCTCTGTATGGTGCGCGCTCAGAAATAGCGCTCTGCAGCAGCCTAGCTCTTGACCGCAGAGGAAGTGGCACAGGAGGAAAGTTCTGCAAGTTGTGGCTGGGCGGCCGAGAGCCAAGAACCCTTAGCCTTCCGCCCTTTCTGTGTTGACCTGGCCTTGGCGGAGAGCTTACCCATGAGCCCTTGTGCGAACACGGACCTTCCGGTTTCGTCTCTATGCCGCGGCTATCCCTTGCCGAATCAGAGGGCTGGCTCTGCGTGTTATCTTTCAAAGACCGACATGTTTCTACATATCACAACAACTTCTCTGAACCGGTCAATATGAGTGGAGCTCCGCGGGCATAGGAAGAATGGAACTCTTTGGAGAGGGGCGTCCTTCGCCCGCCCTCGCGACAGCGAAAGATCCTCCCAGCCGCCAAGGTCCCAACGCAATGCGAGCACCCACGGAGCCTTGTCGGTGAATGTCAAGCACGCAGGAGAGCGACGTGTACAAGCATCGAGCAGAGATTCAGTCACGCCAGCAGAAGCAACCACTAAGAAGGCCACACTAGTCGCCTGGAGCAGCCGACGAAAGCAAGCAGGACAGGTCTCAGACGTCGAGCCTAGAGAGGACGATATCTCAGTACACTACACAGGATTACTTACCCAGCCGCCATGGAAGAGGCGAGTAAAGGGAACGGATGTAAAGTACCACATCACATTATGGCAGTTAGCAGTGTCGTCTGGCATCATCGTTGGGCTAGTGGACCCGCGGGCGGAATGCTCGGGTGCCTTGCCAGCAACACGCTGGGAAGAGAGTCCGTCGCTAGGCTAGTCGTTTTACGCGCGGGCACGTCAAGGAAAGGAGGCACACATGCCCAGAACATGCACGAGCAGGACAGATGCGAAGCGACTCAGAAAGGTGCGGGTTGGGGCGAAAGCGTGGAGGCGGGAGAGCATACTGGCAGCAAGGGGGGTTCAGGGTGAGAGGCGTATCGGACGGACCGTGCGCGACGCATCGGAGAGGAGAGGCGGGCACACGGGTGCAGGAGGGGCGGTGGGGTGGACCAGCGAGCGCGTGCCAGCTAGGATGTGAGGGGGGGTTACGCGGCGCACGCAGTCGCGGGGACAGGTGCCGGTGTGGGGCAGGGGGCCGAGCGGACAGCGACGGCCCCCGGAGGCAGGCAGCCGCGAACGGAAGGTCACACGGAGATGAGTGTGGGGTTAGGGCAAGGGAGGGGCACAATAAGGGCCCAAAGCGGCGGTGAGGGCGGCACGCGACATCACAAAAGGAAGAGAGCCGCTCTTCCAGAATGAGGACCTGCGAAGGCCATGCAGGAAACATAGGGAGTAAGGGAGCTGGAATCCGGCTCATATGGGAAAATAGCTCCTGGCTTTTCGCAGAAGCTGAAGTCTATCTAAGACGGATAGATGTTGCGATAAACGAGGAGACGCGCTCTGAGCATGCTGGGCTGCACTCACTCATATGTGTAGCCAGCCCCACACCTTTCAAGCTCCAGGCGACGCCACTGGAGTATGCCGGAGCATTACTGGCACCGCCCGGGTGAGATAGCCCCCTGGGAGCCACATAAGAGCAGTTTGGCAATGTCCTGTGGAAAGGCCTTGCCAGGCCATGCCCAATGTAGGCAGGACTGGGCCCACCAATCGGTATTGCGCAGCGAGGGACACTGAAAGCTTGCCCTACCAAAACCTGAAGATGGTATTAGAGCTACCAGTGAGGCGCGAACCCCTGCCCAGGAAGTCAGGGAAGCTGCTGGCACGGAAGATAACTCAGTCCCAGGAAGCCAGGAAAGCAAAGAGAATGAGGATCAAGGGCTGGGGATAGGACGCCTGTGGAACCACTTGCATGCTGTAGGGAAAAGGGATGCTGAAGCCAGGCCAGGACTCACCGATCCACCCTGCAGCGGGCCCAAGGCAGCAGCCAGCTGTGACAGACTTGAGAGGACAGGCCAACTGGAGTGGCTCCGACGCATCAAATGCATGGCTAGCCAAAAAAGAGGGGGTAAGGAGCGTCCCCTTCCAGGGCAAGCTTTCAAGGGCGTGGAGGGCGAAATCTCACTGCACCCAGGCAGAAACCAACGAGAAGATTATGTGGCCCCTGGGTGGGCTTTGAGAAGGTTCGAACCCGGCTCCATCCACCATTCATAGAAGAACATGTAACTCCGCAAATACGAGGAAGAGGCCACTGCGCCCATGAGGCCAGCTCAGAACTGGCCAGGAGCGCATACCTCTCCAACCAATAGTCAGGACACCAGGACAAACCATCAACCAGAGGACCTAACACAGATCAAAGAAAGCCACCACCAATCCAACCAGTGGTTCAGTCACCTAGCCACGTCCACGCAATGTAAGAGTGCAACCTATCTTTCACACAACGAACGTACGCAGACTAGGTTCGCACTCGAGACCCCAAGTCAGAGAGCGAACACCCTGTCCGACTACGCGCGTGAGTACCATGCTTCTACCTCTGCCACGGCTCCACAGCCTCATTCGAACCTGGACCAGTCTCTGGCCCATCCCACTCTAGCTTGCTACGGAGAGACAAGCGTGAAGAGAAAGAAGGTGTGACACATAGCACTACTGCGCACTGAGATCCCAGGAGTTCTACCAGCAGCTCATCTCACAGCAGCACGAGAGTGTCAGTCAGAACTCTCGCATAACTGACAGACTGACAACTGCTATGTCGCTAATATGCTAGATCGACAGGCTGCGCAACCTAAGACCGCCGCGTACTAACCTTTAGCTTTCTGCCTCCCCGACCACCCTTTACCCCCAACCCCGAGAAGCGAGAATTGCAGCGCAACCTATAACCATTTGCCCAGCCAGGTTTGAAAGAATGGACACAGCAGGCTTTTCTATTCCCTACTGTGCCAGATAGATGCTCCTGGCTCATGAAGCCGATCGACAGCCGCTGCAAGAACCACCCTCAGGTTATGGCAAAGTCCAGCTCTGGCAATTCCCTCCCCTTCACCCATCCCCAGGGATCAATAGTCACAGATAAATTGAGAAAGGGAAGGGGAATGAACAACAAAGAGAAGTCCACCTTTATTTGAGCCCACACAACAGGCGCTAGCGCAGCGAATAACACCTGCACACTACTCTTCCATATCTCTTTCTCCGGTGTGTTACAGGTGATACACCTCACACCCTAGACTTCCAACAATGGGAACGGAGAGAATCCATCCTGTGTCTCATCTGTCCTCGTAAACGAGAAACTAATTGTGGCCTGCGCGTTTTTCCTCCAGTCAGCCCCCAGGGAGCCAGTCTGCGCCCCGATGAGTCCCTCTTTCATGTACCCGTCAGGCTCTTTCGCAAAGGATTTATCCAAACAACTCCTAAATTTTGATATGTGGGCATTAATTCTGCTCTATTAGAAACTCCTCTAAGACGGAGCCTTCTGAGCTGAAATACATTCCTGCTGATTGGGATCACATGAGTCTAACAATAAGACAATGTCTAGGAGTGATACGCATGCGCCGTCCTTATTCGTCGCATACTTGAGTGAATGAAGAAATTAAAACATTAGATGTGTTGACAAAGCCAGTATAGACACTCTGGTTAATATATGGATGTGGGCGTCGTGTCTGCTTTTTCTCAAACAAAAGCAGCGCCGATGTATGTAGCGTCACACCCTGGGAACTACTCCCATGTTAACTCTGAGTCCGCATGCCCCCTCCAAAAAGCATGCAAACATCCCCCTCCCCTCCCACCATCTTTTATTTACTACCGCAGGTTTAAACTACCCCAATCAAATGATTAATTTCTGCTTCAAATAGATTGGATAAACCTTCCCTATCCAAGGAGTAAGGGGACATCGCCGCTGAAGAAAAAAAGGAGTTCCCTGGTGCTGCGTTTGAGGAAGGAGATGAACTATTGCAAATATCATTGCTTCTGAGGACAAGGAGGCGCCTGGTTCGGTGGAACGCAGAAATACTAGCCCACGAGAGCGCTGAACCGAGCGAGGGCCATACCCAGCTGTGGAAAGGAATGGATCAGCAAGAAGTGGGCATTGCCTTCCTTGACTCATGTGCATTGCCTTGTCCAGAAATGGGCAAAGGTCCCCATGCCATCGAGGATACCCACATTCGCCTGAAGTCGGCTTATCAGTATTAGTTCTGATGGGGCTTCATTTACTCCTTCAAAGCGCCCTTCACAGAATCTACATATATTGGGAGATGTAGTGGTTTGGTGTTTCTTATGTCCCCTGACTGCCCCTACTGTCAGCTTAAAAGTCTTACTACGGCAGAAAGGCTAAGGGCCATAGACTAGGAGAAGCGGGAGAATACTATCGTGCTTCGCCCTCCGGGACACAGATATTGAATCTCCTCCTGTAGTGGAAGACCTATTTATCACACAACCTTTCTCACCTTGGTTACCCACAGATTCCCCTGGACTTATGGCGCCCGGACTTAGAATGGGTTAGATACAGCTACTCGCTATTCCTTTCACAGTCTGCGCCCTGACTCGAAGTCAAGGTTAGAATGAGAAGGCCACCATAGAAAGGCTTCACAATGAATTGCCACTGGCTACCTAACACCTAGGAACCTGCTATCCTCCACTCCCCTCTTCCATGCCTCAACGTCCAGAGTGGCCAGGGAACAGGTTCCCTGTTTTCCAACTTAAGAAATAGAACTTCAGCTCCCAACGTTCACCTTTACTGGATAATGAAGGACGGTTCCCTGGTCACTAAAGCTGCCCTGCCCACCAAGGATTCTCTCAGCCGTGGGATGGCCTGCGGGATAGGAGCTGTGATTTTCCATGTGCTGCTTTGAGCATTAGGGGACAGCAAGTCGTCCTGTGCAACCCAGCTGTTTGTAGGAGCCCCTGGTATAATCTTATGTACCAGTTGGCGAGTCCTAAACTCGCTCCCATTTAGCGAGGCGTTCTATCAATGAAATCGGTCTCACAGGTAGTCACACTTCTAATATGGAGTCCTCTTACTTACAATCGAGGTAGGCGAGTCTGAGACTGGCGAGTTACCCGTCTAAATGCCCCAAGCCTACTACTGGCCATTCTGTGATTCTATTGATCCACCTTATCGAAAAATGATTACGTATTACACCGAGCGCAAAGAAAACACTACCACTACATCACAGGTTATTTAGTTAAGCAGACTGGAGAGGGACACCACATGACAAATTCCCCAGCTGGTCTCCTTTTGAAAAATTCAAAGTGTTAATCTAACAATGCCATTATCAAGCCAAACCCCTTTAAGGGTAATCGCTCACCAAAACCAATTGTTATTGGGTGAATATCTCTGCGAAAGTCTTGGGAGGCTCAAGAGAAATCTGACGATGGAAACGACCCGCTAGGTCCCAGAGAAAAATGGTAAAAATACCAATTTGCACCAACGCCTATATTTGCATTCACTAAGATGCATGGTAATGTGAAGACAGCATGTTGGATTTGGTGGCCCATAGCAACAAAGCTGTGGCTCACACTCTTTTTCACCAGTGCAAGTGAACCACCGGGTAGACTGAGCTACAGTGAAATCCACCCTGGGCCAGACACACAGCTGTCCTTGCCTTGAAATTAGTATTGTAGACAGTACTATCATGAAAAGCCCCAGCCATGGTGGGCCCCCATTGTGCTAAGATTGATGAGCAGATACATAATTCAAAGGAGATATAATCAACAGCATATTATATAAAACTATTGTTCAGCTTTTTGTTTTAAGTCGTCAACTTTTGATTTATTACAACCATCTGCATCCCACTTCTACAACTGCAAATGGACCCAGGCCGCGATCCAGAACAGAGCAGAGGCTACCTCTGCCCCTCACTATTTATAGTGGGATGGTCTTTTATTTTGCTGGTCAGTGGTACGTATGCACTTTAGTGGGTTCATACAGTTCCTAGTGATCAAGGAATCATGTCGACATGATATATATACCTGCCCCTGGAAATTTCCACTACATTCATCTGACGAAGTGGGTATTCACCCACGAAAGCTCATGATCCAAAATGTCTGTTAGTCTATAAGGTGCCACAGGATTCTCTGCTGCTTTTACAGATTCAGACTAACACGGCTACCCCTCTGATACTTGAAAAAAATTAGACATCTGAGGGGCTTTGTTTGTACATTTGTTTTATTTTTGAATAAAATATAGATTTTCTGAGTTTATGTATGCAGTGTTCATATAGTGCTTTTCATCTTCAAAGCACTGTGCTGACATTTACTATATTAAATAGATAACCATTTGAGAAAATTTTATTTTTAAGTGTTTTTAAATATACATGTATTTCCAGAATGGTCAGATTAGCCTTGGAAAAGGAAATAAAAGAAACCTATGCAGCACACGTAATGCACTTTACAATAATCTTCCCGTAAGCATAGTTTCCCAAAGAAAAATACTTTGCCTATAAATTAGTACACACAGACATTAAAGATAACCTGATGATGGATGTGTTAGAGACAAAATGGCCCCTGCAGTTATAGGCTCCATTACTGCAAATGTTTAGGCACATGAATTTCTTTATCAATACTCACGGGAGTAGTCCCATTTTGTTTGAAATCTGTTCACTGTGAAATAGAATATTTCTCAACTTGATGCATAGTAAAGGGTTTACACTCTTCTAGTAGCATGTTACTTTGACCATTATGCCAACTAAGGCTCCAGTCCTCCATTGGGATCTACTACCATAGACACAGCAGCAGTTTATGTGGAATCCCATTGATGTCAGTGAAAATCCATACAGGTGCAGGAATCCATCTACCCCTAGGTAAAATCCAACATCCATTTGAATCAATGCATACCTTTCAATTGATTTCAGTAGGCCTTGGATAAGGCACTAAAAGAGAATATTGATAAAGATGGATCTCAGTCAGTTTTGGTAGGTTAGTTTCTATGTTCCAACAAACATTTTGATTGTTTTTTTTTTATTTTTTTGTAAATTGCTTTATATTTCAGCCCTGAGGATAGATGGGCTTTTTTATTTGACTAAATCACCTAACTGAGACAATTTTTGCTCTTAGATATATTTGTTTGTTAAATAAAATTGTTGGGGATTTTTGTGCTTTTAGAGTTCATAAGGCCTGGGCATTAATTGGTTCCAGAAAGCTTTTCTCTCATTCAGGAGCCTATGTGAGACAATCATTTTGATATAAAGAAATACCTCTCAGTTTTTCTTGTCTGCTTTTCCTGGTTTGAAAAATATGCTCCAATAAGTGTAAAGAAATGAAGAGCAGATGGTATGAAGGTTAGTAAGGCTGGTTAAAGTTCATCTCGTTCAGCATCGTTCTGTCAATAGGCCATCTTATTCCTTAAATCAGGCAGCTGTTTAAATCTCAAACACTTTGGAAATAAATATTTATCTTGTAAGCATTTATTGATATTGTATACAGTGGTGGACTGTTGCCAAAACAAATGCAGTATATCAGTTCATCTGTAGATCAGTTCATTCCAAATGGCCTTAGAAACATGTTCTACAAATCCCTGCCCTTCAGGACTGAGATCCACATTACTCCAAGTTTCTGATATACTTTCCCCCTACCCACTCTCCAATACTGGGATCTTAAGTTTTGTTCACTGTATGCCATGTTTGTTCTTAAATCCATCCCTGAGTGCATATAAAAGTTACATTATCTGCTACACCTCTGAATAAAAAAAGGTAACATTTTCAATTACTTTGCTTATATAAGAATGCTATTAACACTAGCTACATGATGTAGAGGCAGTCAGTACATTATGCATGGAATCTATCTTCCCTGGGCCAAATTTAGAGGCAGTGAAAATAAGTGTAAACTATTTATTGGTAAAAGAGTAAAAGGGAGTGTAACTTAAAGCAAGGAAAGAGAATGTAGCAGAATAAAACTAGTAAGAGGCAGGTATGAAGGTATAAGATAAAGTAGTTATCTGCTTTTCCAGATGTTCCCTTCTTCCATCAATTAATGTGCGGTATCCACTAAAACATATGTGTAGATCAGGAAGTTCATCATTTTGGGAAAGCACTCAAGAGTCCAGATGATCTTCCAAAACCCATCTAAACTTTTGGGCGCACAAAACTCAGAACTGAGTGTTCATATTTTTCATACAGCCTGCTTTTAATTGTTCAGGGCAGCCTTTATTGTTTTACTATGAAATTTAAATTAGTCATCTCCTTCTTTTCATGCCCTACTCCACTTTTAAACAGGCTCTCTTCTTGAAAAATGTAAGAACATAAGGATGGCCATGCTGTATCAGACAATAGTCCATCTAGTCCAGTATCCTATCTCTGACAGTGGCCAGTGGGAGATTCTTTAGAAATAATTAACAGAACAGGGCAATTATCGAGTGATCCATTCCCAGTCATCCTAGCCCAGCTTCTGTCAGTCAGAGGTTTAGAGACACCTAGAGCATAAGGTTGCATCTCTGACCATCTTGGCTAATAGCCATTAATGGACCTATCCTCCAGGAACTTATCTAATTCTTTATGGAATCCAGTTATACTTTTGCTCTTCGCAACATCCTCTGACAATGAATTACCCAAGCTGACTGTGCATTGTGTGAAGAAGTACTTCCTTAGCTTTGTTTTAAAACTGCTGCCTATTCATTTCTTTGGGTGACTTCTGGTTCTTGTGTTATGTGAAGGGGTAAATAACACTCCTATCACTTTCTCCACACCATCATATTTACAGACCTCTATCATATCCCCCTTAATTGTCTCTTTCTAAGCAGAACAGTCTCAGTCTTTTTAATCTGTCCACAATATGAAGTTTTTATACCCCCAATCATTTTGGTTGCTCTTCTCTGTACTTTTCCAATTCTAAATATGTCTTTTTTGAGATGGGACCAGAACTGCATGCATAGTCAGTGTAGCAACCATGGATTTATTATAGTGTCATATGACACTTCTCTTATTATTCTATCTTTTCTAGTGTTCCATATATCTGTTACTTTTTTGACTGCTGCTGCACATTTACCTGCTGTTTTCAGAGAATTCCACAATGACTCAAAAATTATTTTGAATGGTAGCAGAGAGACCTGGTGGGTGAGGTAATATCTTCATGGGGTCAATCTTCTGTTAGTGGAGAACAAGCTTGCGACATGGGGATGCGAGCTGTCAACTTCATCCCAAACCCTCACTTGCTCAGCATTTATAATGTGTTAAATATAGAAAAAGTGTTTTTAATTATAAGGGGGGTCGCACTCAGAGTTTGTGATATGAAAGGGGTCACCAGTAAAAGATTTGAGACCCACTGTACTAAGCCATAAATCTAGTGTCTCTATTCAGTCCATGATTTAGTTATGAATTAAGCTCCCAGCACATCTTTTGAAGGTATTGTGCAGGTTTCCTTGAGGCTGAGGACTGAGGTCAGATATAGATGATTGTTTTTGAAAGCATTCACCACAGGTGTATTTTTTCTTTTTCACCCCTACAACACACTTTTCAAATTCAGGGGTCTAACATGCTATCACAATATGTGCTATATTTCATTCAGTGCATTCAGGCCCATAACAACTATGTGGTGAAATGAACAACACAACACTCTTGGATAACTCCACAGAAAATGATAAAAGACAAAAACGCCATATACCTGTATGTGAATGCTTTTTCACAAAGCAATCACTCTACAGCTAGACTCTTAGTCCTCAGCCTCAAAGGAAATCGCACAAACAAAGATGAGCTGGAGCTTAAATTCATAACTTTGCTAGATTCTAAAATCATGGACTGAATAAGACAATGGATTTATGCTTTATTACAACAATCTAAACCCCACTAACCACCCCTCCTGCCAGCCTCTCCCATGAGAAACTATCCAAGCCTCTTAGGGTATGCTACACTTACAGCTGTACAGTGCTGTAGTTACAGCTTCTTCTTCAACTGTGTGGGAAAGCGCTGCAGTGTGCCACACTGACAGCTACCAGCGCTGCAGTGTGGCACATTGCAGCATTTGCAGCACTGTTGAGGTTCATTGTGGCAGCTATCCACAAAGCACCTCATCCCTTTTTGCCGTGGTTGTGGGAAGCAGATGAAGAGTCGGGTCATTCCGCTTCCTGTCCAACGCCCCGTGATGCATTGCTTTACATTCCAGCAGTCACTGTTTTTCCATCCACGTTGGCGTCATTGTGAGTCTCTCACGGTTTGTTGCAGCCGATTTCTGTGGAAATGGAGCCCAAGCTGCTGAGGACTTTGCTGAGAGTGTCCCCAGCCACATCCGTTTGGCAGTTGCGTATTCCTTCAGCTCAAAGTACTGGAGGAGTCCGACGATGATATCGATTCCCTGATCGAATGCACTAAATTGCTTGTGCATTCACAGAAATGCTCAGCACATGGAACACCTTTTTGGGCTTGGAAAGCACTGAGTGGTGGAATCACATCGTCATGGAAGTCTGATGACAATCAGTGCTGCAAACTTTCACATGAAAAAGCCACTTTATGGGACTGTGTGCTGAGCTCACCCTACCCTGCGGCAAGACAACGAGATTAGAGCTGCCCTGCCAGTGGAGAACGGGTGCTATTGCAATTGGAAGCTGGCAACTCCAGACAGCTAATGATCGGGGCGAACCAGTTTTGAGTGAAAAGTCGACCGTTGGAATCGTGTTGATGCAAGTTTGCAGAGCCTTAATCACCATCCTGCAAAGAAAGAGCCGTGACTGTGGGGAACGTGCAGACATTCTGGATGGCTTTGCCAATGGGTTTCCTAACTGTGGAGGGCAAGATGGGACGCATATTCCTATTCTGGGCACCACCCACCTAGCAATCCGAGTACAGTAATCGGAAGGGGTATTTTCTGTTTCTCCAGGCTTGTGATACTGTGGCGTTTTCATTACATTACACAGGCAGCCTTAAGGTGCATGATACATGCATCTTCGGAACGGGCTGTCAGGAAGCTGCAGCGCAGGACTTTCCAGACCGGAAGATCACGGAACGGGACGTCGAAATGCCATTGTGATCCTTGGAGACCCGCTTACCCATAATGCCTTGGCTCATGAAACCGTATACAGGGAAGCTGACAGCAGCAGGAATGTCAACTACAGCTGAGCCGGTGCCGAATGACTGTGGAGTGTGCTTTTGCCGTTTGAAAGGACTGGAGATCTCTTTTATGGAAGCTAGACTTGGGAGAAAGCAGCATCCCTGCGTTAATCCGTGTGCTGTACCTCCATAATCTGATGTGAGGGAAGGGTGAAACGTTCAGTCAGGAATGGACCTCTGAGTTCAATGCTGGAGGCGAATTGCACAGCAGAGAGCGGGCTACTATGAGGCCAGCACAGGCTACAAGGATTAGATGCCGTGAGGGATAATTTGAGGCTGAAAACCAACCAGTAATGTTTGGTGCTTGCACGGGATGTAAGTGCATGTTTCAATGTTTAGAATCTGTTTTTCCTGAAATATTTGCAGCCTGTTTCTTCCTGTTGCTACGATACTTTCCACTTTCTGCAATATAAAGACTGTTCAAAGCCAGAATTCATTTATTGAAAGAAAATAACTTTCTTGACAACACACACATTTGAAACCAAAATGGTGGGGGTTGGGAACTGTACAGTCACAGTTGAATATTCCTGTCTGGCTGTGTGCAATGACTGCGCACTTCAGGATGAAAATACTGCATGTATGGGGTGAATGCAGAGGGTAAGGGTCTTAGTTCTTAGGGCTTGGGTAACTACAGGTTTGGGCAGCGTGATTTGGTAAAAGCCCGGATGCTGGGAAGGGATTTGAGCTGACATTGGGCACAAGGAAAGAGCTTTGGACGGGGCGGAACGACACGGTAGTCTGCCTGCATGGCTACGATGTGATAGAGTCTGCTTGGCACATCAGGATGCTTATCAACTTGTTTTGTCTTTTCTTCTTGAGCCTGGTTTCTTCTATTGAGCCTGCTTTCCCTTTCCCTCCTCCTGCATTTTTTACTCTCTCTGGCAGACTATCCATAACTCTCTTCAGCATGTCTTTCTCTGCTTTCAGGCTTCTTCCCGAGGTTTGTAGCCTCTGAAGCAGTGGATAATACGGCAGTCAATAGTCAAGGACACTTTTGGAAAGCAAAAATGGCAACAGTTAACAGAGGCTGCATTTTTTATAACCTCACCAGAAATTATTTCCCAACAGTGAAGGAGTTTACAGTCTTCACTTTGCATGCTTTTCCATACCCAAACAGAGCGCACAACCCACAGGATCCACCAAAATGTGATAAGGGACTGATTGCTTCAGGGATGTGCAGGGGTTTCTGTGCGTTGGGAAAGCAAACTGTTCTGGGGCAGCAACACTGAACAGTCTCCCCAAATTTTCCACAGGAGTTAATCCTGGAAGCTATCTCGCTGCTGCGGGTCACCTGAAGGGGAATAATTGCTTCAGGGATGTGTACGGGTTCTGTGCATTGGATAAGAAACTGCTATGGGGGCAGCAACACTGAACAGTCTCCCAACATTTTCCACAGGAGTTAATCCTGGAAGCTATCTCGCTGCTGCGTCACCTGGGAAGGGGAATGATTGCTTCAGGGATGTGCAGGTGTTTCTGTGCGTTGGAAAGCAAACTGCTTCTGGGGGCAGCTACACTGAACAGTCTCCCAACATTTTCCACAGGAGTTATCCTGGAAAGATATCTCACTGCTGCAGTGTCACCGGGAAGAGCGGGAGATCTTCTACAGCAATGCGGATTCCCCTGGCCCCTATGCAGCTTGCCTGTGTGCAGCAATGGTCCCCCACCCCTCCCAGCACAGTGGCGTGGACGCATTAGCCTGACGGGACAAGGACCACAGGCTTCCCTATAAACTGTGCAAGCGCATTGCCCACGCTCTGCTGAAATTTGAAGAGATTACCGAGGCGATTACCACGACGTGATAACCACATCAGTGCTATTCCACATCTAGGCATGCATGCATACAGCAGCCTAACCCCCCCTCTCTCCAGAAACATTTCCATCCTGAAAATAAAAGCCGCTTACCGGGAACCGTTCCTTCGCTTGTCCTTCATCTAGTAACCAGCTGCTGCGACTGGCTACCTTCCTCCTGGCTTGAGAAGAGCTCCTGGCTGCATGCCTCCTGGGACTCCGGGGTGTCTCCCTCCACCCCAGTACCCTCACTCTCGGTTTCCTCCTCCTCCTCCCCCTCCCCCTCCTTCTCCTCACCCCTCACTCCCCACCCCCGCTGTGAAGTGTCCATCGTGGTCGTCGGACTGGAAGTGGGGTCACCCCTAAGTATCACGTCCAGCTCCTTGTAAAAATGGCAGGTCGTTGGGGCAGCACCGGAGCGGCGATTTCCCTCGCGGGCTTTGCAATAGGCACTCCGCAGCTCCTTCACTTTAACCCTGCACTGCACCGCGTTCCGGTCATGGCCCCTTTCCAGCATGGCCCTTGAGATCTGCCCATAGGTATCGTAATTCCTACGGCTGGAGCGCAGCTGTGACTGCACAGCTTCTTCACCCCAAACACTGATGAGGTCCAGCAACTGGCACGTGGAGGCATGGTCACCTGCAAAGATTCTGATTGCACTCCACACCTGGCTGAGCAAACAGGAAGGGAATTTTTAAAATTCCCAGGGCATTTAAAGGGCGGGTCACCTGAGGCCAGGGTAGTAGAGTGCGAACTGATGAGCAGAGTGGCTGAACAGGCATTCTGGGATATCTCGAATACTCTGGAGGCCAATTACAGCGCTTTTGGTGGCCACACTGGCGGAGCAGCACTGCATCACCAGCGCTGCAATTGTTATTCCCCAGGCAGAGCAGGAGTACAGCCAGTGCTGCAGCAAGGGAGATGCAGCGCTGTATGTACCTTGCAAGTGTGGACGGTGAGTAAGTTGCAGTGCTGTAAAGCCACCACCAGCGCTGCAACTCTCTAGTGTAGCCATACCCTTACTAGGCATGCAATGCCTTGCCAGCTGTCAAAGTTTATAAGCCCCCTGCCTGCATTAGCATGAAGTTGAATGAGAAGAACCCAACATATTCTGCAATCCTACTAACCTAGCGCTTGAATTTAACATATTAAATGCTTCTGCTCTTGGAGGAAGTACATGTCAAGAGGAAGAGTTATATTCTATGGCGAAAAGGCATAACAGGAATCAATTTCTGGAAGTTAAAACCAGACAAATACAAATTAAAAATAAGGCCCATTTTTTTAATAGTGAGGGTGATTAACCATTGCAACTAACTACCAAGGTAAGTGATGGATTCTCCATCTCTTGATGTCTTCAGTCAAGACTGGATGCCTTTCTGGAAGATATGCTTTAGTCAAACAAGTTAATGGGCTCAATATAGGGGTAACTGGGTGAAATGTAATGGCCTGTGTTGTACAGGAAGTCAAATTAGATGATCTAATGGTCCCCTCTGGCTTCAAAACCTATGAATCTATGAATATATAATGGAAAAGATTTATAGAACAAGAAGTTATTTCAAGAAAACTGTCCAATCTCTTGCCACCATAGTCCAGCGGTTACCTCATTCCTTTTCTCTTAGTTTCCTTTATTCCTCTACATATGTTCAACTTTCATTTTCTTACAATTGTCAATAATCTTTTCTTGTTGTGTTTGTTTTTCATGTTTTCCCTCAAACAATTGTAGTATAACTTTCACTCATTTAACTTTCTTTCTCTTTCATGATCATTTTTATTTGATTGTCTTTTGTTGTAATTTATATCTGATTCCCACTGATTTTTTTCCCCATTTGCAAATATGTAAATTACTCATGATCTCCCTGGTTTGTTTTCATTCTGGTTTGCCTGGAGTTTATTCCCAGTTGCCAAGGTTTCTATACTAACGCAAATTGTATCTATTCTTGCTCTTGCAAATGCCAGTTTTAAAAAAAAATTACATCCTTCAAATCATGGAGTTTTTTTCATGTAATTTGAAGCTCAAAATTCATCTGCCATTTCGAAAAGATTTGACCATTATTCCAAAAAATACAATACAGAGAGCAGGATTGTTATATGACAGAAGCCATTCTATTGTGGAAGGGGGAATCAACATTTAGACTGATTACTGCAGAAAATGTGCCATATTAATGAATTATGCTATTGGGAACATGTTCATTTATACACTAGTATCTTTCATTTTTTTTGCATTTCGTTCTCCTTTTCTGTTTATACAGGTAAAACTCACAACTAGGCCCACCCCCACCAGTCCTTTTTTTTTAAAATTATTATGATTAGTGACCTCTTTCACATCATACAAAAGCAGTCAAGGACTTGTCCACATAGGAAAGGCATTTTGGAATAAGGTAGGGTTGAATTTAAAGCAGAACAACTCCATACATGGAAACTCTAATTCTTGAATAAGAGTGCCTTTTTCTGGTTTAGTTTAGTCCACTTCCAGAACAAGAATAACCACACACAAAGTTATTCCAGTATAACTCCATGTTTAGACAAGCCCAAAGAATATCTTTCTCATCCATCTCTCCAACCACTAAGGATATGTCTACACTGTGATAAAAAGTGGCTGGCCCAGGTCACCTGACTCAGGCTCACAGGGCTTGGGCTTCAGTATAAAAATGGCAGTGTAGACATTTGGGCTCAGGCTGGAGCACAGGATCTGAGACCTTTCCTCACTTTTACCCTGTACTATACAGATTTCACGGGAGAGACCAGCATTTCTCCAACTGGGGGGCCTGACCCAAAAGGCAATTGCACAGGGATGGCAAAGTTATTTTAGGGGAGGTTGCAGTATTGCCACCCTTACTTCTGTGCTGCCTTCAGAGCTGGGCAGCTAGAAAGCGGCAGCTATTGGCCAGATGCCCAGTTCTGAAGGCAGCACCCCATCAGCAGCAGCACAGAAGTAAAGGTGGCAATTACAGGCACCAAGTTTCTAATCTGCCGGGGAGTGCTACCCCCCAGCTCCACCCAGGCCTCACCCATACTCCACCCCTTCCCCCAAGGCCCCACCCCTGCCCTGCTTCTTCCCACCCCTGCTCTGCCCCTGCTGCCGCCTCTTCCCCATCTCTTCCCAACTCCATCCTGCCCCTTCCCCACTAGGTCCGCACCCTCCCCTGAGCACGCATGCGTCCTCACTACTCCCCACCAGCGCCTCCAGACATCACAAAACAGCCAATCCACTGCAGGCAGTAGGTGCTGGGAGGGATGGGGAGGCGCTGATCTGTGGGGCCCGCTGGTGAGCAGGAGGTACTAGGGGGAGGCACTGATAGGGGGGCTGCCAATGGGTGCTTAGTACCCACCATTTTTTCCCAGGGGTGCTCCAACCCCAGAGCACCAATGGAGTCAGCACCTATGGTGGCAATACCATACCATGCCATCCTTACTTCTGCACTGATGCCTTCAGAGTTGAGTGCCTGGAGAGTGGCAGCTGCTGCCTGAGAGCCCAGCTCTGCAAGCAGCAGCACAGAAGTAAGGGTGACAATAGGATACCTTGCCACCCTTGCTTCTGTGCTGCTGCTGATGGCAGCTCTGCCTTCAGATCTGGGCTCCCTGCCAGCAGCCACTGCTCTCCAGCTGCTCAGCACTGAAGGCAGCGCCACCACCAGCAGCAGCCCAGAAGTAAGGGTAGCAGTACCTCAACCCTGCTACAATAACCTTGAAACCCGCTCACACACACAATTCCTTTTTGGATCAGGACCCCTACAATTACAGCACAATGAAATTTCAGATTTAAATAGCTGAAATCACAAAATTTACAATTTTTAAAATCCTATGACCAAAGTGGACTGTGAATTTGGTAGGTCCCTACTAATAACATAAACCTAGTATTCTTTACAAAAAATCTAACCCATTTCTTACAATTAATCAACTACATTCTGTGTCACTACAGGGTAAGAATCTCACCCCGACTCCCGCCTCTGTACACCATGTGAAATGTCTGGCATAGCATAAAGGTGCTCTACAAGCCCATATCCAGCTGAGGGAGGATTCCCCCAGTGCAGACCTGGTGGAGACCCCTTTGCAAGTCCAGATATAGGGTGTGTGCAGAGGCAGGACCAGGGAGAAGAGGGGCATTTATGGGATGAAACCATAGCATAGAACACTATGGAGATTCCAGACAATGCTGCAGCCCACAGGGCAGTTCCAGGATGTTGCTGTAACTTTCATTCCCCTAGGTCTGTCCAGGTTATTCTGGGGCCCCAGAGGAGTTGAAGAATGAGAAGACTCAAAATCAGCTTAAAAATCACCATCACCCCCTTTCCACCTATGCTGCAAGTTCTCTGCTTTTTAACACAGAATCTCACCCACAATGTATAGGAGCATTATATATGGGAAGTTTCTACCAATGAATAGAATCTAGGAATTGTAGAAAATTGACAAGGGAAGCAAAAAGATACAAGGAGAAATCTATGGCTAGAAGAATTAAGAACAATAAAAAGAGTTTTCTGA
The DNA here is from genome assembly GCF_003597395.2 of Chelonoidis abingdonii. Lineage (NCBI taxonomy): Eukaryota > Metazoa > Chordata > Testudines > Testudinidae > Chelonoidis > Chelonoidis abingdonii. Next base: position 52,316,651 of record NC_133769.1, on the reverse strand, counting down.
GCTATATTAGGAACAAAAGGAATCCTAGTCTCTGTTTGCCAGAAGCTGGGAATGGGCAACAGGGGATAGATAATGTGATGATTACCTGTTCTGTTCATTCCATCTGGAGCACCTGGCTTTGGCCACTGCCAGAAAACAGGATACTGGGCTAGATGGACCTTTGGTCTAACACAGTATGGCCATTCTTCTGTTCTAATGATTGTATCAGTTCATTTACTAGGTGGAAATGATAGAATTTTCATAATAATGCAGAAAAGGTAGAAGTGGTTAATAAATATTTCTGTTTAGAAGTCACATGATATATTCATATCATATGATATCAATGAGATTTTTTTCCATTCTAACAATAATTGCAGAGGATGTAAAACAGCAGCTATTAAAGTCAGATATTTTAAAATCAGCAGGTTTAGATAACTTGCATCCAAGAGTTTTCAAGGAGCTGGCCAAAGAGCTCACTGTAACTTTTACTGTTAATTTTTAATAAGTCTTGGAACACTTATAAAGTTCTATAGGACTAGACAAAAGCTATTGTGATGTCAGTGTTTTAAAAAGATAAATGGGATGACCTGGGTAATTATAGGCATGTCAGCCTGATCTCAGTCTCAGGTAAAATAATGATAGGGCTGATATGAGACTCGGTTAATAAAGAATTAAAGGATGATAATATAATTAATATCAGCACCATGGGATTATGGAAAATAGATCCTGTCAAACTACCCTGATACCTTTTTTGATGCAATTATAAGTTTCGTTGATAAAGGTAATCATGTTGATGTAATATATTTAGATTCTGTAAGGCTTTTTACTTGGTATCACATGATATTTTGATTAAAAAACAAGAATATAAAATTATCATGGTACACATTAAATGGATTAAAAGCTGGTTAATCATCATTGAGCAGCTGTGTGAGTTCCTTCAGGATCGGTTCTTGGCCCTATGTTATTTAACATTTTAATCAATGACCTAAGAGAAGAAAATATAAAATAACCACTGATAAAGTTTGCAGATGACACAAAGATGGGGATAAAGCTTGATGAATAATGAAGAGAATAGGTGATTGATGCAGAGTGATCTGGATCATTTGATAATCTGGATGAAGCAAAAAGTATATTTCAGTATGGCCAAATCAATGTCATAAATCTAGAAACAAAGTATGTAAGCCATACTTACAAGATGTGGGACTCTATCCTGGGAAGAATAATAACTCTGGAAAAGATAAGGGGTCGTGATAAATAATTGTCTCAACATGAACTCCCAGAGTGACACCATGCACAAAAGATGCAATCCTTGGATGTCCAAAGGGAGGTTGCATTACTTCTGTATTTGGTACTGAAGCAACCACTGCTGGAATACAGTATGTAGTTCTGGTGTCCACAATTCAAGAAGGATGTTGATAAGTTGGAGAGGGTTCAAAGAAGAGCCACAAGAAAGAGTAAAAAGTTGGGAAAACATGCTTTATATTGAGAAATCAAGAAGCTAAATCTTTTTAGCTTAACAAAGAGAAGAATAAGTAGTGACTTGATTAGTCTATACATATCTACATAGGGAACAGAAATGTGACAATAAAGGGCTCTCCAAACTAGCAGCTGCACATTTTTAACAGTGAAGGTAATTAACCATTTTAACAACTTACAAGAGCTATGGTAGATGCTCCATCTCTGGACATTTTTACATCAATAGTGGATGTTTTTCTAAAAGTTGTGTTCTAGTTCAACCACAGCAGTTGTACCTGAAGCAGGGATTAATTCAGGTAGTCCTATGCTAAAGTTAAGATTCTGTCATAGTTGCTTTTAGTAAAAGTCAGGGACAGGTTGTGGACAATCAACAAAAATTCATGGAAGCCCACGACCTGTCCCTGACTTTTACTAAAAATACCCAGTGAGGGGAGAGGAGGGAGAAATGGAATACTGCTGGAAGCTTGCAGCTCTTCCTGCTGCTCCTGCGGCAGGGACTGACTGACACTGCTGTAGCCCAGTGGTTCCCAAACTGGGGTTCGTGAACCCCTGGGGGTTCATAAAATGTTACAGGGGGTTCTTGAAAAAAAATTCCCTAATGGCGGCCACAGCTGTCCCTAGGGACCCTGGGCAGCATGGACCCAGCAGCCCAGAGCCCCTAGACTTCCAAGAGCTAAGCAGATCAAAGCGAGCGTATCTATCACACTGAGGAGATTTAAACTTCAAGAATCCTTATAAGAAATGGAAAGGGGAGGTGGATATTTTTTGCTGTTATTAAAATTAAATAGGCAGCTAATGTTGTTTTTAAAAGTATTATCAAGAACAAATTTAAGCTTTGTTGCAACATGTGTTGTTTTCCTAGACTGCTCAAGACCTGAATGCTTGTGTAGGAGAAACTCTTTGAGTTGGCTTCTAAAATACCTTCATGTTGTTTCACATCTGATACTCCTTGATGAAACATAGGAGCCTTCTCTTATAACAGGTTTATTCAAAGTGATATAAGCTACGAAAGTGAGATCTCGGAAGAGTATTGCCATTCTCATAATGTAATAAAAATACTGTAATGATCATTAATAACAAATAGTGTGTAATAAGCATGTCATAAAAACAAATTTTATGTTTCCAAGATCACTGCTTTTATAATTTTTACTCAGGCAAAGGAGAAAATCCCTGGAAATATTCATTTTTAGGAGGAGGTTCATGAGACGACATTTTAGTGAAAGGGGTTCACAGGTTGTTAAAGTTTGGGAACCACTGCTCTAGCCCCAGGGGGGATGAACCAATGCCAGCAGCAGCTCTGGCAGGCCCAGGGACCGTTGCTGTGGCAGGCCCAGGGCTGGCTACCAGCCAGGTACTCCACTGGTCCTAAGGCTGAACACCAGTCAGGAGGTCAGAGTATATAAATATCTTTAATTAGTTTTCTTCATGTACACTTCTGAGCTATATTGGTTGGATTTGGTCATGTAGTGGTTTAAGTGACATGGGATTCGTTCTGGTTGACTGAGGCTGTCCAAGGGCTCAGAAGGGTCATAAGAAGACATTTTGTCTATATACTTAATTTTTATTATTTTAATTTATTTTCCATTTTTAAACAAGTACAAATAATAGAAAGGGAAGTATATGAAACCATGAACCAACAATAGATTACTTTTGAAGCGTTTCCTGATCATTTATTCCCTTTTACTTTGTGTATTTTGGAGCCCACAGAAGTTGATGTCCTGTTAGACTAGTGCTACTTTGAAACATTTTTCACCACTTTTAAATGACAAATTTACCCTCTCCTGCTGCCATTGAAGTTAATAACAAAACTCCCATTGACTCCAATGCAAGCAAGATCAGAGCTCTAGTTATTAAGATATATTGCAGTTGATTTTTTTTTCAGTAGTCAGCTCTCCCCAGAGCTGTTTATTTTGGGGAAGTGTTTCATTTTTCTTGTTTGTTCACCATTTATGGTTAACTAGTTATTTTCAGAATGTTGGAAGTGTGTGTTATACTTAGGGTGAACAGATGTCCCGCTTTTATAGGGACAGTCCCAATTTTTGGGTCTTTTTCTTATATAGGCTCCTATTACCCCCTACTCCCATCCCGATTTTTCACATTTGCTGTCTGGTCACCCTACTTATGCTCAACAAACTGAGACCAAGTCGCAGAATCTATGTAAAGAGACAGATTTATATTTTGCAAAATATACATCTGTTTGATTTATGATTTAAGGATGCGTAATATCAGTGAGCTGGTTTGAAAACTGGCAGGGTTCATGACTCTGATTGAAGTTGAAAAGCAGAATTTTGCATGTTAAACAAAGTTTAATGATAATATAGTAGTTAGTAGCAGCTGGTCCTCATCTATCACATAGGGCCATAGCATCCAGTAAAACATCTAAAAAATGTCTAGACAAACAGCCTGTATGAGGACCAGACTTTAAATATTCAACAATACCTGTTCTCACATAGCGTTTTTGACCTGTGGATCTCAAACACATTACAAAGAAGGCAAGTAACAGTACCTACATTTTACAGATGGAAAAACAAAGGCATAGAAAGTTGAAGCGACTTGCTTAAATTCAACCAGCTGGACAGAACCCAGGTCTCTTGAGTCCAAGTTCAGTGTCCAAGCTACTGTTTTTCATATTTTGCATACTTAGGGCACAGCTTTGATCCCTTGGAGTACATTTACACTGCAGTCAGGAAGTTTGACTGCACGACATGCAGGCATGTTTAATTTAGATCAATGCTAGTTTAAGTATGCCTGCACCTGGTGCAATCACAACTCCTGTTTGCACTGTAGATGTACCCTTGGTCATCTACATACCTGATGGTGCCTGAAATTCAATTATTTACATCCCTGCTATTCTTCATTAAGAACAGCAAAAGCAAATCTCTGGATCTGTACTGTGCCTTAAACATTGATGTCCTGATTCTGCTATCTTTACTATCATTGAATAGCCCCACTGATTTCCAAAGGTACTACACAGTGTGTGTAAGAGTGTCAGAATCTGACTGTAAGGGTCCAGATCCAATTGATTTCAGTGGCAACTAAGCTCTTAAATACCTTTGCGGTTCTGGGCCTAAGTGACCTAAATTTCAGCCACAAATATTTGCAGGCCCAGAAGCATTGTTACAGCTTGCTCCCTGGGATGTGTTATTTTTGCTAATGTAGATTAGAACACAAGATGTAACAAATTATTTTATATTATTTTAATATATATTTGCAAAACTAACATCAGGCCCTTAGACAGGATAGGCAAATTGAGTATTTTGATGCCTGATATCATAAAAAAAGTTCACAGACTGATGTGCGGGGAAGTGAAGAGGGGTAACTGGGATCCAATACCTCGTAATGAATCTATAATAAATAATATTATTTACATGCTAATGCCACTATTAGCATGTAAATAATATTACATGCTAATGCCACTATTAGCACTATTGTTTTGAGTTTCAGTGTATGCTTCAGTCATGTAATGTAGCACGCTAATTTCACTAGAACCATAGTTCAAATCTAATTGAGAATATTCATTAGAGTAGTGCCTGATTCCAACATTAGTGAGACATCCACTATTCTGGGATCATGAAATGGGTATTTTATGGGTCATCAGTTATGTCATATCTGAGATAATTTTCTTATTCTTTGATAGTTTCAGATTCAAAGTGGCAATAAGAAACTCCAGACATTTCAGTGGGTGTGTTTAAAGCTAAGTGGCATAAATTCAGCCTCATGCCTTGCAGCATAGTTTGAGTATAAAATACTCTTTCAGAAAGATCTGAAATACAGCATCACTAAATTATACTATGTTTATAATGTGGACTCAATGTGGGTGCAATTTTGTTGCTTGGTACCATGCTACAAATATTATTTGTATCATGCATCTCAGAGAAAAATACTTGTTTCATTATAATCTATCTAAATATCAAGAATCACTATTCTGAAAAGCATAGAACTTCTCAATGGACCCTTGATGACTTCATTTTCATTAAGAACTTTAACATTTATCTCTTTGTTTTATGCCTGTTACATAGAATTATAGTCCTCTGTAGACACTGTAGATTAGGGATTATAAAATCAATGTGGTGTAAACCTATTGTGCCAGCATTTTCAAACCATCTTATAGAATGAAAAAAAGGTAGCTGGACCCTGACCTACAATGTGGGACCACGTTACCCAGCAGAATAATCTCTACAAGAGCTGCTAACTCGACAGCCTGTGTAAAGTTAGATAAGGGGTGATCTTAATGTTCACTGAGTCTATAAATAATTATTCAGCTCACCAGGCAAGGTAACACTGCACCCTGCAGGACCTAAATCAGATGATTCAGTATGAGTCAGAAAATATTTGATTTAACTGTGGTTTTATTTAGTTTAAGATTCCAGCTATGGTTCATATACAGTTGTCTTCCCTTAAAAACAAATAAGTATACCCTGGAATACTTGAGTCTCAAATCATTATAAAACCCAATACACCTGTGTATGAAAATACACTATATTTTTGTATTTTGAAATACCTATTATTTAGGTATTGTATGTATCCACTGAATAGGTATTTCTGTACTATATCTTGAAGTCCTTCTCTAGGTGAGAAAATTCTGTTAATTTTTTAAAACTCATGGATCACAGAGCTCTGCAGCTTTATTCTATGTTGACAAGAGGTGAAGATGGCAATTACCCCAAAAAAGACCATTCTTTTATATGTTCCAGCTTAAACTTGTATAACAAAAAGGCTTGGATAGTTCAGAGATGGTTTAGGTAAGTATAAGTCTATCCAGACTGAATAAAACCTCTGATTCTTTTGAGATTCACTCTTCACCTGTGTGCTCAGGTCTATATAATCACACACACACACATACATGCTATGTACAATAAGCTGCTTCAGATATGTGATTTATTTCTGCGTCAGGAGTGGCTTAAGTCAACATGAATTTCAGTGCTGGAAATGAAATCAACCTTGCTATTAGTAATCCTTCCACCTTTTTAAAATATGCAGCATTGGAGGAAAACCAGAGCAGCAGCGTGGCCAATGCTGGCACTATTGAATGTTGAGGAAGTCACACTGAGAATACTGAGAGCCCAACAATATACAGTTTAGTTTATGGGGAAAAGTGATTATTATGGATTATTTTATTATTAACTTGTAAAGACAGTTTTGAAATTGTTTGCATAGTGAGTTTGGTTTTATTTACTAAAGCACACAAATGTTTTAAAATGTACTTTATTGGGGACTTACAATATCCACCTGCATACTGGGCTATACACTGCCATTACACTAACCAATAGGGTCCTTAGAGAGACAAATATCGGTGTCATTGTTTGGGGTAATATTACATGTGAGAGAAGCCACAATGGAAGCAAAGCACAGAATGCAGTCTGTGCTAGTAAACAGTAACCTTTACTTAGGCCCCTCTGCAACAACAGCAGCATCTTCAGTGATTTCTGTGTTGTGCTCCTCTATAACTGCTCACTAGATAGTAATATTCATACCGGGGACTCTCGTCTAAATTAAAATGTAACTAGGTAACAGATAACATGATACTTTGCTTCCTAGTGATGTCAGTTTTATTTTTGTAAACTGCCATTTCACAAGTGATACAAGAAAACACATTTCTCCTCCTTTAACTCTGGCTGTAGAAAGCAGTGCTGGCCATCATCATCTCTATTGCTGTTAGCAACCCACCTAATCTTGGATGCTGCCTGTCACATCTTTCTCTCTCTTTGAGATTTTTACATTAAAAATGTATTATAATAAAAAAAAATGTGTGGCCAGTTGGGGTGTGTCCCTTAGCAATATAACTCACACCTATGCTGCCTTTCCTTGCTCTGCAGACCAGTGATAATCTAAGACCCAGTTTTACTACAGTAATAAGAATGAAGGGAAAGGAACTCAGTCCTCTGGCTTTCTTATAACTAAGTGCTTATTAGGGAGGTAGGGGCTTTTTAAGAGCAAAAATGACAGTTAAATAGAGAATTGCTCCCAAATTTTACTACTTCACAAAATAGTAGCAAACATAACAAAATTATCCATTCAAAATTATTTGGCAACATTTTGTGTTCAATATCTCCCTCCCCCTACCCCTCGATTGTTTTACCAGGAGCCTCAAGCTTTTGGCTGGCTTCTGCTTTCTCCAGTACATTCTCAAAAAGAGAATTCTGTGCCAATCTCAATCATTAGAGCTGAATATATTTAGCAGACACCCTAGGTAAAAGAATAGAAAAAGTTTTTCAGCACTGAACACATCCACACCAAATACAGTTAATTAAAAGTAAAGCTATAGGTTTGTGGGGACACTTTGTAATCTTTCTAGATAGCTGAAAATGTGCTTATTCTCCAAGTTACAGTCTTCCTAAAAGCTAAAAAGTTTGTGACTGGGTAAAGTGTTATGGATTGATTTAGGATTAGCCTTTTATATAGAAAAATGATCTTTCTAGTTTCAAGTGGTCTTAACTTTTCAGTCATAACTGAAGTTAAAGACAGCTTGGACAATGACAGATAAATTAAGGACCTTGTCTTTTAGAGAAGTTGGCAGAGTTTGTAAACTCAACCAACCAGTTACCTCTAGTTGAAGTTCCTTCAGTGAAGGTGGAAGAGATTAAAAGTTCTTTAGCAAAGAATAGATTTATTAAGGAAGGCTAAACCAAGGAAACTCAGTATGAGTTGGGTATGTAACTCCATTTCATTCCCTTTGGCAATCCTAGTCCTCATCCTTAGCTTGCTCTTTCTTAACAGATCTGTCCTTACCTAATGTAAATTGCTTTATACAGAAAGCTAATAGGCTTGTGGAGCTTTCAATGTCCTCCAGTTTCTCTAGAGAAACATGTAAGTCAGCAGGAGCAGATTTGAATTCTTTCTCAATACCTAAATGTTCTTTACATTGTTTATTATTATTATTATTATTACTATTATTATTATTAAAGTACATGCTTTAAGAAAGCAGGTGAAGAGAAAAGTAAAGGAACATGAAAGATGACACATCAACCTTTTAAACGCCAGGAAATTCCAAGAGTTTGGATTGCCCCTCATAATCCTAAAGTGAGCTATTCTGCCTATACATAGAATGTTGTCTCCTTCTGTTCCTTTTAAATTGTAAACTCATATAATATTGCGTAATATCTTATTAAAAATTAACAAATGTTATTAAAATAAACAGAATAGGCAATCTATGGTGATGGGAACCATATAAGTACCAAGATGTGGACCATCTGATTGATTGTAGTTCAACCTTGAAGTGCATTTACACCTTAAAAGTGACTCTGCTGTAGTAATAGAAGGGATGACTTTGGCTTTCTGTGTTCTCTACATCTGTAACAATAATCTTAAATGAAAGAAGAAATCCTACTCATACGTATCTTTAGAATGTGATTAATTAGGTCTATAAAATATATGAAAAGAGATTCTGAACAATAAATTCCCTGCTGAAAAATTCTCATATCCAAAACACTCAGTCCTAAGATTCCAAGAAAAACAAATATTCAATAACACATTGAGCCTGTGATACCAGATTATCTTCTAGAAGTAAAGGTAAACAGCTGTTGGGAAAGATAAAACAGAATATCAATTAACAAACAAGAGGTGATAACTGCACAAAATGCAGTTATCAAGAATTGTGGTAACTGAAAATCAGATGCAGATCACATAATTGCCAAAACATGCATAATTTTGATCATGATTTTGTACCTGACTAGGTACTGATCATATCAGTGCTACCAGATATTTGACTCATTGTGCAGTTTTATAGGAAATGACATAGAAGCAGGGATGACTCTATGTTTTGCCACCCCAAGCAAGGCAGTTAGGCGGTCTTCAGTGGCATGCCTGGGGGCGGTCCACTGGTCACGCGGATTTGGCAGTGTTTCTGTGGGTGATCTGCCTGTCCCACGCCTTGGGTGTACCCGCCGCTGAATTGCCACTGACCCGCCTCCCGTGGCTTGCCACCCCAGGCATGTGCTTGCTCTGCCAGGTTGAGGCGAATGGCTAGAAAACACTTTGTAAATAATGTTAACCATAAGGCATGCCTCTCTTTGCAGAATCAGAGGGTAAAATTGTCAGTGGAAAAATATGGACTATGGAAATCTTTCAAAAAAACTTTTAAAGTTGCAACAAAGGAAATGTTCTCTATTTTCATTATGAAGTTAGCAAAGAACCACTGTCTCCCTCTTCTAGTTCAGACCAAAAACCTCTGGGACTGATTTAGCACTGTGGTGTTCCAGTTTTACGCCACTGAAATTCACGGAGTTACAGCAGCATAAAAATGGAGTGGAGAATCAGGCTCTATGGCTCTTATCTTACCTTGCATAGAGAACTATCAGCCTCCTGCTCAGCATTCCAGCAGAGGGAAGAGATTTGCTGTTCATGGGAGAGGTGGGGTGAGGTAAGAGGAGAGCATATGAGGTGCATTTCTCATTTCTGAAATAAAACAGGAAAATCCTGTTATATTTTTGCCATTGTATTGCAGGTGAAAACGATTCTGACTCTCAGTGACATTTGTGTATGGCAATAGGTGTGCATTGATACTCCGTCTCTTAGGGTTTTCTATACAGTCCACCAGGACCCATTGCAGGGATCAGAGGACTGGGGTATTGTGCTCATGGCCCTGAGGAGCTGGGACACTGCATTCTATATTGCTTCCAACTGCCCTCCCAGTTACAATGAATTACAGTAGTCCCCAGGCTGCTGATGACAAAGAACTGGGTAATTGTGACCAGATCCTTAATGGAGAGGAATGGGCAAAACAGGCACTTCTCATATTCAGGTAGTTCAAAGGGTGATCCCAAAGAGCCCCTGGAGATTACTTATGCCATTCATATGAACAATCCCAGCAAGGGAGGGTATATGCTAAAATACACTAAAGGAGCTATGGTAAAATACACAGCTCATGCCCTCTGATCCTATGCCCAGCCCCAGAGTGCCCTCTCTATAGCTTTGGTCATAGAGGATGTGCAGAGCTTAGATTCAACAAATCTGGGGGGAATGTGCAAAAGCTGTGTCCCACAGTCCATTTTCCAAAACCTTTGCCTTTCAGACATGCGCACACATACAGCCCAAAGCCTGAATTTGACCCTGGATAAATAATGAGACTTTAAACCTAAATAACAGAAAAGGCAAGTATGGATTTACACTACTCATTTTATATATATTGATTATGCTACATCTGATATCTTCAGACTTCAAATGAAGCATCATGTTGAGTCCAAGATCTCCCCTTCAGGACTGGATTAGGAAATTAGGTTGGCTATAGGATAAAATGCAAGTTGGCAAATACGAAGAATATATTTTAAACATACTAAACAAAAAAAAAAGTCAGAAGAAAACAAAGCGCTGTAATGTAAATCATACAGGTTCGTAAATAACTATTATTGACAAAATATCTTGTAATTATATTACTCAGTACAGAAGTATTTAATATTAGTTTAGCTGTAACTAAACGTTGTTATTCAAATGTGAAGATTCTTATTAATGGAGAGCTATATCTATTTACTTGTCCAGCTAGTCTAGATCCTTAGGTTGTACGTACATTATTTCCTGGCATCTTTCATTCTGGTATGTAATTTGCATATTCTATACAGTTAAATATGCACCCTGTGTACTACAATTATGTAAGGCTCTGTCTGGAAACACTTATGCACATGGGTAACTTTATACTCTATTGAATACATTGGAACTATTCATTTGTGTGAAGATATTCACAAGTGTGTTTGCAAGATTAGGACCTGAGACTGAATCTTGTTGGTTTAAATAAAATTAAAATATAATTTAGTGAGTATTTTAACCAAGGCATAGAAGGAAGTAAGGACCTCATCTGCTTGTGCAGTCCATGGCAGAGCCCAACTGATTTACAGCCCACCCATTCTGCACTCTAGATACTTTCCCTTGGGAGCAACTCGGCAAGGGGACATGGTAAAGAATAGGCAGAGTCATGGCTCCTCTTCCCAGTGTACCAGTCAGAGAGCTCTGGCTAGCCTCACAGGAGGAGTGTGCTGCACCCCAAAAAGGGGTATTGCATGTTACATGCTTTCCCTGCCCTCAGGACAGCTGGAAAGCACTGTTCATGTCTGAGGCACAATATCTCAGGTGTTTCAACTGGTGCAGTATGGATTCCACAACTCTCCTTACTTCAGGCATAAATCAGGCCCTGACTATGAAATGATAATCAGAACTATTATCTTGGTGCTTTCTTTCCAATTTAGTAGCCAACATTTGTATTCCCCACATTATGGGACAGAATGTGGGATGACGAATGTTAATAACATTTGATTTAGCTGTGTGCCTGAAGCCACATTGCTTGGCACATCCATGATAAAAGTCACAGCCTGCCAAAAGTAGTATGTCAAGGGCATTCAGTATAGTTTGTCTACTTCAAATGTAAAGCAGCAAAAGCAGTTTGACATTAGGCTCAAATGCCAACAACCGCAGACCTCAGATTTCACATTCGTTATGCACTTCACTAAGAAGGACTGCTGGGATGAAATGATATCCAAATGTGGTCCAGAGAGGAGAAAAAAATGGAGAGGAAGATTCCCACCAGCTTCTGTTCAGATCAAAGTGGGATGGGCCTATATATGGCCAGCCATGATGGAAAAACAGTGGGTCAGAGATTCATAAAGCACAACCGAGTGCTTCATCTCTTAGGAGAACAATAAAATCCTTGGTATGTGCCATATTGCTTCCCCAGGAAAAGGCAGAAAGTTGAGGAAAATATTTGTTATTAATAACACTTAAAAGAAAATTAAATAATGTATTTATTAAATTTCAGGAGATGTTGTAAGATCCATCTTTTGTCCCAGACACTGGTATGAAGTTTGCCTGAGAGCTTAGGGGAACTTGTATATTATTTTGGAATTTTATTTGCCATTTGGACCATCACAGGTGTAAGGCTTTATGTGAGGATGTAGAGACTTGTCTGTATGGCTATAATACTGATGAGACTGTAATTTTAACTGTTATACAGTTGCAGATAGGATGCATGCCTGTTGAACTGTAAACATTTTAATATGGATAAAGTGAATAATTTAAAAACTGTTAGTTTCCCAAAATGTGACATCTAAGGCCTCTGTCCTGCAAACACATATTTACTTAATTTTACCCATTTGATTACCCTACTAACTTCAATAGAATTAGTCATATGAGTAAAATTAAGCATATGCATAAGTGCTTGTAGACTTAAGTCTAAGGCTGGGGACTACGTAGAAAAATAAAATACAATAGAGATTATAAAATGAGCTAGTTTAATACATGTGAACAATAGGAAGGTATAAATAACTTGATGTGAAGATCTTCAATAAATTTAAATGACCCAATTCAGCTACCTTTACTCACAACAAGTTTATTATTAGTATTATTACTGTATTTATTATTTTTATTAGAGTAGTGTGTAGACTCCCAAGCCAAGGCCATGCCCTGTTATGCTAGAGACAAGATAGATGAGGTAATATCTTTTATTGGACCAACCTCTATTGGTGGAAGGCACAAGCTTTCAAGCTTCACAGAACAATCCCTCAGGTCTGGAGATGGTAACCAGAGTGGGCAAACTAAACACCACAGAAGCTGATCCAGTAAAAAGATATTAACTCATTACCTTGTCTCTCGCATATCTTGGGACCAACTAGGCTACAACCACACTGCAAACTCCCTTGTGCTAGTCATTTTATACACAACATTATAAAAGATGGTCCCAACAGAGTTTATAGTTTAAATAACTCAGTAGAAGTCTGCTCGTGTGTATACGGTACCATTATTGGGAGTAAGGGGGACAGAATCTGGCCTCAAAATGAGAGGGAAACAACTTCCTTCATTGAAGTAACGGCTGAGAATCCTCACTTCCTCCCTATATGAGAGGGAAAGAAACTGTGATATTTAAGTTTAACGCTAGAGCTGTTCAATTTGTTTCAACTACATTTTTCTCACCAAAAAATGGCTTTTTCATAAAAATTGAAATATCCATGCAATATTCCCATTTTCAACAAATTTTTGGGACTTTCATAAAAAAGATTTTGTTTGTTTTTGTTTTTTCAGCAACAGAACACCAAAAAATTTCAACCAACAACTGAAACCTTTTCCAGTTTTTACAGTCATTTTGACTGAAATATTCCATTTGTTGAAAACCAAAAAAATGTTCAGGCTTTGATTTATTTATAAAACCTTGGGAAAAAATGATGACAACATTTTCATTTTTATGAAAATTGTTCACAGGATCCAAAAAAATTCCCAACCAGCTTTATTTAACACCACTTGAGTTATACACATAACATAGTTTGTCTCATCAGGGTAATAGTTATAAAGATTGTGCAGAGTCATCTCCTAAGTGTCAATTATATTAGTATGCAAGAGGACTGGCTACTTAGCTGTGGAACTGGAGCGTATACTGAATTCACATTGTAACCATCTATGTACAATTTATGAATTTCAGTTTAATTTTATGAACTCAGTGTATGTTCATGTCATCAACTGTCTTGCATCACACTTCTTGTGTTAAAAAGAAGGGGTGTGGCACCTGGTGTCTGCCTCTGAATGAGATGATCATTAAGGACCATCAACAACTGAGTAAACCCTGCTCTAGCAGAACAGTGGTTATGCTCAAGACTGTGGCCAAATAACCCAGTATTTCAAGTCTGGACTTCAGGTGGGTGGTAATGAAGAAAAAGACTACTTGGCAGGGGACTCTGATTGGCTATGATGGGCTTGAGGCTGACCATAAGCATCAGACGGCAGAGGGATTGGAAGGAATAAAAGAACCAGGTAGGCATGGAACAGCTTGCTCTTTCATTAAATGGAACACAATATTAAGCCAGTGCTGGAGTAGTGAGGTCCAGAAGAGGTTACCTGCAACCCTGAAAGGACATTGTCAAAACCATAAAGAATACTCAAGAGTGGTGAGAAAACTGAGGCAGGGAAGAATTGTATACAGGATGTCTCTTATTTTGCATGGATGTTTATCCCTTGTGCTGTCTAAAAATAAAGAGTAATGAGTTTAAAAATTCCTCTGCAAGATCTGCATCTTACTGGCATCAACTATGATGTGTCCCTGAAGGGTTAAACTAAACCAAAGTACCCAGGGGTAAAGCTTGGGGGTGATTGCGCTTAAGCTATTGGTCTCCCTTGAGGGATTCAGCATGGGTCCTGGGACCTGTAGCACCTGGACCACTTTTGAGACGAGGTGCCAGACAGAGAGGCTATACCCAAGGAGTAAGCCTAGAGGCCAAAGCAAGAGGCAGTGCCTGGAGCTGTTTCAGTTCCTGGGATGCTTAAAAGCAACAGACTCAGTGTGTGCGTCTAAACACAGCAGCCTGGTGAGTGCCCAGCAGGAAAAGACTGAAGTGGCTATAACGAACCAGTTATCCGCTGAAGGTTCATCACTATGAGGAATTTTGTGAATGTTCTACAGGTATAAGTACAACTTTTATAGTGTAAGAATATTTTTTTTCAGTACAGCTAGGCAGTTATCTAATTATGTGACCACAGATCAAAACAAAATCTATGCAAAATGCTGGTTTTCAGTAATATGCAACAGCACTATAGGCAAACGTACTGCAGTAATCAGAATCTAACCAAACTTTCCCAAAACATAATTATGCTTAATGGCACTTATCCTGAGCCATTAAAGGAAAAGGGGGCTTTGCCATTGACTCCAATGAGTGTCAAATATGAGGATTCCAAGAACATCATTTCAACATCCCGCATCAAAGTTTAGTTTACCATAAATCTTCTTAAGGCTGAAACAATCTGAAAAACACAGTAAATATAAGTCCCTGTTTCCCCCCCCTGCTTGTTTGGTTATTCAACTCTAGCAAATAATCTGACAACATAAATATAAACCCTTTTAAATGTTGAAAGTGTCCTGATTACAAACGTATTAAATCTGTGTCCCTTTGCATAGGAACTTTGGTCTTGACAGGGACTAAAATGACGCTAAATCTCATCTGCTTTTTCAGTCAGATTTATACAGCCCCTGCTGTGTGGCATCTACCACTAAGCTGACATGCCGGAACAGTGGCTAAACAAAGAAGAAACCATTGTAAATGTATTTATTTTCTAAATCTGCATAAAATGAGTATTTCAGGGATGTATCATTCAGCCTCTGACTTTAAAGTTTTGTTACCCATAATCAGCCTTAAATGTGGAGCATGATCACTAAATGGAGAAAAATTAGTAAAATTTTCATAATTCAGTAAGTAAAGCTGGTAAACTAACTGTTAATGTATTTTTTAAAAAACATTTTTGAATTTTCCCATAGCAATAAAATACAAATATGAATACTTTTTTCAGAGGAAATTAATGTACCTTGGGGACCAAATCACCCCCAGCTGCTGTTTTGCAAACCATGTTGTGTGGCAGCCTCCCCTACTTAGGCATGCTAGAACAGTGCATGAACAAAGAGCAACTCTGGTACATGCATATATTTTTCCAAATTTACATAAAATTAGAATTTCCAGAATGTGTAATGTGCCAACCATCTCAAAGTGTTGTTAGCCCAATTCTTCCTTGAACTGGTTGGGGCACTATTGATTATTGGGTTAAAAACATGTTAGATTTTCCTACCATGCACACTGTAATCCAGAAAATGTCTCTAATATTTAAAATAATTGATTCAGTGTGGCATTTATAAACATTAGGCATGTATTGTTTTACTCAGAAATTAATTTCTTCATCAGTTGTTTTGCATAGTGCTTTTCATTCCTGAAAAATGTTTAATATAGGAAGCCAGTCAGATTCTCTAACGCAGATAGCTGCACAATCTGTTTCACTGACCACGATGGCGTGCCTAGAGTATTTCCATCCAGAGAGGTGTCAGCTGTTTAATCACATTACCTGACTCTCTCTTCAGTTTCTCTGGTTTAGGGGCATTTCAGACATGAAGAACATAATGCTGTTGTGAATGTTAGTTCGTGTCAGAATTTTAGATTACTTTTCAATATCTAGAAATGAAACCTACTATATGATTTACTGTAGGTCTGGCCTAATGAGTGCTACTGGCAATGTTCATCTTCATTGCTGTTATTTTTAAGACAGACGCAGAAAGTGGGACTAGAGAAAGAAAGTATTTCTCTGCATTAAAAGTAGGGTAAGCTACTATTCTAAATAAAAAAATATACCAAATAAAAAAATCCAAATGAACATGATGGGCTAAAATAATCTGTTACACCAGTGTAAATCTGGAATAACTCAGTAGATATGACTTAAATCTTACTCACAGCTCAGCTGCACTACATACTGTCTATTTTATTAGTGTATAGTACAAGATTTGCTATAAAATCTTTCTATTTTCATTAATTTAAAGGAAATGACCCAAACAATGTAGATTTTCTGTGTCTACTGTAAGAACTTTCTGCCCAGGAAATAACACTGTGTTTTGGAAATAGACACTTGAAAATCTGTTCACTGTGTTAATATTTGCATGCAAAAATCTTGAGATAAGAAACCTGAATCTTTCGCAATTTTTTAAATTTGCACCAAATAAATTTTTTACTATTTTTGTGATGGAAATGGCTACCCTTCTTATATAAGGAAGACTGTATTCCCATTCTAGTTTGGACCAAAAACCCATGGGCTTGATTTATCTTTTAAAACTCATGGTGATTAGGAAAGCTCTCAGATGACTGGAAAAAAAGGCAAATATAGTGCCCATCTTTAAAAAAGGGAAGAAGGAGAATCTGGGGAACTACAGACCAGTCAGCCTCATCTCAGTCCCTGGAAAAGTCATGGAGCAGGTCCTCAAGGAATCCATTTTGAAGCACTGGGAGGTAAGGAAGGTGAACAGGAACAGTCAGCGCAGATTCGCCAAGGGCAAGTCATGCCTGACCAACCTGATTGCCTTCTATGATGAGATAACTGGCTCTGTGGATATGGGGAAAGTGGTGGATGTGATATACCTTGACTTTAGCAAAGCTTTTGATATGGTCTCCCACAGTATTATTGCCAGCAAGTTAAAATAGTAAGGATTGGATGAATGGATAGAAAGCTGGCTGGATCGTCGGGCTCAGTGGGTAGTGACCAACAGCTCCGTGTCTAGTTGGCAGCCGGTATCAAGTGAAATGCCCCACAGGTCTGTCCTGGGGCCAGTTTTGTTCAACATCTTCATTAATGGTCTTGATGGGATGGATTACACCCTCAGTAAGTTTGCGGATGACACTAATCTAGGGAGAGAGGCAGATACCCTGGAGTGTAGTGTTAGGGCCTAGAGTGACCTAGACAAATTGGAGGATTGAGCCAAAAGAAATCTGATGAGGTTCAACAAGGACAAGTGCAGAATCCTGCACTTAGGAAGGAAGAATACTATGCACCGCTACAGGCTGAGGACTGACTGGCTAAGTGGCCAGTTCTGTAGAAAACGATATAGGGATTACAGTGGACGAGAAGCAGGATATGAGTCAACAATGTGCCCTTGTTGCCAAGAAGGCTAATGGCATATTGGGCTGCATTATTAGGAGCACTGCCAGCAGATCAAGGGAAATGATTATTCCCATCTATTCAGCTCTGGTGAGGCCATATCTGGAGTACTGCATTCAGTTTTGGGCCCCCCACTACAGAAAGGATGTGGACAAATTGGAGAGAGTCCAGGGGAGAGCAATGAAGATAATTATGGGACTGGAGCACATGACTTATGAGGAGAGGCTGAGAGAACTGGGTTTATTTAGTCTGCAGAAAAGAAGAGTGAGGGGGGATTTGATAGCAGCCTTCAACTACCTGAAGAGGGTTTACAAAGACGGTGGAGCCAGGCTGTTCTCAGTGATGGTAGATGACAGAACAAGCAGCAATGGTCTCAAGTTGCAGTGGGGGAGATCTAGGTTGGATATTAGGAAAAACTATTTCACTAGGAGGGTGGTAAAGCACTTGAATGGGTTACCCTAGGGAGGTGGTGGAACCTCCATCCTTAGAGGTTTTTAAGGCCCGGCTTGACAAAGCCCTGGCTGGGATGATTTAGTTGGGGTTGGTCCTGCTTTGACCAGGGGGTTGGACTATATGACCTCCTGAGGTCTCTTCCAATCCTAATATTCTATGATGCTATGATTCACCATTGTGTTATTCCATTTCTATTTCAGGGTAACTGCACTGATACAATTTCAAATTTCAACATACAAAAAATTTCATTCAGCTCTTTTGATTGGTCAAAGAAATTGGAGGGACTTTTCAAAAAAAGTCATAAAATTTTCCCATTTATTAATTTCTTGACATTCCCAGCTCCTAGTAGTTTAGTGGGGTTTTCCACAACAACCTTTCAATTGTTTGTCTTCCTGGGAGTTATTTATAAGACTCAAAATCCTGTATATCATTAGATGACTTTGTTTAAACCAGGATTCAAAGGAGGAGAGGTAGCGTGACAGTTTCCATCATGTCTCCCAAGTAATTTGGTAGGTTCTTCTGTTTTTTAGTCCCAAGCCAGTACATACTAGTGGGTCTAGCTCTTGAGTATGTTTCATCTGATGGAAAATATTTGTTATGATGTGTAAAAATTATTTTTTTCAGTTTTGCTTAAACTATGATGCCCTCTTTTTGGGATTTTGGGAAAACCGATTTTTTCCCAGATCAAATTTTCCAAACTGGAAGACATTTTTCATTTTTTCATCAGACTTTTTTTTCCTGAATCTTACAACAAAACCAAAATCAATTTTCTGTAGATTTTAATTTTCAGTTGTCTCACTCCTACTCCTCAGTGTGCTTCTTACCAAGTCTTCTTTAGCAAATAAGATCTAAAATGTACATGCATGGCCTCGCTCACAACAAAAACTATAGTTTTCACTTTTGCATTAACAAACTTCCCTTTTAGTTAATAGCACCCAAGCTGCCACTGAAATGAAAGATTCTGGGATCTCTGTTTATCTCTTTTTCTCAACTAGTCTCAACCTAACTGTGGGGGGCGGAGGATAACATTTTTCAGAAGACATTCTAGTAATATATAGGGTATATACTGAGCAATTATTATGCATGATTTCCTCACTCATGTGTGAACCCCTATAACTCACTAATGAGATCACTGCTTGTGAATTAGTAAGGGCTTTCCCTGCACACGGGTTAATCATATTTTATTGCCAATTGCATTTATCCCCTATTCATCTATATTCATGCATGCTTTTTCATCTGTACATACTTTATTTTATTTTATACTACAGTTTATTATTTTGCTGCATTATAAAACTAAACCTACATCAATATTTTGGGGGATTTTTGATATACAGTATGTATCATCAGAATGCTGCTGCTAGTGCATTTTGCAAAATATGTTTGAAGATGACCTACAATACAAATAATCATTTTCTTTTCTTAAGCAATACTTAATGAATGCCTCCACTAGTCAGGGTAAGTGGGGTAGGTACAATCAGCACATAAACAATTACATTTACTTTTATTTTACTTTTTAGAGTCCCAAAATTCATAACGGCAAGCCCCAGCTCAGTTGTGATGTTTTACAATGTATAATTTTGTATCATTACATGACAAGTACCAAGAAACTCTTCTGTATTATAGAACTAGTGCATAAGTTATTCTGTAAAGTGATTTTTTTTTCATACTCAGAACTATATATTACATTCCCCAGCATAAACTAGTTATAGTCAACAGGTAATGAGATAAGGCATGATACACTTTGACAGTATTCTAATTCAGTGTAATGCAATACAACTTCCATGTTCACACTACAGCAGAAGTATGATGTTATAATAAGTTTTTAATGGTAGAGGATTTTTTAAATTAAGAGCTGGGGGAACGATGACAGGTATGGAGGAGCACACGGTTTGGCTGAAGACATCCCTTAGGGATGAATTTATTAAAGGAGAAACTCTTGATCCTAGTAAAGATAGAAAAGAAGTTGGTTAAGTATGGGTTGGAGCTAGTGAGGAACAGTGAAATGTAAAAGAGTCCCATTTAAATATCACATGAAGACAAGCAACTGAATATTGATAAAATGTAGATGTGCTTATATACAAATGCTAGAAGTCTAAATAATAAAATGGATAAGAGTCTTCTTAGCATATGTGCAGTGTGCCTCAGTTGGCACATGGCCAGGA
Organism: Chelonoidis abingdonii; assembly: GCF_003597395.2. Classification (NCBI taxonomy): domain Eukaryota; kingdom Metazoa; phylum Chordata; order Testudines; family Testudinidae; genus Chelonoidis; species Chelonoidis abingdonii. The sequence continues at coordinate 52,296,210 of NC_133769.1, read as the reverse complement.
TTCATCATTAAATTTGGTCCACTGGTGAGATCACTAGTTACCTAGGCCCCGGCTGGGTACTGACGGGAAGTGTGACATGAACCCTGTCCATGCCCCTGCCATGGACTAGAGTGCCTGGTATTAAATGAGGATATTGATATAATAGGCGTCACAGAAACTTGGCGGAATGAGGATAATCAATGGAACACAGTAATATCAAGCACAACATATATAGGAATGACAGAGTATGTCGTACTGGTGTGGGAGTGGCACTGTATGTGAAAGAAAAAAAATAGAGTCAGAAATAAAGTAAAAATCTCAAATGAATCAAACTGTACTATGGAATCTCTAAGGATAAAAATTCCATCCTTGGACAATAAGAGTATAGCAATAGGAATATACTACCGACCACCTGACTAGGATGGTGATGGTGATTGTGAAATGCTCAGAGAGAACAGAAAGGATACAAAGGCAGTGAACCCAATAATAATGGGGGGATTTCAACTGTCCTCATATTGTCTGGGTCTATGTCACCTCAGGAACAGATGCAGAAATAAAATTCCTAGACACCATTAATGACTGCTTTTTGGAAAAACTTTTCCTGGAACCCACAAGGAGAGAGGCAATTCTTGCTTTAGTCCTAAATGGAGCACAAGATCTGGTCCAAGAGATGAATATAGCTGAACCACTCAATAATAGCAACCATAATGTAATTGGGGGAAAAATGCTAGAGAACCCCACCACAGTAGCATTTATCTTCAGGAAGGGGAGCTACACAAAAATGAGGAGGCTAGTTAAACAGAAATAGGGTGAAATGTCTGCAAACGACGTAGAAACTTTTTTAAATAATAGAAGCTCAAATGAAATGTACACTCCAAATTAAAAAAAAACAACCACCAGCAAGTGGAACAAAAATTGTCACCATGGCTAACCAGCAGAGTAGAAGAGGCATTTAGGGGAAAAAAGCAAGCTTTCAAAACTGGAAGTTAAATCCTAGTGAGGAAAATGGAAAGTAGCATAAATTCTGGCAAGTGAAATGTAAAAGTATATTAAGACAGGCCAAGAAAAAAGTTTGATGAGCAACTAGCTAAGGACATGAAAACTAGCAGCATTTTTTAAAGTACAGTCAGTCAATGGGGCCAATGGTTGATCAAGTGGTAAAGGAGCACTCAAGGAAGACAAAGACATTGTGGAGAAGTTAAATGAATTCTTTGCATCAGTCTCCACTGCAGAGGATATGGGGAAGAGCCCCACAATGGAGCCTTTTATTTTTAGGTGTCAAACCTGAGAAACTGTCCCAGATTGCAGTGTCAGTAGAGGAGTTTTAGGAACAAATTGATAAATTAAAGAGTAATAGATGTATTCACCCAAGCAGGACCAGCTCCAGGTTTTCTGCCGTCCCAAATGGCAAAAAAAAAAAGCAAAAAAAGCTGCGGCAGCACGATTGCATTGCTCCACTCTTTGGCAGCAATTCAGCAGCAAGTCCTTCACTCCAAGAGAGACTTAGGAACCTGCCGCTGAATTGCCACTGAAGACCCGGATGTGGCACCCCAATAGGGGCTGGAGTGCCTCCCCTTGGTATTGGCTGCCCCAAGCACCTGCTTCTTTAGCTGGTACCTGGAGCTGGCCGTGCACCCAAGAATTTTGAAGGAACTCAAATATGAAATTATAGAACTCCTAACTGTGCTATGTAACCTATAGCTTAAATCAGCTTCTGCACCAAATGAGTGGAGGGTAGCTAATGCCTATTTTTTTTAAAGGCCCCAGAGGTAATCTTGGCAATTATAGACGAGTAAGCCTAACTTCAGTAGGGTAGAAATAAAAGGTCAGTTTCCACAATGGAGAGAGGTAAATAGTGGGGTCCACTGAGACTCTGTACTGGAACCTGTGCTGTTCCACAAATTCATAAATGATCTGGAAAAGGGAGTGAACCGTGAGGTGGCAACATTTGCAGATGACACAAACAATTGCTCAAGATAGTTAAGTCCAAAACAGACTGTGAAGAGTTACAAAGGAATTCGACTAAACTGGGTGATAAAATAGCAGATGAAATTCAGTGTTGACAAGTGCAAAGTAAAGCTCCTTGGAAAACATAATCCCAGCTATACATATAAAATAATGGGGTCTAAATTAGCTATTACCATACAATAAAGAGATCTTGGAGTCATTGTGGATAGTTCTCTGAAAACATCCACTTAATGTGCAGCAGCCATCAAAAAAGCGAACATTAGGAAAGAGATGGATAATAAAACATAAAACATAATAATGTCACTATATAAATCCATGGTATGTCCACACCTTGAATGCCATGGGCAGTTCTGGTTGCCCCATCTCAAAAAAGACATATTAGAATTGTAAAAGGTGCAAAGAAGGGCAACGAAAATGAATAGGGAGTATGGAATAGCTTCCATCCAAGGATAAATAGACTGTCCACTTTAGAAAAGAGGGGAATGGGAGGGAGGTCTGATAGAAGTCTGTAAAATCATGAATGGCATGCAGAAAGGGAAGTATGATTTGGCTCTTTGTATGAAATTGAATGAATAAATTAATTATAATCATAATTAAATTAATATGAAATTTAATACTTAGCAAGTTTAAAACAAACAAAAGGAAGTACTTCTTCACACAATACACAGCCAAACTGTGGAACCTGTTTGCAGGGGAGGTTGTGAAGGCCAAATTTATGACTGAGTTCAAAAAATAATTAGATTCGTTCATGGATGATAGGTCCAGAAATGGCTATTAGTCAATATGGTCAGGGATGCAGCCCCATACTCTCGGTATCCCTAAACCTCTAACTGCCAGAAGCTGGGACTGGACAACAGGGGATGAATTACTCAAAATCACCCTGTTCTCTTCATTCCTGTTGAAGCATCTGGCACTGGCATTCTTCAGAATCAGGATACTGGTGAGATAGACCATTTAACTGACTGACTCATTGTGGCTGTTCTTGTGGTCTCACGTTCTTGTAAACGTTGGCACCATACCTCCAGAGAAGATGCCAGTCATTATGGAACATGACTTATCACCCTGCAAATGCATTCTTCTGACCGGCCATTCCTTCACTGCCAGGGAACAAAGTAGAGCACAAACATTGTTCGTGACTGTACACATTTACTTACCCTGGGAACATTGGTATGCTATTTCACTATATTTACATCTGCGTTCCACATTTCCTTAATCTCGTTCCATATGGTTGTATGATACTAAACAGCTGGCTTAATAATCACTGGAAACTCTTTCTCAGAGAAAAGCGTTCTCTGCATTATCATTTCAATATGCAACGAGCCCTTAAACCACAGTGTTGCTAAGATGCAAATGAAGCATAGGCTGCAAATGAGGCTCGGCACCAGTACAGGTTCCCCCCTTGATAGATACAGTTGCAAGATGAAGTCATGAGGTACCACGCCATAGAACAACTATCATTACCCTAGAGCAGTATGTCTCACCTGGTAAGTCATGACCACCTCTGGACAAGAAAAGCAATCAGAGAAGTCATAAGGGGTTGGAAAATTTATTATAATTCTAATACAAAGAAACCAAAATTTCCTGAATAAATTCTGAGTGGCCAAAACATTTGTGAGGCTCAATATAGTAGCAGTTGTAGTAGCTCCAACCCTTTCATATCTAAATACACAATTCTCTGCCAGTGTAGCTCCTCTACACTTGACCCACACATCCTTACTGTCCAAATATTCTCTGTCAATCTCTAGAAACACATATACATACATACATTATATGGGGTCATTGCTACCACTGATTCATTATCTTACTTTTACAATAAATATAAGAAGATTACAAAATGTTTTGATTTCAAATAAGGGATTGCCATGTTGACAGGGCTAAGAACACTGGCCCTGAACAAAAAAGAGATTATTAATGTTTCTGAAAAATATAGCACCTCAAGTCAAGTCAGTTGCCAGGAAAGCAATTAATAAAGAGCAAGACTGACAATATATTTTTATTCTCAATGTTCACAAAAATGTCCTGTATAGATATAGAATCAATCCTACCATTGTCTTTCATTTCACAAGGCCCTGATGAAGAGAAGACGAATTGATTTAAGAGTGGTTTCCTATACAGTGGAAGTCTTGCACCGTAACCCATTAACGTCAAAGCAAAGGGATGCTACTGCAATGTATTAACTGAACAAGGAATGCTAGAAAGACTTCTCAAGTATCACTCACTACGGCAGATGTTACTAGCTTTAGATCCAAATGTAACAACAGTTCACACAAATCAGATGTACCTATTGTAAGCTATTTACATCAGAAATTTAGAATGATGAAACTTATAGAAAATGCTGTATAGTCTGAAGACATTTAGAAATATCTTATTAAGCCATTGCATAACTTGTTTTTCTGTCCCTAAGGCTACGTCTATGCTACCATTTATGTTGGTGTAACTTATGTCACTCAGGGGTTTGAATAAGCCACCCCCTCGAGCAACATAAGTTACCCCAATCTAAGCCCCAGTGTGGACAACGCTATGTCAGTGTTGCTCATTGGGGGTGGCTTAATTAAGTCAACAGGAGAGCTCTCTCCTCTCAGCTTTGAACAGCTACACTACAGCGCTTACGGAGGTGCAGCTGCATCAGTGCAGCTACGCCACTGTAAGTGCTCTAGTAGAGCCAGAACCTTTGTTTGCAGTTTTATATTACCTTGCATTTCCAAACTGAGGTGTCGGCAAGACGTGATTTAGGCCATGTCTACACTACCACTTACGTTAGCAAAGCCTATGTTGCTCAGGGGTGTGAAAAACACACACACACACACACACCAAGCAACGTAAGTTTTGCCAGCATACATGGTAGTGTGCACAGCACTGGGTCAGCAAGAGAGCTTCTCCCGATGACCTTCCTACTGCCGCTCATAGAAGTGGTTTTATTATGTCAGTACAGCTATGCCACTATAAGCTCACTAGTGTAGACATGGCCTTGATCCTTTTAACATTTTCCTTCTTGCACCATCAAAGGAAAGATTTCTGCTACCAGCTTTTCAATTGCTAATTTCATGTGAAATATGGGATCCTTATCTTTAAGTTTTAGTAAATAATCACTGGCCAATCAAATAATCAATGGGTCTACTCACAGAGTAGTGTACTAATCAACCTTGGCATAGGTGGCAGCATTTGACCCTAAATTAACTTTTCTGCTTAAAGTATATCTTGAAATGAAATGCATGGACACGAGTCATATTTATAGCGTTCATTCTAGCAGGACTTATTCCATTCAAATTTGGTACTCCAAAAAGAAATTATTTTGAGTAACAATTGAATGATTGGATCCTGGCAAATTTTAAAGTTGTTTTAGAATAACAAACAGCAACTCTATAGGTTTTGCCCAGACAAACACAATAACAAATAGAACCAGGCCCTATTTGATAACCTTAGAGTACGTTGCAGTTCAATTGAGTGGAATGCCTGTTCTTAGGAATTCAAAGAACTCCGAATGTTGGTGTAGAAAAGGATGAGTACAATGCAAAGATGAAAGTTTCAATTACAGGTGAGAAGGGAGTAAGGTGACCAGATGTCCCAATTTTATAGGGACAGTCCTGATTTTCGGGGCTTTTTCTTATATAGATTACCTATTACCCCACCCCTCCGTCCCAATTTTTCACACTTGCCCTCTGGTCACCCTAGAAGGAGAGGAACTGAACAGTTACATGATGTCTAGTAGCATAAATTGAACAGCACCGATGTCCTCTTTGCTGAAATGCGCTGCTGACAGAAGACAAAAACCACAGGATAAAAAATGCTGAGCAACTAAACAAAGCCATTCATTGCTGTCAAACAGTTCTAATCAGTTTTTGATTAATTATTTTGATTCTTTTATTTGCATTGCATGTTTATTTTTGAAATCCATTGACAAAGTGGATATGTTTTGTTATGAAGCAATACCAGTCTAATGTAATAATAACCTAAAAGCAGAAAGAACTCAGGTCCTAAAGGCAGAAAATTACAGATTACTAGGGGGAAAAATACTGCTAGTGTCCAAACCATAGATTACATGAGGATAGGTTTAATGAACACTGAATTTTCCAACAAGATTGTTTCTGTACTTTTGCCAGCTTTCATAAGCTGCATGGGAAAGAAAAATATATTTTGGAACTACGGGATAGCAAAATGAATGAGTGGCTTGACCCCAGGTTCTTTTTAATGACTATTTATCAATTCTGACAATAGCATAAAGACGTAAATGATGGAGAGTTCACTTACACACTTTGTCCATGTCACTCTTTTGGTTTGTTGCTTAAAATGGATTAAGACTAATGGGATTGAAACTGTGAAGGAAATATACAAAAAGCTAATAAACGTGCATCAGTTAAAATAAAAGGCATTTTAATAGTCTTCTATGTAGACTATTTTTACAGTCTGAGCTCTGGCACACACATTCTATTTTAAAATGTTGAATTTTAATAAATTCATATAAAAATCCTAAATGCTCAATTTACAAATCCAAAACCAAGGGTGTTTTTTGTTTTTTTTCACTGACCACTTCGCCAACCCAATGAGTTTAGTTTATTCCATTGCAAGTTGTATTCTTTCTGTCTAATACAGTACATTGGCACCAGCATTAATCATCTATCCATATATCTCTAGCTGGCATTTTTAAATGTGGCCATCACTATAGCATCCAGATAGAGTATCTGATAGTTTTGTTAAAGATTCATGTTAGTGATAGGACACAGCTTGCGGTTCTACAGCTACATTGGTTCTACAGAGCTGACTAATAAAACATTGTTTTTCTCACTATGTTATGAGTCAGAAGGTACATCTTGCAGTAACAAGATGACATTTTTACAGAGTGAGCTTTCTGGACAATACTAAATTCAAAAATAATTTGTGGCCTAAAACTAACAATAAATGGATGTTCAAAATGAAAGCTCATATTCAGCCACCATCTCCATGCCAATTCAGCTGTGACTTATTATGGATTCTGCAACAATTATGATGTGCAAGATCATAGTCACTTTGAGGACCATTGTACAAACCATTCCAACTTCTACCACTGACTGATATATCTTAATAGTTTTTTGCACAAATAAAGCACTTCACAAACCTTATTTAGGGCTTGATTCTGATTTTTCTTAAACTGCCTTTTTTTACTAGTTACCACCATTGACGTCAATAGAGTTACTCATGATTTACACTGGTGTGACGTTAGGATCAAGTCTTTCCTATGCAAGTGTCATTGGTCCATATTCTGTGCTCCCTTATAGCCCACACTAACCCACTTCTTCTTTCATATGGCTTGGGTAAGTATCAACAATTACAAATTAATATCTAGATTTGTTAGCCAGCACATTGCTGCAGCAGTGAGGTGGTGAATGTCCTTCAGGCTGTGACCCACTGATTCCAATGTGGCTGCATTGTATGTAAGTCATCACAACCAATGTTCCGAAAAGTAGCTACTGAGAAGGTACCTTTGCCTCATCCTTCATCTCCTTAATTCACAAATATGAATTTTCAAATAAAACTGGCTATTTATTTTTTGTGAACATCTAGTCTCATTAAAATGTCTAAAATTCACATCGTAAATTTCATTGAAATAGGAAAACTTTTTGAATATTTTGCATTCCTGCATTTGTTCATCTGTGTGGCACAGTTACCTCTAGCTTTAAAGAAAACTGGAACCCATTTTGCTCAGTCCAACAATATAAAACTCCAACAAGTATGAAGCAATTCTCATTGTGAATATATTTGAAAATAAGATATTATTAATCATGTTTATTATGGTAGTGCCTTAGGACCAATCTTTATGCTAAGCACTGTAAATTTTGGTAGACAATCTCTGTCCCAAAGAACTTACAATCTAAACAGACTAGTGTGACAATGTCTTACATGTTGTCTCTGCCCCATGCTGGAGGCACTGGCACCCTGACACCACTACTGCTTAAGGAAGGGCTACCAACAAGAATTAGTCCTCCAGAGGCTAGAAGGACCAGGCGACACTGATAATTGGGAGCCAACAGGCCTTTTAAGAAGGCTTGCCTTCTTCCTCTCAGAGGCAATACTGGGTGAGACAGGGACAGGAGAGCTCTCCCTTAGTATTAGCCCAGAATTGGATCAGGCCCTGCACTTAAAGCACTGTGACCAAGCAGTTGCCTTTTATGTTTGTTTGTTTAAAGGTGAAAACAGGCAAATTCTGAGTTTTATTATTTAAGTCTTTAAAATACTAATGCTGAGCATATGGCACAAGCTGCCACCCCTTGGAAATGTAGTCAGGGAATGCATGCAGTGTCATGTTTGACTCAATCAGGGTGTGAGGGGGCAGCCATAGCTGGGACAAGAAAACAGACACAGTGTAGGGGAAAGAAAGTAGAACACACAACCAGAAAAATCAGTATGATAGTGGCAAGCATCCTGTTGTGGTTGTTTTGGATGGGGTTTACCTGGCAGGGGATATGCTAAATGGAATGAAAAGAGAAAGGGAAAAGGAAACAGAGGGACAGGTGTGGAGTGAAGATGAGGTGAAAAGACTCTGAGAAAGGAGAGGGGTAAGCAAACAGATGAGCAGCGTAGTGCAGAGAATATCCAGTCAGAACTGTAGACAATTCACTGATCTCATCAGTGTCTTTGGGTCCCTTCTTTGGCTGTTTCTGCAGCTGTTTCTGCCAGCTTGAGTCTCTGGCTGGCTCCTTCTCTGAAGTTTCTTTCCCTGATACCACATGGCTGCAAAGAGCAAGGATACAACATGGGTCTTAGTGTGCAGAGGGGAAATCTCCCCTGCACAGTTCTGGGCCTGGAGGATTTTGGATTTGGGAAAGGGTTTCCCCAGCTGGGCTCCATTTTATCCCTTCCCCCCTCAGTTCAGCAGTCTCTGCTTTCGTTGCTTTTGCAGCTGCTCCTACTGGCTTGAGTCTCTGGTTAAGCTGTAACTATCATTTATTCTTTGCGTGTTCAGATTGTTTATTCATTTTTCAAACAACACTGTAATGGAATGTAGAGACCCTTTAAGGCCTGCAAAGGGAACTCTGCTGGGCCAATATTATCTCATTCTAGGTTATTTTCTAAAAATGTGTGGGGCACAATCGTTGATGAAGAAGAAATAGTTTTGGGGTGGCAGACTGGAGTTTTTAAAGAAGCCCATGCTATTGGTCTCACCTTTAGGGTCAGAGTTCCACAAGTAGGATGGACGGGGACTTGCCTCATTGATGAGGATCAAGAGGGCTCTTTGTGGCTCCATTGCCAGTCCATCAGAGTTTCCCCTTATAGGGCTTGTATACTTTCTTAACACAAATATCTCTTCTCTTCTCTAATGTCTCTCTATTCCATGTGGCATATAGGGCCTTCACCACTGCCCTCCATCTTTGTCAGTCTCCTGCTGCAGTCTTAGCTTCTTCCCATGTCATTTTGACAGCTTTCCCATTCTGCTTCTGCTGCACTTCTCCACGTTATCTTGGTCTACTTCATCCCCTTTTCCCCTGGGGGTTCCAGTCCAACTCCTGCCTTGTTACATTATTTGGATCTTTCTTCCATGTCATGCTGTAATTTCCAATCTTTTCAGTTTTTGTTTCATTTTGTGCCAGATTTTTTTGTTTGGATTCCACCACCACCCCGCCCCCGGCCATTTAATATTGAGGATTTGTCTGAGGCACCTGTTTATAAAAACTTGGGGTTTAAATAGTAGGGTCTTAAGTCTCCAAGTTTCAGTGCTGTATAGTAAGCATGATTAAAAGTGTTAAATATTCAAAGTTTAGTTTGAAGGGCAAAATTTCTGTTTCTGGCCATCTTGTAGAGAAATAATAGCATTTGTCATATTGGAAAGCTGTGTCAGACTAACAAAAACACAACAACTTTAGTTCTTCCTTAATGCTGTTTTAACAATAGTAGAATAAACAATGTCAAGGCCAGATTCAGTTTTTCTATGTCACACTCCCATGAAGCAGGAACCCAAGGGAGAATGCTGATTCAATCGACATTTCTCCTGGAGCCCTGGCACAGAGCAAGCTGTAGCAGCAGCTCTGTTACCCCATGCCTGACTTTATGTCATCTCAGCTCAGCTCTTGTGGTACTGGCCTCAGCCTTCCCCTGCCTCAGCTCAGAGCTGCTGTTGTGTTTAATACAAAAATATTGGAGAATCTCCTTTTTCCTTCATGCACTCAGCACAACCTGGTACTCAATGTTAAAAATACTCCTCAGTCCTTTCTTCAGTCAATGTGAGGTTTCCCCAGTACTGAACTGCAAGGTTGAGGCCAATATTTTCTTTAATGTTTAATCACTTTGTTCATTGATACAATGCCAAATTTTCCAAAGTGGACACTTAAGATTTGGGTATTCAGAAGTGCTCCACATTGACCTAACTCTGCTCTCACTGACGTTATCCGCCATGAGAACGGAATTAAGTCAGTGCTGAACACTTCTGAAAATCTCACCCTTCATGTTGACTTCTTCAGTTTTTGGGTGCCCATCTGGATCATGTCCTGTCTCAAAATGAGCACCCAAAATCAATGGGCACTTTTGTTGTTATGCCACGTGCCTCTCAGGTGCCACTCACACCTGCAGCTCCCACTTCATTTATTATCTCAGGCCAGTGTTAATGTCACACAGACTGCTGGACAAGCAGGAGATCTTGGGGTGCAGGTGGTCCAGTCTGTCACCAGGGGCTGATTTGTACTTGCTGAGCAGACAGGCATGGGGCCTCTCTGCTTCCCATTCTGCCTGCTGTCTGATCCCCCACCAGCCACAGGGAGGAAAGGACCCAGTAGCAGCAGCAGCACCTCACTGGGCATGTGAGGGGTAATGGGAAGGAAAGAGGGACTATTAGGGCCGCAGGAGCTAATGGAGGAAGGGAAATTAATGGAAGCAGAAGCTCAGGAGTGGAAAGAAGGCAATGGGGAGTAATAAGGGAGCAAGAATGGATTTTTGCCCTGGATCCCTAAGTGGCCCCCTTAAGGATTGAACTCACAAACCCAGGTTTAGCAAGCTAATGCTCAAATCACTGAGCTATCCCTCCCTCCCTGTGAGTGGTATCAGTTTGATGCCATTTTTCCAGCACTACAACTTGTCGCAGCCCTAAGGCCTCTATTCCAACATGGCATGTGTATGGCCAATTGTCAGCCATCTAAATGTCACACTGGCACTGTGTGCAGCACCGTAGTGTGGTGTGCAACCTTAGAGGGCCGTGTGCATTTTCCCGCTCTTTTTGCCTGGTCACCTAGGGGTCAGGCTAGTGCCGTGTGCATAACACCAGCGTGCCGTGAGCAAAGGGGCCCAATCTGACCAATCGTAGTTCAGTTCAAAGGGTCAGATTAGGGTTGTGTGCAAAACCATGCTAGTGTGCTGAGTGCAGCTTCTAGTAGCTTTTAGTGTGCTGTGTGCAAACTCTACCCACGTAGGGGGCAACAGCTTGGAACCTGGAGGGTGTGGGAGCTAGGGACCAATCAGATTTTGGCAAGTGTAAAAGAGCCTTTGAATAAAACCATGCCTTGTGCCAAGATCTGCAGGAGTATCCACGTGCTGACTGAAGGACCTGATCAACCCTTCAGCCAGGGTTCTCCTCCGGATATAGCCGGCTCGGGACGTGTTGTTATTGCTTTTTCAACGTTATCTTCCACGGATTCGGTATGCTTCTGGTGTCTGTACTGCTGGTCAGCTGCGCCTGGAATACGGTACTTGCCCTCTAATTTTCTGTGCTTTGCCTAGCCTCTTCTCTTTTTTCCCTCTCTTATTTGCTATAAAATTGCATGTGCTGTTATCTGACATGAAGTTGTGTATATATGGTGTATAAGAACTGAGTTGTTGTAATAATTGCTATTGAAGTTAATTGGTGTATTTGATAGTAGTATTTGGTTAAGTGTGCACACAGTTCATTTAATTTGGTGTATTCATTTATCTTTTAAAAAGCAGTTAATTTTGAAGTGTTTGGTTCCTTGTTAATGGACGTAAATAGCTTGCTTCAAGTTTTGTAAAGGTTTCTTGTTCTAATAGTGCTACTAGTTGGTAAAAGTGCTCCTCCCCAGCCCAAGTTGTGATTTTCTCCGTGTTAATAAACGGCCACGTGGTGTTTTGAACTTTCCGTCTGTCTAGTCTTAATTTTCCTCTCTCAATTAAAAATTCACCGAACCCGCATTAGGGAATGGACACAATTCTACAATGATTTTTTTTAAAAAATTAAAGTTTATGGTTATATGAAAATTAATTGGGGTTATGCAAATAGTCTCATTATGTATTTTCCATAAAATGTCATGTGACTTGGCATCTATGCTTTTGAAAATGCATGTCTCTCTCTCTGTCTCTTTCTCGCAGGGTTTTTCACTAGTGCCCGCAGTGTTTGAGTGGCAACAATGTTAATTAGCTTGAGATAGTGAGTTCCCTAGTGGAATTCATGACATATCAGCTTATGTGTTATATGTGTCACAGGTATCACAAGCACTCTATTGATTTTCAGTATTTTAAGCTACATTCATTACATATTGATATGAAATGTGATAGACTGTAAAACCTCTGGCCAAAAAATGTCCAACATATTCACTAATTTTAAGATCCTCAGTTTTTAGCCAGAATCTACCCTAATTGTTTCTTTCACCTATATTGTTGTTGCCTTATTTATATCTTGTCTCTCAGCATCCCCAAAACTAAGAGTGTGTCTACATAGCAAGTTACTGTGCTTGCAAGTCAGGGTGAGAATCTATAGCGCACCAGCTGGCTGCACAGTAACATCCACTGCTGCAGCATGCTGCAAGTCCCTGAATGCAGCTTGGCATGAGGACATAAGAACATAAGAATGTCCAACCGGGTCAGACCAGTGGTCTGTCTAGCCTAGTGTCCTGTCTTCCAACAGTGGCCAATGCCAGATGCTTCAAAGGGAATGAACACAACAGGGCAACCATTAAGTGACCCATCCTCTGCCATCCAGTCTCAGCATGTGGCAGTGAGAGTCCAACCCAGAGCATGAGGTTGAATCCATGACTATCTTGTGAATAGCCATTGATAGACCTATCCTTCATGAACTTACCTAATTCCCTTTTTTTAACCCAGTTACAGTTTTGGCCTTCACAACATCCCCTGGCGTTGAGTTCCACTGTTGACTGTGCATTGTGTGAAGAAATACTTTCTTATGTTTATTTTAAACCAGTTGCCTATTAATTTCATCAAGTGCCCCCTGGTTCTGGTGTTGTGTGAAGGGGTAAATATCACTTCCTTAGTCACTTTCTCCCTATCATTCATTATTTTATAGACCTTTATCATGTCTCCCCTTAATCATCTCTTTTCAAAGCTGAATAGTCCCAGTCTTTTTAACCTCTCTTCATATGAAAGCTGTTCCATATTCCTAATAATTTATGTTGCCTTTCTCTCTACTTTTTCCATTTCTAATATATCTTTTTTTGAGATGGTGCACCCAGAACTGCATATAATATTCGAGGTATGAGTGTACCACGGATTTATATAGTAAAATTATTATATTTACTGTCTTATTATCTATCTCTTTTCTACTGGTTCCTAACATTCTATTAGCTTGTTTGTCTACTGCTTCTGACTGCGAACCACTTCTATTACACTTTCAAGTAGTAGAAGTGGTTAACAGTGAGAAGAGTAACTTTATGATTCATTAGAAGCCAGTACAGTCTCTCTTGGACAGTTAAAAGATATTTGCATAATTTTTATTAATACTCATTAGCTCTATTAGGACAGTCACTTAAGAGAACTGGCTCATTTTCCAGTTTTCTAGCTCTGTCACAGACTTGCTATGTAACCTTTGTCAAGTCGCTTAATCCATCTGTGCCTCAGCTTCCCTTTAATAAAATGGGGATAATAATACTTCCTTTCTCACATCCTTAATGTGTGGTGTTGATATAGATTGTAAATTCTTAGTGGCAGGAACGGTCTCTTAGTATGTGTTTGTACAGCACTTAGCACAATGGGGCTGTCAATGTGTTGGGCCCTCTAGTTGTTAATGTAAGACAAATAACAACAACAACAATAATAATAATACATTTGAAGGCCGTTAGCTCTGAACTGAGTCCTTACTACTGTTATGCCACAAGATTGTTTTTTCTTGGAGTTTGCATTAAAAATATGTAAGAAAATTTGGGCCAGATCCTCCCCTGGTGTAACTCAACATAGCTCCATTAAAGTCAATTAAGCTCATCTGAATTACACCAACTGAAGACCAGGCATCCCCACCCTCAACGCTTTTTCCTTTGCATTGCAATTTTGATTCTTAAAAAACATCTTATTGGATAAGGATAGTGGGAAGGACTTTCCCATAACAATAAGATCATTGTACACATTTGAAAGCTATAATAAAAAATAATCTTCATAAAGGATCAGATGAATGCCAAAATTTTTATTGCCATCTATTAGTCAAAAGTACAGCCATATTCTCAGGCAATGCAACATAGTTAAACTGTGTTTTTTAAAATTAGAATTAATGGCATTATAGTTTTCATTCATTGCATTTATAATTGGTATATACTGAATTTTTAGGATCTTGAGTTTTGTAGGATTAAAAGGAAGTTATAGTCATTACATGACAAGCCATAATATCACCGTATGCAGTATCAGACAAGAAAAAATCATTCTGGTTGCTTCCTACATGATATGTCTGCATTAAAAGTTGATGTACAGCTACAGGTGTAAGTTTGACCAGATCAGCTAGTCTTAAAGGTCATGGCAGCAGTTGCTAGTGTTGAATTTCTTGCACTTTATGCCTTGTAATGTTTGATCATTTTATGCTAATGTATTGATTTATCTAAACATGTCTTTGCACCAGGAACTTCCACATTATTGAAAGAATGAAACAGTATGCTACTATACTTGCAGTTTACTGTATATCTTAGCATGGGATTTAAGGTAAAGGTCAGTGCTTCAGCACAGATGTGGTAGAGTGGTTAATAACTGTCACATGAATTGGATATGTGAAGTGTGGAAGTAATATCCCAATCTAAAGCTGGCTTTTAGCATGAAGTGCCACAGACTCTGTTGCATTTACAGCAGTGCACCTACTGTAGATGTTCTAGGGGCTTGTCTACACAGTGCATTAGTCTCCACTAAAGGGGTGTAAAATCTAGTGCACACTAGCGTATTGTGCACTAGTTGGTCCCTTATAGATCCTGCTGGCATGGACTAAAAGTTTCTTAGTGCGTTTTCATGTAGCATTAATGCATGCAATGGACCTTTCACATTAGGTACTTCTTCACTACATACTCCTTTTAGAGGCATTGTAGAGTGCATACAGTACCAGGGCCGTTTCCAGGGGTTTTGCTGCCCCAAGCCGAATTGCCGCCGAAGAGCCGGACCTGCTGCCCCTTTCCCTTGGCTGCCCCAAGCACCTGCTTGCTGCGTTGGTGCCTGGAGCCAGCCCTGTGCACTACATGCACCTCTAGCACAGGTACAAATAGCAGTGTAGGTGGTGAGGCACTGCATAGGTGAGTAGACTAGAAACATGCCTGAACTCTTTGAGTATGTACCCCACACAGCTCTTTACTTGCCCAAGCAGTGCCTCCCCTGTCTACACAGCTATTTTTAATAACGTAGTGTCCTGCTGCCTCCACTTTGCTGTAGTCTTTTCTTACTGCAAGGAAAGGGTCCAGCAGCCAGGAAAAGGTCCAGCAGCTCCCTGCTACCAGAGCCTTTCACTGATTCATGTAACTACGCATTTCAGTGTAGACGCAGACTGCATTTCACTGCAGTGTGTAGCTACACAAGCCCTACATGCTGCCACAAGTGGTGGGCAGTGTAGATGAACCCTTAGTGCATGCCAGTAGGATTCACAACACACTATTGCACACTAAAATTTACCCTCCTGTAGTGCAGACTAAAGCACCATGTAAACAAGCCCTAAGAGAAAGTGAAGCATATCTTTTACCCCAGAGACTACAGTCCTTCATCATCTGCTTTCTGCTACTGGTGCTTTTATTGTTGTTAATATCATCAGTGGGGAAAAATAAAAGTCTTGGCTCGCATTGTGCCCTGTTCTGGAGTGGAGTTAGAGAGCTGCAATGTGTTGATCACAAGATCAACCTGAATTTGGAGTAAGATAATACCCCCTTTTAGCCACTATTTAAGTTCTAACACATATACACATCCATGCTGCTCTTGCTCTTCCTCCCTCTCTTTCTCTCTCTGTTTTAAGGAACTTTCTAAAAATTCTGCTAAAATTCAACATAAACTCTGCACAGTATAAAAAGGATTCTGCTCTAAAAATATATCACATCACTGTGTGACAGAGCATTTTGCATTTTAGAGGCTCCGTTCGTATTCTTTCATTAATCGGGACAGACATATATACTGGATAAAGCTTTATAAATATAAAGTGACAGACATATTAAATAACACCCATTAATCAACCAGTATGGTCTCCTAACTAAAGCAGCTCATTAAACTCATAGGGCCAGATCCTGACCCCATTCCATGAAACTAAGAGGAGTGTAAGCCATTTGCTCCTGTGATTGTTGACTGGCTTCATGGAGGCATAGCAGAGGATGCCAAGCAGCTCCTTAGCCACACAATATAGTAGAGTCTCAGAAGAGGATTACCCTGGGAGTGGGGCCATACTTGTCCCTTAGCTGAGAAGTTCTCAGTCCCCCATGGCCATGTATTGCAGTGAGGGCCAGAGTATCTTATCCTGATCTTCCTCTGCTTTAGGGTACTTCTAGCAGTGCAAAGTTGATGTAGAACCAGCCACAAAAGGATTCCCCCAGAGGAGAGGTAATGTTCAGGTGATACAGAGTCACCATAGTTGCTTCTTGTGGCAGGTGCTCCTCAGTAGTCCCTGGGAGCCATAATGACCTCCTGCAGCCACTGCCAGTTGGCACAAATTGGAGCAGCCCTCAGACTGCTCTAAGTGATTTGAGGGAACCAAATAACCCAGAATGACTTCAGAGAGCAGACACACACCATGTGCTTCTTGGTTACAGCTGAGAATTATGGCCTCTGGTTTCATCTCAGTAGCACAGGCCTGGATAGCCAGTCACTGAAGTAAACTCATGGCCACTGGAAGATGGGGGCCCCTCAGGAATTTTGTAGTGTTCTGTGAGTACTGGCTGGGCCACAAAGTTATTGCCGGGTTCCCTGCCTATAGAACATTAAGGTCAGGATGTTAACTGAGAAGATCTGTACAGTAATTCCACTAGCTGGAAACTGATAAAAGTGTTCAGGTGCATTAGTGTCTCTTTTAATTTCTGCTCTTTTAATCTACATACGCAATCTTGTCTGAACCATTAAATAGTCATGTAATTGGATAAGGGTGTTCAGAAGTCTTGCAAATGACTATTTTGTGGGAAACATTTTCTTGGTACCAATATGCTCCTCCTATCACCCCTCTCTCACACTGTTGCAACACAACACATACCACCAATTCACACATAACCTTGTTCATCAGTTGATTCCATGTCCCTCTTCACCCAACCCATTCCATCCCCCTCTCAGCTGAGAACTTTTCCAATCTCCACAACTGTCTCCAACCCAACCGACTCAGAACCAACCCCATTCAGCAGACACGCACGTACTTGCTTGTGTCTTAGGCTGAAAATGACCCTCTTTTGATATAAACATCTCCTTTGCTCTGAACTAACTGCCTCAGCTCTGAAACTTCCCCTGCACAATTGTCCAAAGCACAGAACACCATCCTGACTCCCTCCCTGTTGCCCCCTTTCACTTCCTCTGCCCCAATACTCCAGGCTCAGCAAGCCATTGTTAAGCTTAGAACCCGCCATCCCAACATACACCACAACCAGATTCAGAACCCTGCTGCCCATCCACCCATGCAGAAGCTCCTCACTTGTTTCTGGGTTTGGAAAAGCAAGGGCAGAGGCAGGAGGGCACATCTGTAGACACTCCTAGCTCTACCTCTAGTGATGAACAAAAAGAGCCCCTCAGAAGCCTGCCATCTCTGCTCTGTCCCTCCTTTCTCTGCTGCCTGTGGTCTGTATGCTGCACAGACAGAAGGCCAGCAGTGGCAACCAGCAATACATCAGCCACACAGCACATGTTTGTGACCTTAGCCTCACTGTCATCTAATAACCAGCTGCCCAAACACAAACCTTCCTTGAGTTTCTTCAGAATTTTAGTTGAAAGTTACATGTAGACAGGAGGAAATGCTGAAATACAAAAACTGTATAGCTTAGACAGCAGTCTTGCATATTCCCTAATTTGTACCCTTGATATAGTAAAGAAAAACTTCCTTTTAAATTAAATGTGATTTAGTCTCTATGTTAGATCAGTACTGGGCTTCTCATAGTGACAAGCCTGCAAGCTGTATAGAACCATGCCATCCGTTTTGTTTAGTATGCAGAAGTGGCTATTACTGGCTAACTAGATTCATGCTGTGAGAACTACTGGACAGGTTAAATGTGATTTTTAAAAAAAATGCTTAAGCCAATAAACCATTTCTTCTTGAATATAACTAAAAACACAAAGATGAATATTTTCCCAATGTTATAAGAGTAGTATTTTCAGACTACAAAGAAAGGTACGAGGATTTTTAAAAGGTATATCAAATGTTAAATAAAAAAAGATAAAATGAGTAGCTTTGTTGTTTTAAGCACATAAGTAAAAGTTCAGGCACCCGTGTTCACAGAGCAATCTAGAACTATGTTTTGCAATCATAAGATATGATAAGCTGACTAAACATCGTAAATATAGAATACAGAAATCCCATTTCAAATCTGAGAAATGCTAACAGTATTCCACTTGTGTTTGGATTAAACTATGCTCACTCTAACATTCAAATATTTACTCTAAATTTCAACTCAGAATATTTGTACATGTTAAAATGGCAAAGTTTGAGATTCCTAACCTGGACACAGGGATGAATGGAACACAGCTATTGGGAGATTGCTTACAGTGTATATTTACTATATGAAGGGACAGAAAAAATTATATATCATTTAGATGATCTTCAGCTATTTGTTTAAACTACATTATAACAGAACAGATTAGAAGGATGCTGATTCTTTTTTCTTTTGAATGCATATTCATAAAAAATGTATCATACCGGTATAGCTCAAATAAATACATATTTATTCGGCTCATTTGTAGTTCACGTGTACCTATACTCTCCCATGGGCTTTCCCTAGTTTTGTCTGGCTATTGCTCAAAGACTGACCTAGATGAAGTGTCCTGATGTTCTTCCAGTCTTAATCCTGGGCCTACCATTTACCCCTCCCTTCCTTTCTCACTGTGACAGGACAGATGAATCAAGATCAAGCGAAGAACACAAAGCAAAGTTTTGAGTTCAAATAAATGAAGGAAGCCACATGTGACCACTAAATTAAATACATATGGCTTCCCACACCAAAGTGTCCCTATTGTTCTAGCATGGACCAGTTGCTAGTTCAGTCCAACAAAGAGCAAGAGATTCCTTCAGGTCTCATGCCTCTTGCAGTCCCTCAAGATTCAGGGATCGCCTACCGGAGCTAGCCACATTTCCTTTCATGACTGGATTCCCTGGCTGTCCTTCCAGTAAGGACTGTGTTACTACAAGTTCCCCTGGCAACTGTTCAAAGCCTCTAGGCACCTACTAACATCACCCAGTTCAGGACTGCAATCAACAGTAGTCCATACATTCAATCACTAGTAGATACATCAGCAGTAGGTCATCAACACCATTCCATACCCACCGAATAGATCACCTCCATGATGCTCCAAAGGTTCACCCTTCTGGAGAACAGGAAAGTCAAGGTCACTCCTGTAGCAAGGTCTCCTAACATTCTGTTACTAGTAAGTGAACTTTTAAAAAATTGTTTTGGTGCTTAACTAATGATTGAAACAAGTGATTAACCTGACCATTATTTAGCTTCAGCCACATTTTGCACTGAAGCCTTTTGCAGCAGCCACAATGGCCCAGGTCTTCTGCTATGCAGAGCTGAGGGGAGAGGAACCTATATGTCTCAAAGCCACTTTTGCCCTTTCTCAATCTCTGGGGTCCCAGTAACGTTACGCAGCCTCAGGGCTATTCCACAGTACACTTGGTTGCAATGACTCCCCACAGGCTTTTCTGCAGCTAGAAATTACTGGATTGCTGCATGCTCTGGGCACTCTCTTTCCTCCCTTGACATGCTCCTGCCATGCCTGTACACTGGACAAGAATGTCTTTGAAGCAGTGAACCTCCCAGCTCGCCCCCTATGGAGGCAAGGATCATGTCCCATGTTTTCCTTCTGGGTTTATTTTATTGTGCTCTAATGAGACCTAGTTAGCTTATAAAAAAGGCCACTGAACCCAATTCTGAACACGCCACACACAATCAAATCATTCACTCTTTTTTATTTATTTAATGCTTTGAAGATATGAATGCCTTTCTTAAACAACACTGGTGAAAAACATCATTCAAAAGGTCTATCTGGAATAATTTTGAATTCAATTAAATTTTTCAGTCATGTTACACAGTCTTCATTTACAAAAAATATATAAATATTATTTGAAGACAATCCATCTATAAATGTTTGTGCACATGAATGATAACAGTCTCATAGCTGTATTCTTCAGCTCGGTAGTATGAAAACCACTAATATATTCTGCTGAAGTATTACATACACAAAGTTACATAATGTTACGGGAGTCTGAGCTTGACATTTTCAGATATGAATATTATTATTGCACTAACTTAAAACAATGAAATAAAAAACCGAAAGAACTGTTCAATCTACCAACAGATTTCATCTCCCAAAATGGTGTTGGTTAATTACAGTAGTAGATCACCAATTGCAAAATCAATATTAAAGTCATATTACTTAGTCACAATGACATTCCCCTGTTATCTACTGTATAAAACCTTAGAAAAACTCAGAAAAAAACATGAAGCTTTACTGCAAGAGAAATTAATGCAAGAAATGGTGTTTTTAAGTACTGGAGAGATATGAAGCATTGCAACCTCACAGCCTGCTAAGGAGCAACATCTTCACTTAATTTTAACTTGATGTGCTTCAGATCTCATATTCATATAGGTATTTAATGATCCAAACATAATGGTCCTATATAGAATAATTATATGAAGGAGCAAACTTCAGCTGTATTCCTTTTAGACAGATGCTTCAAGAGAAAACTTGCTCTGGTTCTAACAATGAATATTTCCTTTTAACAATTAAAATGCTTTAGAGTGGGGGGAAGTAATCAACCTCAAACCTTAAGTACAATATGTAGACAATGAAACTTAATGTTACTCCTTTTTGACAGACTCCTTGTGTCTTCCTCCCTCCCAGTATAGCCAATACAAGGAAAAGAGATAGAGTGCAATGCAAACCGTTATATCATAGTGGTAGATTGTTACAACAAATACAACAAACAGGAGGAAATAAAAGATTCTGTAACTGATATGCTTTAAAACTAGAGATTCACTAGGTAAACTATGTGCTTTGCTTTTCTGGTCAGAAATATCTGAAGAATCAGAAATGTGCTGGTTTTCGTGCTGTGAGTCATCAGGCCAGTTTAATATTTTTCCCTCAGTTATTAAACCTTCAGATTTAGAGCTTGTCTCTTCTATTTCTTCAGTAGGCTCACTAATTAAAATCATTGGCCCTAATGACTCCTCTTGTCTGAACTCTGTTTGATGGAAACACTGGCCTATATTCCTCTCTCTTTCATCTCTTGAAGTCAACATGTTTTTATTAACACATGTCATTTCGCTTGGTAGGTTGAAATAATATCCTGACTCAGCAGAAATATTGGCAATGGAGTTGAATGCAGGGGCTGTATATGGATGTTCTGTATTTTCTACCTCAGCAGTAACCACCTCAAAAGACTCTTCAGAAGTTGTCACTGGAGAGCTTTCATAATGACAACCGGGCACAATATTTGTATCAGAGGATGGTGGTTTTGTTTCACCGTTGGCACCTGAATGGAAAAGTGTTCCCAAAATGGTTTTTTCCTTATGTTCTTCAGCTTCGTCACTGTAGAGACGCTGCTCGGGATTTGGGGGAGCTTTCAGTGATTCTTCTGAATATAAATTCTGCTCCAAACCTGCTTTTCCTTCTATAGCAGAAGCCCATAATGTTTTCTCTACAGGTGGATTATTTCCAATGTCATGTTCTGCTTTGGAAACTTTTTCCTTAGTATTGCATACAGACATCATTTCGCCTTGCAGTGTTTCACGTACATGTGCATTATAAATATCTAAAACTGATTCCTTTTCAAATTCAGTGTCATATAATACACCCACTGTATTGTGTTGACAAAGAGTATAATGTGAACCATCATTTCTCCCTTCATGTGTATCAAACGCTGTTTCCTTTTCCTCTGTGGGCCTGTCACTTACTGCAGTCTCTTGAGGTAGCTTAGCAATTACTGCTTTTTCACTAGCAGACATTTTTTCTGAAACACTTTCTGATGTTGTTTTAATTATATAAGCTGTACCTGCTTCTGCTTCCTCTGTATTACCATCTTCAGCTACAGAAGACTTTTCACACCTCACTGTCTCTTGGCAGGTAAACAATTCTTCTGTGGGAGTAACATTCAAATACCTTGTCTTATTCCTCATTCCAAACATGATTTCACCATCTGTTTGCTCTTTAATCTGTTCTATTCTATTTATCTCACTCTCTCTTTCTACTGGTTGACTTCCTGAAACACTCCGATTTTCACACACTACCCTGCTCTGATCATCTGTAACCATGCTGTCTGATTTCTCAATTTGAAATTGACAAGCATCTGTCTCCAAAATATTTTTGTTTGTTGGGAAATTATCTTGGCTGTACATTCGTTCCTCAAAAAGCTTATGATCATTCTCCTTAGTATCAAGCGTATCCTCTGGGTTCAGTGATGTAATACTTGTAGCTCTTGCTTTGCCAGTTGCCACTGCAAAGACTGGGTAACCAGTGGGGCAAGTAGTCATTTTACTCTGAGTGGCATCAGTGTATCTACTGTCTGTTTTCCTCAAGTTATCACTTAACTCATTATATTCCTCTTTCCCTTGTTTGCCTTCAACAGAGCTTGTGATTTCTTTTCCTCGACTTCTATTGTCAGAGCTTCCCCTATCTTTTAGACAAGTAAACTCTTTGAATTCATGAGCGTCTTCAGCTCTTCTTTCATCAGCTACATGGGAAATCATCTGGTCTTCTGCTTGTGAAGGCTTGGCTTCATGTTTATTATCTGATGCTGATGGCAATGTTGTGGTTTTTGTTTCAGTAATATATTTTCCCTGAACACTGAAAAGTTTCGGAACTACGGTGTCAACACTCTCCTGCTCTTTAGTTAGTCCTAACTCATTTAACTTGATTTCTTCCTCCTCTTTTCCTGTATCAGTGTTATAGTCTTTCTTTGATACTTTCACCGCAACTTCTTTTTCTGTATACGGGCTTTTTGAGCAATCTATTGAGATATCAGAATGTGCAAAAGCCTCAGCATATATATCGCCTCTTAAATGTACCGGATCTTTGCTTAGAATCATCCCCCCCTTTTCTTCATGTTTGTCACTGTCTGGCAATACTGAAGTTAGCTTTAGATGAGATGTTTGCAGAATGTGTCGCTCTGGAGCTGGATTAGCGTTGTCATCCAGTGCTTCGGTTATGCATGTATTTAATTGCATTGATTCATCTTGCTCTGAAGAAATTGTTTCTGGTCTCATTTCACAGGCCTCTTTGTAGATATCAGCATCATTGTCACTGATGAATAACTGCTCCATCATTTCGCTTCCTGAGGCACTATCTGTTTCACCTTTTGAAATATCTACATGGCTCATTCCTTGTCTGCTTAAGACAGTATCTTTAATATGGATAGTCACATTTTGCATTGTTCCAGGCAAATATTCCTGTGATAAAAGCATTTCACTGGTACCAATGCATTCCAAAGGCTGCTCACTATTGTTTACAGTGCCTGCAGTAAGTTCCTCTGCTAATGGCTGACTATAATCATATCTTATGGAATACTTTTTGTTATGTAATTCTTCTCCTAGGTCTTGTAAAGTATTTTCTGAAGGGGAACTGATAGGGACAGGCTGCCTGACCAAGTCAGTGCCTGTTTCCATAAGTGTTAGCTTATTCTCCAGTCTCTGGGCTTCATTTGGAAAATTAACTGGCTCTGTTGTGTATAAATTCCTTTCATCTCTGGAAGAAGTACTTCTAGTTCTTGTGAACTGCTGACTTAGCTGAAACAATAGAATAGAAAAGAATGATCAGAATGAGCGCTACAAAAATATTAAAAATGTATGAGGCAGGCTTTCATTATGGAAAATTTTGTTTTCAGTTTCAAAGCTTTTATGGAAACATGTTCTGAACAATTTGCAAGATTTGCATTGTATGTAGTTTTTAACATATGTAATGAGCTTTATAGTGAGTCTGAAAGGAGCAGGACATCAATAGTATTCAGAATGCTGTTTCTTTATTCATGAATTCAGTAAGCTGCAAGTGTATTTTATACAAATGAAATCTAAAGAGAATATTCTGTAAATGGGAGGCTAATCAATTCTTTGCACATTCAGTTCTAAGGTTGTGGGGTTTTGTTTGTTTGTTTGCTTGTTTGGGTTGTTTTGTTTTGTTTGTAGTGAGAGCACTGATACAGCACATCAAAGCCTGGTAACATTCAGTATTGTCCAGTAAAACAAAGACATGTTGCACACTGACAAATACAGTTAGAATTATCTTTGCTTCATTTCTCTGAGGAACCATTTTGCAGGCTTCAAATCAGAATGCTTTTAGACAATTTGGTAAGGCTGACGTTGGAGATGAGATTAGTGAAGTAAAAGGCCAGAAACTAATCATTCTCTTTCCCCCACCTCCCAAATATCATATTGTATTATTCAACTGTGCCTGCTTGTCATTGCACTCTCTCCTCACTTTCAGATACTCACACTGATAGCTCCATGCTGATCAATTAGAGGATAGCTTCTTGGGTACCCCTTGTTACATTTACACTTGCTGTAGATATCCCCATTACAATTTCTCTTATTAATATGTTTTCTGCAAAGCCACTGCAAACTATTAATAGTAAAACGTCACTCAAAGAAAAGTGA
The DNA here is from genome assembly GCF_003597395.2 of Chelonoidis abingdonii. Lineage (NCBI taxonomy): Eukaryota > Metazoa > Chordata > Testudines > Testudinidae > Chelonoidis > Chelonoidis abingdonii. The sequence continues at coordinate 52,271,344 of NC_133769.1, read as the reverse complement.
GGGAGCTAATGTCTCTGCAAATTCTGTTTTAATGACCCTCTGCCAACTGGTGCTCAAATGTATTTGAGCTCTTCGGTGATGCCAACTGTCAGGATTTAACAGTGAGATGCCTGTGGTTTTTTTTGCTTCTCATAACTGACATTTGCATGATCTCAATAATTATATGCAAATCTTATGATTTCCCCTTCTTCTCACATAAGGCTCATGTTACTTGTCAACGGTACAGCTGTCTTGTGAGGCAATGCCTGTGGGTTTCAAAGATTTGGTTGTATTTCCATCTATTATAGATCTTCATTGTTTATTTCATTAAAGAATGCATAGTACAAATTAACATATAAATTACAGTTCCCTCTTCATTTATTGTATGAACAATCTCTGATTTATAAACAAACTGTTATATTTGAACCTGCTCATTGTAATAGCGCAAATTGAGAAAAAGTATGTGATTTTTAGGGCCTTTTAAAAAAAAATTGTTTTGTTTTTTTTTTTTAAATAAGGAGATGTTGATTTTTCAGGCAGTAAGAGCTCCCACAATAGGTGACAACTTTGAACTTTCTTAAAGTTAGAGCTAAGAAAATTTCATAGTTAAGTGTGAGGAAATAATTCTTCTCCCTATCAAAAAGACTTAGTGGCACTTCTCTTCCTCTCTGGTCAGATTCAGCATTCACATTTTCACAGGCAATAGCCATTTTAAACTATGATTATGAATCTATGTACCCAAAAAACATAAGCTCAGAACAGACACCAAAAATAACAGATGACTATATATGTCTCATTTACTGCCATTTCTTCCTTCATGGTGCAAAATGCAAGCCAAACCATAAAAATTCCCAAACAGACTGAATGTTCACTGAATGTGAAATTTCTGATGACAAATTTAATACTAAATACAGGTCTAAAAAAGTCTACTGTAGTAGTTATATAATTTTTCCTTTTAAAATTATAGAAATTGGAATTTTGTTCATGTAGTGTATTACATAGTTAATCTCTGAAATATCTGTAAGGCTCACAGTACTATAAATACAGGAATTTTACCAAACGTTAAGTGTTTATATTAAGTGTATACTCATCGCAGAGACTAGGAAGTGAGATCTTTGAAAAGTCACTGTTCTAATTCTTTGAAACTGTCACTTGGATCCTCTGGTAAGGAAGTAAGAGAGAGAAGTCATTAATTTAAGACCACAAGAACTTAATGAAATTTACTGAAATCACCTTCTATTGTTGATTCAGAGGGAGATACAATGAAAATACAGACCATGGTTTTACATTTGTAAATTAGTACATCAGTCAGTTCTGTTAAAAGGGGCTTTTTCACCACCTTTGATGTTTAAATAGGTTCATATCATCTAACACCGTGGATATAATTGTATAACACTTACCAGCAACTCTAATTCTTTTTCATTATCTTCCTTATTATCTTCACTGCATTCAACATTTATATCTTTTTCATTTTCATGACGCAGTTCAATGTCTTTGTCCTTCTCATATGAATAAACAATTTGGGGGATGTTTGCCTCTGAAGAGTTAACAAAAATATACTTTAACAGCCATTGGACTGTTTGTTACATTATCTATTTTAATTAACATGTGCAATAAGGAAGAACTAATTAAAGTAGCTGTTGTACCTGAAGTCCTTGAATTATTCCATATGTCTTCATCAGATAGCGCCAATATTTCTTCTTTGCTGTTAAATGCAAAAGAAACTTCATGTGTTATTCTGCAACAATTATTGTTCCAAATCCTTTTAGACCTAAACCTAAAGACAGCTAGTTAATGATGCAAAATCTTTTATGTGATTTTAAATTTGGCAGAAATATAACCTTGCTGATCACAATTTTATAAAAGAATTTTTTTTATGATGATGTGACATTAACCCTTAGTGAGAGAAGGAATTGATTGAGACATGCTAGTGAATGAAATTTACTGAAATCACCTTCTGTTGTTGATTCAGAGAGAGATACAATGAAAGCACACAAAGATAAATGCCAAGTGCCCACTTCAATGGATGTTGATGGCACTTAGGATCAGGCCCTTGTAGGGATGTTATCTCAGGAAAAAAAACAGACAGGACTAATGTAAATTATTATAGCAGTTGTGGATTCCATCTCCATGAGACAGAATATTTTTATGTTGGTCTCAGTGATTAAGTTTTGTGAATTGCAAGACCAGTTGTGGGTACCAGAAATGGCTTTCTAATATTTTTCAATTAACTTTTTTTCGGTTCCATTTTATTCAAACTTCATTCAGTTGAACTCATATAACATTACTTCTGTCACCAAAAAATTCCTTACTTCAGAAGGAGGATGATAAATTTATACTATTTTAAAAGAATTTAGACATCTACTGTCATCACCTTTTCACAAAATCCTGCCTTTACTCCTCTAGGAACATAGGAATTAACATAATAGAAATGTAGGATTGGAAGAGACCTTGATAGGTGATCTAGTCTAGTCCCCTGCACTGAGGGAGGACTAAGTAGCATCTAGACCATCCATGAGAGGAGTTTGTCTAATACGTGCTTTAAAATCTCCAATGATGGACATTCCACAATCTCCCTAGGTAATTTGTTCCAGTGCTTAACTTCCTTTACTGTTAGGAAGTTTTTCCTAATGTCTAACCTGAATCTTCCTTTCTGCAATTTAAACCCATTGCTTCTTGTCTTCAGTGGTTAAGCCCATTACTTCCTGTCCTCAGTGGTTAAGAACAATTAATTTATCACCCTCTTCTTTATAACAACCTTTCATGTACTTGAAGACGGTTATGATGTCTCCCCTCATTCTTCTCTTCTCCAAACTAAACAAACCTGTTTTTTCTATCTTTCTTCAGAGATCGTGTTTTCTAGACCTTTAATAATTTTTATTGCTCTTCTCTGGACTTTCTCCAATTTGTCCAAGTCTTTCCCAAAGTGTGGCACCAAGAACTGGACACAATACTCTAGCTGAGGCCTAATCAGTGCTGAGTAGAATGGAAGAATTACTTCTCATGTCTTTTCTTACAACACTCCTGCTAATACATCCTGGAATGATGTTCCCTTGTTTTGCAACAGCATTACATTGTTGACTCATATTTAGTCTGTGGATCCACTCTAATCCCAGATCCTTTTCTGCAGTACTTCTTCCTAGGCAGTCTTTTCCCATTTTGTATATGTGCAACTGATTAGTCCCTCCTCAGTGTAGTACTTTGCATTTGTCCTAATTGAATTTCATGCTATTTACTTCAAACCATTTCTTCAGCTTGTCCAGATCATTTTTAATTTTTTTAATGCTATCATCCAAAGCACTTACAACCCCTCCAAGCTAGGTATCATCTGCAACCTTTATAAGTATACTCTCTCTGCCATTATCTAAATCATTGATCAAGATATTAAACTGAACCAGACCCAGAACTGATTCCTGAAGGATCTCACTCGATATGCCCTTCCAGCTTGACTGTGAACCACTGATAGCTATGATCTGAGTATTGTTTTCCAACCAGTTGTTCACCCACCTTATAGCAGGTTCATCTACACTATATTTCCCTATTTGGTTTATGAGGTCATGTAAGGCAAGTTGAGGTATATCACATCTACTACTTCCCCCCTTTCACAAGGCTTGTTACACTGTCAAAGAAGGATATTAGGTTGATTTGACATGATTTCTTTTTGACAAATCTATGTTGACTGTTATTTATCACCTTTTTTCCTTCAAGGTGCTTACAAATTGATTGTTTGATTGTTTGTTCCACTATCTTTCTGTTACTGAAGTTAAGATGACTGGTCTATAATTCCTTGGGTTGCCTTGAGTCCCCATTTTATAGATAAGTACTATATTTGCCCTTTTCCAGTTCTCCACAAGTTCTCAAAGATAATTGTTAGCAGTTTGGTGATGTTTTCAGTTAGTTCCTTAAGTATTATAGAATGTATTTCATCAGGTGTTGCCAACCTAAAGACATCTAATTTGTCTAAGTAATTCTTAATTTGTTCTTTCTCTACTTTAGCCTCAGAACCTACCCCAGTTACACTGATGTTAATGTGCCATTTTGGACTGTATGAAGGATCAGAGCATTTAAGATATTAATAATCTAGAAACAACCCTGTTAAATAAGAAACTGAATCACAGAGAATTTAATGGTCATGTTTTCAGCCATCCCTCTACTGAGCCTCCACTTATGTACAATCCACAAGTAGACACACACAGACAGACTGCCACACTTTGCAGGATGAAACACCTCAAAACACATTCAAACATTTCTAACGCTGTGCCTGCAAATGTTAAAGTGCACAACCACAAACTACATAAATAGTGTTTGTGGAGGGCAAATTCTAATACCTGCATGTATTCACAGAACCCAAAATAATAATAAAAAAAAACTTTCAAGAAATAGAAATGTTTCATTTTGAAATGGTGGAAACAAAACATTTCAACTTTTTCAAACCATATTTCCTCCTGGTGTGGGGGTGGCACAAAACTATATGCTGAATTTGACCCAAATTTGCAAATAGTTTTGGTGCTGCAAAAAAAATTCATTTTTCAACAAATGTACTGATATCTGTGACAAACCTGAGAAAAGAACCAAGATATTCTGTCTTTTTCTCCTATGCCTTATCCACAAGAACCTATCATACAAATGATATGTTTTTAAAATGTCAATTATCCAAAGTCAGACGGCTAGGGACAACCTGAATTCTGGCATTTCCTAACTTTTGAGTACTTGACTTTCAAGCTTAATGTTGAATCAATGTTTTGAAGTAGTTTTGTATGTAATTTTCTAGGTTTAAAAGCAATCTGAAAAAAAAATTCTATTGTGTGAAATATTATGATATGGGTCATCAAATGGGTTTGAAACTAAGCTCTTTAGATTCACAACACAGACCTCCCCACTTGAATTAAAAGAACAAACCATAGCAGTAACAGGCTGTTATACTCTTCGTGGCTATAAAGGACCAGAGGAAACATAACACACACTTTGTTTACATGTTTAACAGGACCAAACTACCTATTCTTCCTAACTTTCTTCTGAGAAATGGATGGATTGCTTTTGCTGAAATTATTTAAAGAATTCAACCTAAGGGCAGAGAGCAAACATGGAAATCTTCAGACAAAATGGTTAAAGATTGGCAAAGTTATAAGCAGCTGAAAACAAGCTTATAATGGAAAGTGTAAGGCAACATTACTCTAGGATCGCTACAAACTTCACATATAGTATATATTAAAAAAAACTTTAAATTCCGCAGTTATTCATTAAATATATGCAAACTTAAATGATAAATAAGTATATTGGAAAACTAAACAACTTAAAATCCAAACTCTAGTCTTCCTTCCTTTACATGTGACAACTTAATTCAGGGTCCTATGTTTCTCCTGCGATACATATAAGGACTTCAGTTAATACCTAAAGCATATAAATCATTACTTAGGTAACATCTACACTACAGCCCTGTTGATTTATTGGGTCTAGTGAAGACCTGCCAAATTGACAGCAGATCGCTCTCCAGTCGACCCCTGCACTCTACCCTTAATGAGAAGAGTAAGGTAAGTCAACGGGAGAGTTTCTCCCCTTGATCCCTATGGTATAGACCCTGTGGTAAGTCGACCTAAGGTACGTTGACTCCAGCTACATTATTCATGTAACTGGAGTTGGGAGTTGCATAGCATGGGTCGACTTACCGCGGTATTGTAGACATAGCCTGAGTCTGCCATGCCTCCAGCCTTCTTTCAAGTTCATCCTTAAACTATACTTCTTCTAAAAAGCCTACAAATATTAGTAATCTCCAGGGAGAAATGATAATTAGATGGGAGAAAATGTCTATTACCAAGAAGAGATATTAAACATCACCATTTGGTCTCACTGCTTTTCATTGCATCCATTTCCCCTTTGACTGTTTGTACATTATTTATCTAGACTGTAAGCCCATCAAGCTATCAACCAATACTTCATATTCACCTGGAAAGTGCCTAGCTCACTTTGGGGTTATATAAACAATATAAAATATAAATAACATAAATAAATAAATAATGCAGCTCCTGTTTTATATATTAATGATCTCATTGGTATTGCAGGAGACTCACAGGACTTTACATGCATCTCCCCTGTCTTGGCAGCCACAAAGCCTCTGTTCACTTTCAAAATAGACTCATAGACTCTAAGGCCAGAAAGGACCATCATGATCATCTAGTCGGACTCCTGCACATTTCAGGCCACAGACCCTCACCCACCCACTCCTGTAATAGACCCAAACCTCTGGCTGAGTTCCTGAAGTCCTCAAATCACAATTTAAAGATTTCAAGTTACAGAACACTCACCATTTACACTAGTTTAAACCTGCAAATGAACCATGTCCCATGCTGCAGTGGAAGGTGGAAAAAAACCTCTATCAATCTGACTCGGGGGAAAATTCCATCCTGATCCCAAATATGATGGTAAATTGAACCCTGAGCATTCCAGCAAGACCCAACAGCCAGACACCTGGGGAAGAATTCTCTATAATAACTCAGAGCCTCCCACTTGTTCTCTCCTTGTTTTCTTCTTATTTATAAGGTTATAGAACCTTTTATTGTTGTTTTTAATTTCCTTTTCAAGGTCGAACTCTGCATGGCTTTTGGCAGTTCTCAATTTTCCCCTACAGTCTCTGATCTCCAAGAGGTAACTTTCATTTCTGATCCATCTGATCTCCCATTCCTTGTAGGCTTTCTGCTTTTCCTTAATTACCTCTCTGAGATGCTTGCTCATCCAGCTTGGCCTGCAACTCTGCCCTACGATTTCCGCCCCTTGCTGGAGACGCAGGCTAGAGATAGTTTCTGCAACTTTGACTTAAATAATTCCAAGCCTGCTCCACATTCAAATCCGTGAGTTCTTTGGTTCAGTCCACTTCACTAACTAATTCCCTTAATTTTTAAAAAATTGCTCTCTTGAAATCAAGGACACTAGTTGCAGATCTATTTTTGTTTATCCTTCTATTTAGTTTAAACTTAATTAGCTCATGATCACTTGAACCAGGGTTGTCCCCTACAACCAGTTCTTCTTCTTCGAGTGCTTGCTCATATCCATTCCAGTTAGGTGTGCGTGCGCTGCGTGCACGTTCATCGGAAGATTTGTACCCTAGCAACACTCAGTGGGTCGGCAGGGCGCCCCCTGGATTGGTGAAGCCGCTATGGTGCGCAACTATCCCCTGCTGACCAGCGGCCTTCAGTTCCTTCTTACCGCCGGTGTCGGTCGTTCTTAGAACAGTGGGAGCGCACTTTAGCTGACCTCCGCTCCCTAGCTACTCGCTAGTTCTTGTGTATATAGTTATATGTTATAATCCTTTTTATTACTACATATTATATATACTTAGCATCTTTCTTTACTAGCATAGTTAGTTTGTAATAGTAGCGGGGTACAGGGAGTAGCCCCTTCCCCAACCAGTGCCGGAGCCCATGCCCGGCTCAACCGGTCTTAACCCGTGGCTTCGGCGACCATCAGGCCATGCTGACAGGAGATCCAACATGACTCCTGTTTACGGTGCCTCGGGGATCGCAATTTCCTAGCTAAGTGCCCATGTTTGCAAGGCGTTTAAGCCGAGAACACAAATGGACCGGCACTTTCATTTCCCCTCCACCTTCTGCACCGAGCGTGGCTACTTGGCGGACAGAAGCGCCTCTCTCAGACCGGACCCACCCGGGCACCGCCGTTACCTGGCACAAAGTTGACTCGCACCGCGCTCCCTCTCTCTGAGGTTGAGGAAGCCCGACGACTCCTCCTGCCAGTGCCCGACAGCTCCCCGGCACGCGCCGTGGTTGAGCTCCCTGCTCGGGTGCGTTTTCAGTGTCAACTGTCCAGGCTGCTAGCTCAGTAGACTTGTTTTAAGGTCGGATCGCCTGGTACCAACACCGGCAGAGCACTGAGGACGTGGCACCAATGATTCCGGTCCCCCGGGCCATTGAATCCAGTGCCTGCCTGCCCACTGGCACGCGCCGTGGCGTTGAGCTTCCTGCTCCTGCTGCTTCCGTGCGCCAACGCACCGCAGCCAGAGAGCTCGTCTAAGTCGGATCGCCCAGGCACCGGACAACCTGCCGCGAGCACCGACAACGGCCAGCACCGTCGAACCGGTCCAACAAGGGCCGTCGAATCCAGTGCCCTGGGACCTCTCCCCGCATGCGGCCATGGTTTGAGCCTCCTGCTCCTGCTGCTCCCGTGCGAACGCACCACAGACAGAAAGCCTGTCTAAGCCGGATCGCCTGGCACCGACACCTGCTGAGGCAACTGGCCGACGTCGTACCGTTGATCCCTCTGGTCCCATCAAGGCCATCGAATCCAGTGCTGACAGCCCCGGTACGCACTGTGGTCGAGCTTACTGTTCTTCCACGCCGGGACGCACCAACGTGCGAGGGATCTTATTGCCATGACAGATATGATGCTGGCCTGAACCCCCAGCACCGCCGGTGAGGGGTAATACAGTCTCTTGGCAAGCTGCCTGATACGACCATCTCTTCAGCGCAGCAGAGGTGGCACCGTTCATGATCACGGTTCCGCAGACGCCTCCAAGTCCCGGTCGGCGCTCCACTTCCCGATGCCACTTGCAGTCCGATGCTTGTTTCTCCTCGGACCCCGGTCGCACCGCCGACAGGTCGGTGTCCGTCGTTCACAGACCGCATATCTCGTCACCGTTTCTGGCTCCGCAGCACCGGCTACAGCACTGTGACTCGCGTAGTTCGCTCCCAACCTCGAGATCTTGTCGACCCTCCCGGCACCGTTCTGGTCGCAGGTCCGGATGGGCGTTCCAGTCCAGTGGGCGCCTTCTGCGTACTGATCCCAGGTGCTGAGTTGGGCAAGGTCTGTAGAGTCAGAAACTCTGCCATGGGTTTTCGCATCTGCCAGGCCACCGGACACGCATCATGTCTTCCCACGAGGACAGCTCTTATGCTCCAGGACGCGCGATTTCTGGTGTGCCCACCAACAACCCTGAGAGCCCATCAGGACCTCCTATGGAAGTAGCACTCAATGCGGACTTCAGGGGCAGGAGGTCCTGAGGTAGGGGACCCCGGTAGTGAACATTTCTTATCGGCGGTTGCCCCACTAGAGGGGCCTACACGTTTATGTCGGACCATCCAGCGCGGAAAGGCCGATACTCTTATGGAGGGCTACAACTACTTGTCTGTTCCATCCTCCTCCCTGCTCACTAGTTTCATTCAGTTGTTAAGAAAAAGGGAAATGCATGAGCCACAACAGGCCGCCAGCCCCGAAATCAAAGGGGGTAGGCGAATGACGCCCGACTCAGCCGCAATGTGCATTCGTGCAAGGGCCTTATAGCCCTGTGTGGCAAGATCGATAATGGCTTGCTTAGCCCCTATAATCATAACACCTGGATAATGGCGTGAATAAATTTATGGAGCTTCTCCATGCAAGGTTCCGCCAAGAGTTCACTGCCCTTCTTTGGAGGGAAGGGAAAAGGGGCAGCCAGAGTTTCTCTCCAGGCCTCGTTACCACGAGGGAGCATCTCATGGCTTCAGGTTTCAAACCTCCGGCCTTTATGACTTACCATTTGTTGTAGGCTTTGTGGTAAATCAACCCCAGGCTCGCCCAAGCTGCCCAAGGGCAACAGGTCCTTCCTACATGCGCTCCTGGTCTCTCCAAATAGCAGAAGCGTCGACTACCATGCAGGCCCTTTCCTGTCCCAGCACCTACACCGCCACACCTCTCGGTGCTTCCTCAGCCCGCACATCGCATATAGGACTTGGCACCACCTCTGCAGCGCGGCTGACGGTGGACACGCTCAGATGACAGCAGAGACACCCTAGAGGGCCAAGACTCGAGCCCCTCGCCAATCCACGACTGGGACCAAAGACGAACTTTCGCAAGGTGTGCCCGACGCGCGCGCATTACCGGTTCACAAGCGGCCATCTCCTACTCCTTCTCTTGGCGTCCTGGTCCCAGTTACTTCAAGCTTCATCTGTCCCCTACACAGGGTGGCTTATGGCGTGTACCATCCTCCAATTTGTTTCCAACCCCTGTCCCTCTTCAGGGACTCCTCTTGTTGCTCACATTCTCTCTTACAAGAGGTGCAGACACCTACATGGATGAAGGGGGCAATAGGTTCTACTCCCTATTCCCTAATCCCCAACGCGTATTGGAGGCTCTCGGACCTGTTCTGACCGTACAAGGATTCAACCCAGCTCTCTCTGCACTAAGGCTTGTAAGTTACACCATGCATCCCTAGGACCTTACCTTTCCTGTCCTAGATCCTGGTGCACTGGTATCTGCAGCTGCCTCGTATGAGGACAGCGTACTTTCCTATTTGCCATCTTCCCTCATCCGCACAGATACCCTCGAGACTCTCGCTTATCCTCGCGTTTGTTCCACCCGACGTCCTTTACTGGTATCTGCGTTTGGCCTTTTCCTACGTCCCACAGGCATTTCCAGTGGTGTGGCCATAGTTCGCCATCACCTCCGCCGACGATCCGTGATATTGCGTTCTTTCCGCACTCTGGGCCCGCTTGCGCTTATCTGTATGACACTCCAAGACACAAGTTCATCTGTTCAGTCGTGTGGGCTCGTCAAGGAACCTATCACATGTCCTAGTCTGATGATGCACTATGGAACATCCCACTCTGGTTCCACGCAGGGTTAGACGTCCTAGGGCGCTATCCTGGACTCGCAGCTAGCCGCTCATCCCTGCTTACCACAGCACACGCTCGGTTCCAGCGTCGCACCGATCACTCGAGGTCCTGCAACATCTCCCACCCGGCCTCGGCTCGCACATTCTCTCGGTTCCCAGATCCCATGGCTGCCTTGCTGCCGTCTTGTACCCGAACATGGCTTCAGCTCTGCCTCTTCATCTCTCAAAGTTGCGCTCCAGATCGGTCATACCGCCCGGACAGGGCCCCATGGTCAACGGATACGTCACCATTCCGCTTGAGCACCCTAGGTCCACTCGAGTGTGGCAACTCCCTCCCCTGGGCTGTGGGGAGGGTGCCGCTCTCATCCGCCCAGCCTCGACGGTCCTGCACGGCGGATGCGTCATCTCTTCAGATCAGGGCTCACTCAGTAACCTTCGTACGGCTTCAAAGACCTCTAGCTGTCTTTGCAGGAGCTGGCGTTCCACACTCAATGTCCCAAAAATGAGGCTCGACGTCTTGCCTGGGCCAGGGGTTCCGAGCAGCAGCTGGGCTGAGGGCGTGGCGTTCCAGTGTTTTACACCCAGCACAACGGCCATGCTACTACATAAACAACCTGGGGGACACTGTCCTCTCCGGTTTTCAGCCTCATTCCGATGCTACGTCCACACTCGGTTCATGGGACTTTTGTATAGCCCCTCGATAAACTCTGGTAGCATCCTATTTCCGCTCCATTGCCGCTCGAGGTCCAAGCAGGTCCTTTCCTCGTTCTCATGAGCCTCTCGCCCCTGTGCCCTGATTGATGATGCATTCTGGCTTGCTATACCTGTCTTGGCAAGGACCCACGCCTTTCCTTTACACCATTACATCGCCAGACGCAGTGCTTTACGAGTCTAGGGGCTCTTACTGGTGCCTCTGCCAGCACTTTGTTCACAAACGACCAACGGTTAACAGTACGAGCCCCCCGGCTTTCCTCCCTAAGGTTGGTTTTGGCCTTTCATGTTAACCACACTCAACCGATGTGGGACAACAATTGCACTCCCTGGACGTCTGTAGAGCGCTCGCATTATGTTGAGCGGACAAAACCATTTTGTAACACGCCCCAACTCTCGGTCGCAGTAGCAGACCGAAGGAAAGCCTACCTGTTTCCTCTCAGAGGATCTCATCTTGGGTGATGACGTGCACCCGCACTGTTATGATTTGGCTCACATTTCCCCAGCCACATCACCATGCATTCTACCAGTGCTCAGGCTTCATCTGCCGCCTTGCTGACTCGTGTACCTACCCACGAGATCTATCGCGCAGCTCCATGGTCCTCGCCTCCATACCTTGCTTCGCATTATGCTCTGGTTCACAGTCAAGAGATACTGCAGCCTTTGGCTCAGCAGTTTACATTTCTGCCATATTTTCACTTCCAACCCCACGCCTAGCATAGGCTTGGAATCACCTCACTGGAATGGATATGAGCAAGCACTCGAAGAAGAAAGACGGTTACTCACCTTTGTAACTGTTGTTCTTCGAGATGGTGTTGTTCATATCCATTCCAACCCGCCCTCCTTCCTCTGTCGGAGTAGCCAGCAAGAAGGAACTGAAGGGCGGCTGGGTCGGCAGGGGTATATATCCGGCACCATAGCGGCGCACTCCAGGGGGCGCCCTGCCGACCCACAAGTTGTTGTAGGGTAAAAATCTTCCGACGAACGTGCACGCGGCGCACGCACACCTAACTGGAATGGATATGAGCAACCCATCTCGAAGAACAACAGTTACAAACCTAAGTAACCGTCTTTTCTATGAGGTCCTTATCACTCACCAATCCCAAATCTAAAATGGCATAATTTCTTGTAGGTTCAGTGACTATTTGATATTCCTTTTAATCAACAGATGTTTAGATAATGATATGGAGCCAGAAAAGGCCAGGAGAATACCCAAGTGGAGTTTCCACTCAGACAGGAAGTCTTTGGGGCAGCATGGAAGGGTAAGTGTCTTGGAGTATGTCTACACTGCATTTTAGAACATGCAGCAGCATGTCTCAGAGCCCCATGGGCTTGCACTGTGGTGCTAAAAGCAGCTGAGTAGCTATTTAGGCTTGGGCTCTGAAACCTACCCTTCTCTGCACGGTTCAGAGCCTGACCTCCAGCCTGAACATCTATACAGCTATTTTTAGAGCCATAACCTGAGCCCCACAAGCCCAAGTCAGTGGTCCTGGGCTCTAAGACTCACGGTCACAGGTTTTAAAAAGCAGTGTAAATGTACTTCACAGATCTTGGGTATCTCTGTGGGTAGGTTGTCTCAGTCATGTGAATGCAGATGCATTCTGTGTTGGGGAGTGTATCCTACACAATCTCCAAAAGGGTGATGTGGGCCTGAGACAGCAATTAACATACCAGGCTGCACCTGGACCAAGAGCCAGGCTTAACTGAGGATGAATCCCAGCTGGGGAGGAGCAGGGAGAGAACTACAAACAGAGGAAGTTGGGAGCAGAAGAGATCTGGAACTTCACAGGAGAGTGTCATTAGCCCAACCCTTTATAACAGCATCATAAACGACCTTCCAAAGATGATGAATACATGCACAGGCATCACATTATTTGCTGATGATTCTGCTATAGGGACCAAAAGCAGAAATCTTGAAATGTCATCAAAAGAATCAATAAGGCACTTCAGAGGAGTACAGAATGAGGAAACAAGTGGGGCTGCAAGTTCCCCATTGACAAAACTAAGGGAATGATCTTCACCACATGGAAGATTTAAAAAAAGTAAAATTATAAATACAGCAAATAAGTATAGTGAAAAAGAAACAAACTCATAGGTGTGATATTTGATAACAAGCTCATCTGGAGGGACCATACTGAAAATATTATAGATAAGTGAAAAGGAAGACTCAGCTTACTTATAAGCAAATATGGAAGCTCCAGGGAAGCAGATAAGAAAATGGTGATAATACTATTTGGAGGGCTAATCAGATATATTACTGAGTATGGCTGGCAGATCTTTAGGTCAGCACAGAAAACAAATCTGAGAAAACTAGATGTATCCAAGCACTGGCATTGCAGATAGCATGTGATGCCTTCATTATTATGACTCTGTGTGTGATGAAGTTAGCCACCAGAGAAATGCTTATCACTCTTAGAATGAAGTCCCTAGACTTAACCTTTTGGGCCAAACCACTAGGTAACAGTGAAGATGATAAAACTAAACTAATATATGCTGATTGTTGCATATTAAGTGGAAACCAAATAGGACAGAAACTCAAAATTCCTCTTGTAAGTAAGGTAAAGAAGTGGATAAAGGATCTCAGTGAAAAGAAAGGCTTAAAAGAAGCCAAAATCTATAGTTATGGGAAAATACTCTATCACTGGAAAACAATCCCCTCAAGAAAGACATGAAATTATATAATAAACAAAAGCAAAAGAATGATAAATCAATGTACCTGTGAGAAGTGGGGATGCTATTGCCAAATGTATTCTGACAGTGCCAAAAAGGAAGGAATGGGTAGAATGGGAACAGCTTTCTGTGTGCCCACATTTAGGGTCAACAAAACCGTAAGACTAACTATCTTTATCTCTGTCTTTACAGCTGAGCTAACAGGGACATTGCTAGCACTAACTTGGCTTTTAGATGTACAGCCAACTGCCGTGGCCATCCTGTCTGATTCCTTATCAATGTTGCAGGTACTATAAAATGGCAAGTCTGACAGCAGAAATGATATACTTAATGAAATATTACTGCTAACGACCGAATTAGCACAACTGGATATGACCATAGCAATAGAATGGATCCCTGCACATGTAGGGATAGCTGGCAACAAATTGGCAGACAAAGAGGCTAAAAATGCTATTAAGCATGAACAAGTTGACCTAGAGATCCCCTTAAGCAAATTGGAATTTAAACACATAATCAAAAATAAGCTAAGGAAGGAATGGCAAAAACTGTGGGCACATGAAACAAAGGGGAAAAAATTTCATGAAGTATGCCCAGTAGTTGAAATGGTTGATATAATCCAAGACCCTGAGAGAAAGAGTAAAGTACCTCTATTTGGAATTGTAACAGGTCATTGTAGATTAAATAGTAATCTATTTCTAATAAACAAACAAGGATGGACTATACGAAACATGAAAGGTCCTGGAACTGACAGATCATCTGTTATGGAATTGTAAAGATTGTACCAGTGAAAGGAGATGCTTATGAGCAGGGGGCTGGACTAGATGACCTCCTAAGGTCCTTTCCAACCCTAATATTCTGTGAGCATGGCTATATGGAAAACTCAGAAACCTCAGAAACACTATTTTCTTTGCAACACCTATCCAGAATATAAGAAAAATAGGGTACAATTAAAAAAGCAATTCTGCAATTCTGTGAATGGTGACAGGTTATGACTTAAAGTCTAACTACAAAGTCCAGTGAATGGCAGTCATAGACTCAGGAATTGAGCATACTGTGCCACAAAACCCAGGAAAAAGAAGAAGGGGGATGCAGGGAGAATATCTGCAGTCACTTTCTGGGATGATAGAGAGACACCGAGAGGAACAAGAAGGAAGCCTGGGGGGACACTAAACTCTGTGAACTTCTCCTGAGTATGGAAGCCTGGGAGGAGGCCAGAAGAGATGTAAAGCAGCTACTGAGTGCAATGCAGGCTCCAGTGGTACACCCTGGAAAAAGGGCCTTGTCCCTTATTTAATTATAGGATATAATGCAACAGAGAGCAACTGCCCCCTACTCCTCTACTCCTGCCCCTTGCGTACCCACAAATTCCATGGAGTTCTGGCAGATGAGCTCTCCTGGGGTCATAGAAAAGATGCCAATGATGGTGCAGAATTAGCACTCTCCCATAGAGTACAACTCGGTCCCCTCTGCTAGTATAAAGGGAAGGGACAATCTAGCTCTTAAACAGCAAAACACAACTTAGTTTCCAATGGAGAGACACATCTGAAATGCAAATCTTGGATTTTCAAAGAGTTTCATCCTGATTATCCTTGGGTTTTGAATTTTCACTGAGAGTACTTAGCACTACCCAAATAGGAAACCCCCTGAATTTTTTGGCCACTATGACAAACATCTAAACATCTCAAGGAGTATGGGTTACAGAAAATTCTGCCTTTGTGAGTTCAGCCTTTTTCCCTTCTTAAAATGAATGAAGTACATCTCTAATGAAGTATATCAGGATCTTAAGGCACACCACTGTACATACAAACAATGCTTATGAGCATATGATTCATCCCTCAATTGGCTCTTCTAAAGTTGTGTTGAAAGAATTTTTAGGGGAACACACTCACTTAATTTACAATAAGATTAACAATAACAAAATATGACTATGCAAAATGTTAATGTTCTTGAACGGAGATGACACCTGACTATATCTGAAGATTTACATGTCGTGCAATACCTGCAGGGAGATTAGAGTGTAAAATTCTCTATTCTTTGGTTTTCATCTTGATTTCTGGATCACAGAATAATCCAGTACTTGATTTCTGATATCTGCTGCTATTTCCCCATAT
Organism: Chelonoidis abingdonii; assembly: GCF_003597395.2. NCBI lineage: Eukaryota > Metazoa > Chordata > Testudines > Testudinidae > Chelonoidis > Chelonoidis abingdonii. The sequence goes on along the minus strand of NC_133769.1, from coordinate 52,255,279 downwards.
AGTTATGTATATATCTGAATGGATGTTATGCTTTCTGTGTGTTCTAATGTAACTCCTTTAATACAATCTACTAGAGTTACCTTCAAAGACTATCCAGAAGATTCAGCTAGTCCAACATGTGGTTGCCTGCCTCTTAAATGGTGCAGGTTAATATGAACATATAACGCTTGTGATTTGTTTGTTGCACTGGCACATATCTGCTTCCAGGTACAATTCAATATTTAATATCTATAATATCCTGACTGTCTTAAGAACTAGATATTTCAGAGGCCCTCCCTTTACTGGTGTCTAATAGAAATTTTATTCTTCTAGGATGCTGTAGGCCACTCCTAAGGTCTAGGATTGGGGACAGCTGGCAGTGTGTTCTTTATAAATATGCTACTAGTAACTCCCAGGATAAATTTTCTCCAGTGCACAGTTCACCATGGCCCAACACCTGAAAACTTTAGAAAGCAGTGCAAGTTGCATTTGTTTGCTCTCATTTCTTAGGTTTGGGCCAACAGCCAGAGGCTACTAATCTCTGCAATGGGTAGTATTGGTAGAGGTTGTAGTGGTTTTAATTTACACAAATAGTTGGCAGAAGTTTGTAGTGGTTTTAATGTATACAAATAGTTGGCAGAAGTTGTGTCTGTATGCTCGTACGCCATGCTCCCACCAATCACAATGAGAAGTGTGATAGTCATAAATGTTATATCTTATACCTTTCTAAATTTAGATTTGTTTTATGGAACTCAGAGACCAGGCTCCAGCTTGAGCTCAGACATCTACAATGCAATTTGATAGCCCTGCAGCCTGAGCTGCACAAGCCCAAGTCATTGGCTATAGGCCAGCCACAGGTTTTTATTGCAGGGTAGACATATGCTTTGACACAAGCATTAGGAGAGCCCATTGTAAGACTTTATAGAGTAGCTATTAACTTGTTTTAGTAAAGGTTTAATGTTCCTTAAAAAACCCTCTAATTACTAGGTAAAGTAAAAGAAGTACAGAAAATCTTTAGATTTGGCTGGTATACTACTTAAGAAAACAACCACAGTCTCATGTTATGCATACTCCTGAACAAAAATGGGAACCAGGAAGACAAGAAGTAAACTGGCATAGCTAAATGGCAAGAATCAAGAGGTTATTCGAGCCAAACAGAAATCCTTCAAAATTTGGAAACCCTACCTGAGTGCAACCAGCAAAAGTGGCATATATTACAGTAGGGAATATGTCGGAAGGAATTTGAGAGCTACAATGGAATTTGAAGTGCAAATAGCTAAAGGTATTAAAATAAACAAGAAATTACTTAAGTATGTCAGAAGCAGGAAGCCTGCAAAAGAAATGGTGAGTGTCCCAGGGGCTGGAAGTTAAGGACATTGCTGAGAAACTAAATGATCTCTTTGCATCAGTCTTTACCACAGAGGGCACTGGGGAGTTGCTTGCCCTGACGTGCTTTGCTCATTAACTGGTAGCGCTAGAACAAGGATTTTCTGAGGGGGACATATACCCCCTGCAGAGTTTCTTGCACTTTCCTCTGAAGCTTTCTATCCACAGTGAGGGACTGAGTTCCCAGTGGGGGGTCCTTTTGGGGGTTTTCTGGCTCCTGGGTGCTCTTGGTGGGGGGACCCTTTGGGTAATGTAATGCTAATATTTAAAAAGGGCTCTCAAGGTGATCCCGGCAATTACAGACAGTAAGTCTAATGTCAGTACCAGGCAAATTAGTCAAAACAATAGTAAAGAATAAAATTGTCAGACACACAGAAAAACATAAATTGTTGGGCAAAAGTCAACATGGTTTCTGTAAAGGGAAATCATGTCTTACTAATCTTTTAGAGTTCTTTGAAAGGGTCAACAAATGTGGACAAGGGGGATCCAGTGGACATAGTGTACTTAGATTTCTGGAAAGCCTTAGACAAGGTCCCTCACCAAAGGCTCTTACATAAATTAAGTTGACATGGGATAAGAGGGAAGATCCTTTAATGGATTGAGAACTGGTTAAAAGACAGGGAACAAAGAATAGGAATAAATGCAATCCTATTCAACTTATTCATAAATGATCTGGAGAAAGGGGTAAACAGTGATGTTGCAAAGTTTGCAGATGATACTAAACTGCTCAAGATAGTTAAGACCAAAGCAGACTGTGAAGAACTTCAAAAAGATCTCACAAAACTAAGTGATTGGGCAACAAAATGGCAAATGAAATTTAATGTGGATAAATGTAAAGTAATGCACACTGGAAAAAATAACCCCAAGTACACATACAATATGATAGGGGCTAATTTAGCTACAACTAATCAGGAAAAAGATCTTGGAGTCATCATGGATAGTTCTCTGAAGACATCCACGCAGTGTGCAGAGGCAGTCAAAAAAGCAAACAGCAAGCAGGTGGTGAAGTGCTGCAATGGGTTACCTAGGAAGGTGGTGGAATCTCCTTCCCTAGAGGTTTTTAAGGTCAGGCTTGAGAAAGCCCTGGCTGGGATGATTTAGTTGGGAATTGGTCCTGCTTTGAGCAGGGGTTGGAGTAGATGACCTCCTGAGGTCCCTTCCAACCCTGATGTTCTATGATTCTATGGTGCTGGCCACTGACCAAGACAGTATAATGCAAGACTCAGAATTGTCAATTTGCTGATGGCAATTAAGCACTAAATTAAAAGTAGATTTCACTGATGAATGGGGCACATTAATTTTTCCTGGTCTAATTTTTAGGTCCTACCCTCCAAATGGGTCCCCAAGTAAGCAAACACCAATGCCTGTACAGAACCCTGTTGAGTTCAGTGAGGCTGCAGCCAGGTGCTGGGATCTGTCCATGCAAGATTGGGGCCTGCTGGTCTGCGTTAAATGGATGCAGTTTTTCTTTAATAAGGAATTGCTATGTTAACTGCGACTGTTAACTAATGCAATCTTAAACAGCTGCACTGACCACAAAATTCAGGAACAGAAATTTTAAACAGAAGTCTCTTTATTTTCACTAAGCGCTTTGCAGATGTGGGACTTTTTCCAGCTCCCACTGAAGTTAATGAGAATCTTTCCATTGGCGTCAGTGGGCTTGGAATAAGGCTTATAGTCTGCAACATACTTGACCCTGGAGTGATAGCAGAGGAAAACACAAAATGCTAAAACAATAGATTTGTGAGACTTAAAGGTAACTTTTAGAGGTGGCTTAGCAGATCCACCCTCCCCGCCCCCGCCAAATGTTTCTCCTAGCACTTCCTGTATCGACCATACCATTAGAATTAACTGAGAGGTATTAGCTGATGAAAGGAGCATCATAGTAAGAAGATGCCACTGAAACAAGACTAGAACAAATAAAAACTCTCCTAGATCTAGAAACCAAGATCTAGAGAGGCTGGAGAAAACAGAGATCAAATCTCACTCACCACCCAAAACAGGAGGAGTCCACCAGTTTCCCCATCCTGGAATTTCTCTCTCTATATAAATATATACTTAAAATTGTAATTAATGTACATGAAGCTGTAAATGTATACGTAATTAAGGCCCTACTCAACTTGTGATATTGCGGAAATTGCGGATTCCGCAATATTATGCTTCCACTGTAATTTTGACATCGGGAGTCCTGCCATGCGTGGGGCTGACAGTAGGAGCCCCATGCAGCCAACAGTGTGAGCCCCTGCTGCCAGCCGCAGGCCCCTGCTCTCAGCCTTGGGCGACCAACTGCAGAAAATCATTGAAAAGTAATCATGGACTTTATTACCACAATTAATAAGGTCCATTATTAGTTTTCCACAATTTTCTTTGGCTTCTCTGCACCTCAGCTGCAATTTTTTGACAATCATCTCACAATTCAAGTAGGGCCTCATATATCATTACAATTGTATAGCATCCACTTTTCACTACAACTCTTATATGGTTCATCTTGTAGGGTGCATAGAGGATGAACCAATGGTACTAATGCTTCAATAAACATATAAAACATTCATTAATCCATCCCGCTGTTACAGCTTGCAAAATATCACATCATTCAACTCTCACATCAGTACCAGCAAATAGGTTGTATTAAAGAAATTCAGAATCCACAGATAGGAAAAATTTCCTATGAAAATATACAATAACAGTAGTACTGTAGGAAGACACAAAGTATACATACAATTCCAAAGAGAACCCCAGTATATATGAACATAAGTATGATCTCTCATACAAAAAGGCCAAATTCAGTTTTATCAACATTTCTTGAAACAGAATCAATTTACTTGAAAATCTCTGATTAATTTTTAAATTATTTTCATATTTTTCAATTAGTATAACATTTCAGTAAACTTGGGCCTAACATAGTGAAAGAAACTAAGGGAAAAAAACAGAAATATTAGGTAAAACTAATCTTAAAGCAAGCAAGAAAGAAGAGGTCTAGAAGTAGTATTATATGAATGGCAATATACAGGGACTAGGCGGTTGATTCTGATCTCATTTACCTTGGTGTAACACTACTGCTTACACCTGATTTACACCAATGTAATTTACATCAGAATCATGTCTCCTGTCTTCCTTCCTTTGTACAGCACCTAGCACAATGGGATCCTGACTGTAACTGGGGCATTTGTCCTTGAAGAACACGTATATATACTTTAATTCCCTTACTGTAATGGGATTCCTCATATATCAGATTATTTTTTGTTATTTGTAATCCTCATAGTATGTTATGATAATATGGATTTAGCCCGTAACGACTAAAAATAAATGGATTCCTTGCATGCGCTCTGCCTTCATAGGGCCCTAATTGAATATTCCTTCCACCTACAAATCTCCCATTGATTTAAAAAGAGGTTTTGCTTGAGCAAGGAGTCTGGGATCAATGTAATAGCTTATATAGTCGACTATATAGACTTTTAATTCAATGGGTTGCACAGAGTGGATCTCATTTTTGAGTACCATTGAACTCTTGGGGTTTTTCTAAACTTGACGTGCTACAGCTCCACAGCGTAGACCATCTCTCCCTCATCTTAAGTAACTCATCTCCACAAGAGGGGGTAGCTAGCTCAAAGGACGAATTATTCCATTGACCTAGTACTGTCTATACAGAGGGTTTCCTCGTACCCCTGGGCGACATAGTTTGGTCGACCTAACTTTTTAGTGTAGACCATCCCTATACCGGCATACTTGAAAATTAGTTATTTGGGCGAGGGAGTCATTAACTCCTGGGATTAGTAATGGGTATTGTGCCTTTCATCTACTGGTTGTTGGCATTGATATCTTCCACTACCAGCCCCCAAATACACTCCAGGTCAGAAGTCACCAGGAATAGCTGTCATTTGATGGCTGATAGTGACCTGTGTAAAACAGAGGATATTTACAAAGCCAAGTTATAAAGTGTTGAGAACACAGATTTACAATCCACACACTGCAAGATGTCTTACCATGCATGGACCCAACACTCCTATAAATATTGGCCCACATACTTTTGGCAGCCAAAGAGTGCACAGCTCAGGAAAGGGAAGTGCAATGCTGGCTTTAAGCCAAGGTTGGTTGTGCCCTGGGCATAAGTTAGAGCAGTCTGAATGCTACCCTGACTTGTGTCAGCTGCCATTGGTCCCAAGGAGATGATAGAGAAGCTGAGAATAACTCGGGCACAGGGAAGCCCTGCCCATGCCCCTTTAACCCCTCCTATACTGATAGCCAGGGTACACCATAGGAAACAGTATGCCACAAGCTGTTCTGGAGCTTTCCTGACATGGTCAGCACAAGGGGACTGCCCCACAGTGCAGCATTTGGCCCATTACGTATAGATGCTTGAAAACACCTCCTAAAGGGATCCAGGACAGCTGTAAGGCAGCATAACCCCATCGTTGGACCTTAATGGGATATCCCTATGGAGAAAGTTTGGCAGGGGAACTTCGCAGCCATTTGTGTGTCTTGTAGCTGAGCTCTGCAGCATTCTAGCCATCAGGAGCATGGAGGGATGGGGTGTAGCTAGTGGGCCAATGAACTGCATGGATCACAAACATTGATATATGGAGGCACTGATCTACAGCTTCTGCATTTGACCATTCCATGTGGTACTGCCCACACAGCAGAGGCATAGAGGCTTGCAGGATGGGATTGTAGAGTCTATTCGGCAGTCCCATTCGCAAAATCCCCTTCCCCAAGCTATGGGTTCTTTTCAAACATTGCACCCCAATAAGGGGAAAGGTGGACATTTAGTAAAAAGGTAAAGAGGGAAATAATTGTTACTGCAGGAATCAATGTATATTTCTGATTTACTTACCTCTAAATTTTGCCTAAAATAAAACTGAACATTGCTTGTATGAACCAATTTGGAGCTGACATTAATGAATGTAAGGCCCTTTTCTCTCTGTTTGCAACATCAAATTAATTAGCTGCATTCTGACATTGGTATTTTTTTCCCATGCAGTTCAGGGCTTTAGCATTTTTTTTCCTTTTTCCAAAGGGCATCTTTAGTGCTTTTTATCTACCATAAGAAGAATGTATCACTTCTGTGTTTCAAGACTAAGACTATCTATTATAAAAACGGATTGTGATGTGACGACTTTGGCCTGTGCTGGCAAAATGCTTTTCAATTGTTATACTACATGGCAAATTGCCCAAACAATTGCTGTAAATGCATGAGCCATAAACTCTACTGCCAAGGACACTGGTAGGTTAGCTCCAATAAAAGAAACAATTAGAGTCTTGAGGTGAAAACAACAGAGATGAGGTGACAGTTATCGAAAAGGCAGAATATCTAATTTAATTATGTAAATATAGGTTTGTGGATAACACTGATACTTTTAATGTGTTCAGGATTTATCAAGTGGAATAGAATATTTTATAGTTTCAAAATGGGACCATATTTTTGGGGGGAGTTTTTTATGTGATGTCTGATTAGTCTGACCATATTTCCCTATCCTGAATACGGGATACCTGGTAAAATTACTCGTATTCGAGCAAGTTCAATGGCAATCAATCAGAACTATGTTGCACAAACATTCAAATTAACATCAAGTTGACTGAGCCCCTGTTAAAAAGAAATACTATGTAGTTGGATTCTTTTTCTTTACCTTCTTAGCTTTAAGGCTTTAGGGTTCACATGGGAAAGTGGTGACAATAAAACCACTACCCCTCACACACACACAGGGAGAGATCACACACATCCCATACCCCTCTCTCAAACGGGGAGGGTGACTGACCAACCCCACCCTCCTTGCCCAACTCTCTCAGCCCTCCATGCCTGGCTGGGCCCCTGGAACATACCCACCTCTCCTGGTACCCGGTGCCGTGTCTTAGCAAGGCAACACGTGAGGGGCACACACGGTCACATTCCCCCCTCCCCAGATTTCTGCCAGAGTTCACACCAGAATGTAGCCAGCAGCAGCCTTTTGGCACTGTGCAGGAAGGAGGGGACAGGAGATGCTTCCAGCCATAGCAATGGATGTAGAGGGAGAGCGATGAACTCTGTGTCTTTGCAGAGTTCATCTCTTCTCTCCCCACTCCCCCTGTGTAACTGGAAGCAGCTTCCTTCCTGCCTCCACAGTGTCAAAAGCAGGGGCGGCTCCAGGCACCAGCACGCCAAGTGCGTGCTTGGGGTGGCAAGCCACTGGGGCACTCTGCCGGTCGCCGCGAGGGTGGCAGGCAGGCTGCCTTTGGCGGCTTGCCTGTGGAGGGTCCGCTGGTCCTGCGGCTTCAGCGAACCTCCCGCAGGCATGCCTGGGGGAGATCCTCTGAAGCCGCGGGACCAGCGGACTCTCCACAGGCAAGCCGCCAAAGGCAGCCTGCCTGCCGTCCTTTGGGTGGCAAAATGCCTAGAGCCACCCCTGGTCAAAAGGCTGCTGCTGGCCACCAACATAACCCAGCCGCCTCCATTTACAGCACAGGCAGGAGGAGGTTAAGACCTCAGGATGCATTGTTCACCAAGATCCAGGGAACCTGACTGCAGGGGCGTCAGTGAACCCAGTCAGAGAGGTGGCTTAGCAAGGGAAAGTGCCTACAGGACGAAGCAGCCCTGCGCTCCCTGGGGCAGAACCCAGGGTAGATAGGGATGGGTGAAGAGGGCACTAAGTCGCCCCGGGGGTTGTTATGGAGCCTGCAGGTTCGGGACACTAACAGGCTGGAAATCTCTCTCCCTGCTCCTACCCCGGCCAGTTCAGAGCTTAGCTGAGAGGTAGAGAGGCTTCCCAGGGGCTTGGCTTTTCCTGCCAGCACCCCAGGCCAGAGGGTCTTGGGCTTTCCTAGTGCATCAGCCCAGCCAGAGGCAGTGGGAGAAGGAAGGAGCCTGCCAGCCAGGCTGTTAGTGAGCTGGGTGCTCCGACCAGGGGCTGGTTCTCTGCACAGCATTGGGAGTGGAATGCGCCCTGCTGGGGGGGAGGGGAAGCAAAGAGGAGCAGTGGGGCTGTGGGGGCCAAGGATCAAAGCAGGGAGAGGATAGCAAGACAGGAGCACATAAAGGGCGAATAGGTGGGTGGCAGAGGTGACACATTACTGGCCACTGCCTGACACCTGCCCACACTCACCAGCCATGCAGCACGCAACCAGTGCCATCTGGAAACTAGATGGGGGCTGGGACCTGTTGGCCAAGAGCCAGCACACAGTAGGGGCTGCACTGACGGAGCAGCAGGGGGAGCAGCCGGCCCCGCATGCTGCATGTTCACCCCACCACCAGCCTTGCACACCCATCCCCATTGTTGGCAATTGGACCCTCCCACTCACCCCTGGTGGGCGGGTGGCTGGAAAGCAGGGATGTGACCAGCAGCAGGACCTGCCAGCACTGATGGTGGGGAGACAGAAAATACAGGACAATTTGCCTGTTTTTTAGAAAAAGTCGGGACACCTGCAGGAGGACTTAAATACAGGACGGTCCCTTGAAAAATGGGACTCTGGGCATCCTATGTCTCATGTATTTGTGAACAACTCTTGAAAACGTGCTCCCATTATACTAACTCTGCCCCAGTTATTAACCTCCTATTCATTTTTTATCTTTTTTAGTGTTTTGTTGTTCTGGTCTGATTTGACCAAAATATTTTCTCTTGACAACCTTGTATCTGCTTAAGCCTGGTCTACACTGCAGGGGAGAGGGAAGAGGTACGCAACTTCAGCTATGGGAATAGCACAGCTGAAGTCAATGTATCTTATTTCGACTTACCTCCCATCCTCACGGAGTGGGATCGATGGCCGCAGCTCCCCCGTCGACTCCGTTTCCGCCTCTCGCCCTGGTGGAGTTCCGGAGTCGATGGGAGTGTGTTCGGGGATCGATTTATCGCGTCTAGATGAGATGCAATAAATCAACCCCGACAGATTGATCGCTACCCGCCGATCCAGCGGGTAGTGTGGATGTACCCTTAGAGTATTACAGCAATCATTATTTCAATTTCAGTCTCCACACTTTGCTGCTTTATCACCATCATTAGAAAAGTTTCATCCTTCAGCAGCTCCTGCTGAGACAGTCTTAAACTCAGAGAAGGTAGCAGACAAAAGACACTTTTCTTTATATGAGACTGTATATAAAGGTATTGATGCAAATTTGCTAGAAATTAAGGGAGGACACCCTTCTTTGGAAATCACTTTCTCTTTCTTTCTACATAGGCACTGTTGCTAGGAAGCAAAGTTAATGTTTTTTGTGTTTGTACCCTTTAAGCTGCTATTAAATGTATTCCAGGTAAATATCTTGTAATTTTTTTATAACACTCTAAGAAAAATGGAAAATTGGGAAACACAACAGCATATTACCTTTAATATAAACAAGAACAAGGTCAGGCATATTTGTACATTGATAGGTTCTGCATTAGTTCTTACTTCTCAAGAAAAGATCTAGAAATTATAGTAGAAAGTTTAGTGAACCCACCTGCTCAATGCACAGCATCAGCCAAAATGATTAGCTTTAGCTGTGTTAAAAAATAATATAGTGTTAAAAGGTAAACATTTTGTGCCATTAGTGGAGATTCTATGACACTGAAGTCATATGTAAAATTTGATACCTTCTTGCAAGATTGCTTTTCCAGAGACTTATTGTAGTACTAGGATTTTATGTTTTATGTCTTTTGCATAATTTAGAATGAAGGCTAAAGAATAATAATGTAGGGTGTATTAAATGTATTGATGTATGATATAATTGACCATATTCTGCCAGCCACCCTTTCCGAAAGCAGAAAGCAATGGCCTAGTGTGCCATTGGTAAAGATGCATTAGCCAGAATCTTATGTCTGAAACTGATTTCAAGGCAGTAAGAGACCTTTAGGGTCACCACTTTGTTGTAGGTTTAGCATTTTGAAATAAGTAAAAGAATGCAATTACTGTTTTCTCCTGCATTGCAATTTGATGTTTCTGTTCAAATGCTTTGTGTAAATCAATCCTGTTTTGTGTGTGGATGAGGAATGTGTGTGTTAGAAGATAAGTGTGAAGGCCAGATGTTCTAGGAAGGAATTGAGGACGGACATAAAGGCGCCAGGAGATTGCAACACGCCCCTAATGAGATGTCAGAAGAGGGCTGATTGACAACACTAAAAGATGTGGCAGGTGTCCATCAATGGGGACAAGATAGCTGTGATCAAAACCAGCATGGGTAACTCCCTGAGAGACTGATGAAAGAACAAGATAAAGGATGAGAACAATTTAAGAAAACAAGCACTCGTCAAACTGCAATTGATTACACCATGATGGTGCAAAACTCATTGGTCCTAATGAAGGAAAATCACTATATAAACAGGGTGCTTTCCCATGAAACTTTGGCTTTGTCCTGCCAAGACTTCCCCAAATCATCATGTCATGACGAACAGAACCCGGCTCCTCTCTACCTGTGATCAATCTAGCTGGCCACTAGCTTGATCCAGACTCTCGACTGGTAGCTATAACATCGACTGGCAGGACAGCGTGTGTATGTGTGTGATTGAATGCATATGCTAATTGCTGTATCTCCAGTAAACATGGCATATTGCCTTTTCCCCTGAAAAAGATCCTGTTTGCTTCTTATAAGCATAACATTATTATATGACCTTCAACTACCAATAGTCTCAGAGGGGCCTCAGTCTAATTCTTAGTGGACAGATATCACCAAACAAACAGAACAACTGCCACTAATTAGCTTCCATGTTGACAGTCATAGCATAGAGGATAAGGATTGAATGGGTATGGAGACTTAATGACTTATCATCAAAGGACTAAGTCAGAGTGGAGATACACTGGTAAGGCAGTGAGAGGACGCTTGCATTGCTTTCAGTTCTGTGAATAGAGGACTTCAGTATCCAGGACAGTCGATTCGGTTTCTTTCACAGACATTAAATCTGCACAAAAATCAATCAATCAAACAAGGCACACAATCATAGGAAGTCTACAGCTGGCTGTTCCCATATGTAGAGTGAGTAAATTATAAGATTATATAGACCATTTTGAATGTGTTTCCCACTTTTGGTTGCCACATCTCAAACTAGGAAGTGAAACCAGAAAAGGTCCATAAAAGGGCAAAAATATTATTATTGGTTTTCAAACAAGGAGAGATTAGAAAGAATGTCTGGTAGCAAATAACTAGGTGGAGATACTGTATGTAAAGGAATATACAAAAATGATAAATAATATTATGAGGGCCAATTGATCCAGGGAGCAACTGTGAGGGAATTGAATGTTTTTTGCTGAATAGATTATACCCAATAGGGTTCAGGCAATGTTTGTAATAAACCTATTTCTGATTAAGATTATTTGGGATAGTGCTTCCTGGGGGATTATTGCTTCCAATTGCTAATATTTTCTTCTTTTTTTGTCTTAGTTTATGATGGAAATGTGAAGATAGATGGCACATAACAAAGTGCCTTGACCAGGTCTGGGGATACAAATAATTATAGCCCCAAAGCAAGTATAGTCCCTGGAAATAAGGTTTTATTTTCTAGCTCATTATAAAAGAGCTTGAGTTTAAGTGGCAATCCTGAGCAATCTATAACATTCAGTATATATCTACGAAGTCACGAAGGTTTCTAAGTTGGAGACTTTGGTACCATCAAATCCAAACCTGAATCCTAGCCTGGAACTAGTCTCAGACCTAAATTTTTAACCTTAGCATGGTCCAATTTTTATGGCTTATTTTAGAGTTATGATGCTTTTGAAAAGACACAGGCAGTGTATTGCTCATATCTTGAATGAAGCTAGACTAGCCATATACATGATAACTCTTTATCTTACCAGATATCATTGTAGCACAGTCATAGAGCATTAAGATATGGAGCATTATGGAGATAGCTGCATAGGAATAATATAAAGAACCTAATCCTGAAGACATTAACCCACTCTTTGGTACACAGAACTCTCAGAAACCAACTTCAGTCACTCATACCATGGGCTAACTTCTGCAGAGACAAGGTCTGCATGGTCTGCATGGTGGGCAAGGGGAATACTAAAAAAAAGACAGGCGTAACAGAGCTGCTGGGGATTGTGTTAAGGAACCTTGTAAATTATCGATACTATTTCCTGTTACCAGTGTGCCTGTCCCCAGTCCATCTGTTGAAGATGTTTGCTCACCCCTTGTATAGCTGCAGAGAGGGAGAAAATTGAGTCAGTGGCTAAATTTCAGGGGCGTTGTTAGTTTTTTAAACTTGGTATGAGAGTGAAAAAGGTGTCTCTTTCCCAGATCACTGAACGAGGTAGTGGACCTCTGGAGGGAGTACAGGCCCAACCTCAAATTGCTGTTGTGGAAAGGGATTGGGGAGGGGTGTGAGGGTCCCATTCTCTTATCCTTCCTGAATGCCATTGTGGAGTTTTTATCCTCTTATCCGTCAGGTTCTTCTTCGAGTGCTTGCTCATATCAATTCCAGTTAGGTGCGCGCGCGCCGCGTGCACGTTCGTCGGAAGATTTTTACCCTAGCAACACTCAGTGGGTCGGCAGGGCGCCCCCTGGAGTGGAGCCGCTTTAGTGCCGCATATATACCCCTGCCGACCCAGCCGCCCTTCAGTTCCTTCTTACCGCCCGTGTCAGTCATTGGAACAGTGGAGCGCAGCTTAGCTGACCTCTGCTTCCCTAGCTACTCGTAGTTCTTGTGTATATAGTTATATAGTTATAATCCTGTTATATATATATTTATATATACTTATGCGTTTTTTCTTTACTAGCATAGTTAGTTTATAATAGTTAGCGGGGTTCGGGGAGTAGCTCCTTCCCCGCAACCAGTGCCGGAGCCCATGCCCGGCTCACCGGATCTTAGACCGTGCTTGGCCGACCTCAGGCTGTTGCTGACAGGAGATCCACATGACTCCTGTTTAAGGTGCCTCAGGGGATCGCATTTCATAGCTAAGTGCCCCATTTGCAAGGTGTTTAAGCCGAGAACAAAATGGAGCGGCACTTTCATTTCCCCTCCACCTTCTGCACCGAGCGCTGGACAGAAGGGCCTCCTCAGCACCGGACCCCACCGGCACCAGCCGTTACCGGCACCGAAGTCGACTCGGCACCGCTCCCTCTCTCTGAGGTTGAGGAAGCCCACGACTCCTCCTGCCAGTGCCC